>NW_012103009.1:903573-910002 GCF_000951045.1 Mandrillus leucophaeus | reverse complement strand
TGTTAGCCAGGATGGTCTTGATCTCCTGACCTCGTGATCCACCCGTCTCGGCCTCCCAAAGTGCTGGGATTACAGGCTTGAGCCACCACACCTGGCCATGTTTTGTGTTTTTTTGAGACAGGGCCTCACTCTGTCGCCCAGGCTGGAATGCAGCGGTGTGATCTCGCCTCACTGCAACCTCTGCTTCCCAGGTTCAAGTGATTCTCGTGTCTCAGCCTCCCGAGTAGCTAGGACTACAGATGCGTACCACCACACCCAACTAATTTTTTAATTTGTAGTGGAGACGGGATTTCGCCATGTTGGCCAGACTGGTCTTGAACTCCTGACCTCAAGTGATCCACTTGCCTCAGCCTCCCAAACACTGTATTTCTATATACTAGCAAAGAATAGCTATAAATTGAAAATTTAGAAATAAAATAAAGCCGGATGGTTTGGGGATAAAAAGCCAGGCTGTGCTAGGGAGCGGGGCGGGGACTGAGGGGAGTGAGGAGAGCTTCGTCCCCAAGGCTGGTGTTTCCTTCCCTTGGAGGATCTTCCCTGGGGCTTGGTATGCAGCAATCTTCAGAGAAATGACTGTGCCTTAGAACTCGGTGTCTATGTTGTCATCCGTGTGTGTTCGGCCAACAACTCCCCTTTAATGCCAGCACTTTGGGAGGCCGAGGCAGGCAGATCACCAGAGGTCAGGGGTTCGAGACCAGCCTGGCCAACATGGCGAAACCCTGTCTCTACTAAAAATACAAAAATTTGCTGGGGATGGTGGTACGCACCTGTAGTCCTAGCTACTCGGGAGGCTGAGGTAGGAGAGGAAGGGAGGCAGAGGTTGCAGTGAGCACAGCACACCACAGCACTCCAGCCTGGGTGACAGAGTGAGACTCCATCTCAAAAAAAAAAAAAAAAAAAGACAACCTCCTTCATGCAAGAAATGAGAAATCTGCATCTTTTGACCCTTTCCAGAAAAAAGACAAAGACTTATTCCAGACAACCAAGAAAGGAATCAAAACCAGAAAGTTAAAAAAAAAAAAAAAATGGTAAAGCCACAGAGGAGAAGGACTCACGTTGAGCACGGAAAATGAGGACATGTACAGAGTTAGTGAAACGGGTGCAGGAGGAGAAGCTGCTCATTGAGAAATAAAATGTACAAAAATAAGAACAGGCTCTTGTCCCAACTAAGCTGACAAAATGAAGAGGAGGCTGTGTGGAAGGAAGGGTGAGTAAAGCAGAAACACACAAGATTAGTGTGGTACAAAACAGAATTCATTGTTACTGTGTGGAAAAAGCTGTGAAACTACAATTCATCATAAACTCTTAGAAATAAATGTTTTGCCTCATCCAAAATAAGGCACATAAATAACACCCAGAGACTTTACCAGAAGAGTGCCTGACAGATGTGCTTCCTCCAGGAAGGAGAAGGGACCTCAACAGGAACAAATCGGTTACGGAAAGGACCGGCGAGCGCGGAGAATGGGAAACACAGTGGGGAATTGGGAATTCAAACTGGTGTTGACAGAGGAGGAGGCTGAGGACAACTGTGTGTGTTTAAAAACACCTGGGCCGGGCATGGTGGCTCACGTCTGTAATCCCAGCACTTCGGGAGGTCGAGGCAGGCGGATCACTTCAGGTCAGGAGTTTGAGACCAGCCTGGCCAACATGGTGAAACCCCATGTCTACTAAAAATACAATGATTAGCTGGGCACAGTGGTGCTGGGAGCCTGTAATCCCAGCTACTGGAGAGGCTGATGCAGGAGAATCCCTTGAACCCGGGAGGCGGAGGTTGCAATGAGCCGAGATTGCGCCACTGCACTCCAGCCCGGGCAACAAAGCAAAACCTTGTTCCCCACACCTGTCGAAAAATTTAAAAAAAAAAATACAGTATAACAAAAATAAAAATTAAAACACGCTGGGACTACACTTCCCTAATATGGGAGACCAGGCCATTTACACCGACTCAACTGCTGAAAAGTACTAATTAGGCTGGAGAAAAAACATACTTTTTTAAAAAACTTCCTAGAAAGGTATGAGAGCTGCGAAACGTATCAGGATAGGGGGCTGAGGAAAGCGGGGCATAGGAGGTTGCTTTACAGGGATGGGGGATGGAGGGAGGGTTTCTAACCCAGTGGGAGCTGAGGGCTTTGTGGGGAGGCCCCAGCACATGGTGAGGGAGAACTTCCCCAGGTTGAGCTGGGCCTTGACCTGGGTTAGTGAGAATTGGACCGATCCTCTCCCCAAAGCCCAGAGTCACTGAGTGGAGTAGCGGGGAGTAGAAAGTTCCAGAGTCGCTGAGTGGAGTAGCGGAGAGTAGAACGCTCCCCAAAAGCCCAAAACCGAGTACAGATTCACAGCCCAGGCTGGGCCCACCAGGAAGACCCAGCTGCTGGAGTCTAAACCAGATTCAACCTGTGAATCTGGTTTAAACGGCCGGACAGTCAGGCACTGCTCCTGGCGCCACCCAGCAACAATGGGAATCCAACCCCCGGGAGGCCCTCCATCCTGGGACTTTGAGCCACTGAAGGTAAACAAGCACTCCAGGAAGCAGAGCCTGGAGTGACGCTGCAGAGAGGCTGGGCCCACGGTGTCCTCCAGTGACCAGCCACAGGCCAAGCAGGAGAAAAAACAGGCTTGAAAATACAGGCAGTGGGAAAGGCTGTGACGAAGGACCGGGCACACTTGAGAGAAACGGAATTCCTAGAAACAAAACCACCGCAACAGAATTAAAATGCAATGGGTGATTTTTAAGAGCAGATTAGGGCTGGGCGCGGTGCCTCACGCCTGTAATCCCAGCACTTTGGGAGGCCGAGGTGGGCGGAACATGAGGTCAAGAGATCGAGACCAGACTGGCCAACATGGTGAAACTCCGTCTCTACTAAAAATACAAAAAAAGTTAGCCAGGCATGTTGGCACATGTCTGTAATCCCAGCTACTCAGGAGGCTGAGACAGGAGAATTGCTTGAACCTGGGAGGCAGAGGTTGCGGTGAGCCCAGATTGCACCACTGCACTCCAGCCTGGGCAACAGAGCGAGACTCTGTCTCAAAAAAAGAAAAAAAAAAAAAAAGGTGGGGGAGGTTAAAGTAAAAAACCTATATGATAATTTTCATAGATGCAGACATTTTACATAAAATTTAATACCTATTCATGATAAAAGAATGCTTAGCAAGCTAGGAAAAGAAAGGTACCTCTTTGTCTAGATCAGGGACATCTAGTGCAAACATCCAATAAACTTAACACTGAGCAGTAAACCTTCGGAATCATTACCATTAATATACCATTAATATCAAGACTCAGACAGGAATTCCCTCTTTCAACATTGCCCTGGAGATCTGAACCAATTCCACAAGATCCGCACCCTCCACCCAATGCATAGTTTTACAAGCTGTCATTAGCTGCAGAATATGTGATCAGCTATTTAAAAAAGGAGACTCAATAGGAAATCTATTAGAAATACTAAACGGGATTGTATTTTTTTACTTATTTATGTTTTTTTGAGGTAGAGTCTCACTCTATCGCCCAGGCTGGAGTGCAGTGGCACAATCTCGGCTCACTGCAACCTCTGCCTCCTGGGTTCAAGTGATTCTCTTGCCTCAGCCTCCCAGGTTGCTGGGATTACAGGCAAGTGCTACCATGCTCAGCTTTTTTTGTTTTGTTTTGTTTTGTTTTTGAGACGGAGTCTCGCTCTGTCGCCCAGGCTGGAGTGCAGTGGTGCAATCTGGGCTCACTGCAAGCTCCGCCTCCCAGGTTCACGCCATTCTCCTGCCTCAGCCTCCCGAGTAGCTGAGACTACAGGTGCCAGCCACCACGCCCGGCTAATTTTTTTTGTATTTTTAGTAGAGATGGGGTTTCACCATGTTAGCCAGGATGGTCTCTATCTCTTGACCTCGTGATCCACCCACCTCGGCCTCCCAAAGTGCTGGAATTACAGGCGTGAGCCACCACGCCCGGCCTTTTTTTTTGTATTCTTAGTAGAGACAGGGTTTCACCGTGTTGGCCAGGCTGGTCTCGAACTCCTGACGTCAGGTGATCCGCCCGCCTCGGCCTCCCACAGTGCTGAGATTACAGGTGTGACCACCGCGTTGGCCATGCTTTGCGTTTGTTGTTTGTTTGTTAATATCGTCCACTTTGTGAATTAGCATTTCATCCTTGCGCTGGGACCAGGCTGGTCTAATCTCCTCCCCTAAACTTAGAGGTCCTTGAGGCAAAGAAACATTTAATTAAAGTTTAGCCATCTATTCTGTTAAATTCAAGTAAAAATAAATAAAATACTTTAAATGACATAAGGTAATTTCATTTCTATAAAATATTTTTTATCTGTTTATCCTGCAAATATCTGTATATTTGGCTACACAAATGTCTAGAACAGGCCAGGCACGGTGGCTCATGCCCATAATCCCAGCACTTTGGGAGACTGAGGCAGGAGGATCGCTTGAGCCCAGGAATTTGAGAATAGCCTGGGTTTGGTTGACCAACCAAAGACAGAAAGACCTCATGTCTATGCTTATAAAAATCAAAAATAAGAAAAAAAAAAAAACCCAAAATGTCCAGAGCAATGTTGGTCTAGGTAAGTACTGCTTATTTCTACATGGAGGCTTTTCGTTGAGCTTTAACTTTCTTCCTTATAGCGTCTGCATCACTCAGAGCCCTTTTATAAATAGATACGCTGTTTACAAAGAAAATCAAGGTAGTTGTTAAAGGCCCAGTAGGGATCACTTTACACGGGGAAAAAACTTTGCTAGAAGAGATGGGGTTTTCCATCTGCTGCTGCTGGGCTGTCAGCCGGGCCGCAGGTTTGGAACGCAACGAGGCAGAGGCATTGTGTGTTAAGTGGAGACGTGGGACTCTCTGGCAGGCCCACCTCTGGCCAGGAGCCGGGGCGGCCTTGCCTGGATGTGGCCAGGGTCACACACACATCGATGAGTGATGGTGGTTTGCCCTGCCCAGAAGGGAACCCCAGCTGCTGGGGACAGTGCAGGACAGACCTGCCTGCCACGGTGGACAAAGCGGCCCTGGTGGCCTGGGGTGGGGAGTCCAGGCCCTGAGCAACCCCCAGGGCTGAGATGTACTCACGGTTCCTGTGGCTCCTGCAGGTAAAGCCCTGGGGACAGAACAGTGAGAGGGGTGAGTGACTGAGGGCACCCCCTCCCCAGCCCGTCCTGCTCCTGCCCTGTCCCTCACTCCTGGGGTTCCTGGGCTGCCCTCAATCCCGGCTCCTCCTCAGTGTCAGGGGCCTGGCCCAAGGCTGGCATGTGGCGGTCACTTAGTAAACAGTGTGGTCTGAATCTCTGTGGACCCTCAGGCCCCAGGTCCCCCAACCACTTGTGCGTTTGTTAAGTGGACACTAGCAGAGCACCTACTATGTGCCAGGCTTGCTTGGGAGAGCACCTACTATGCGCCAGGCTTGCTTAGGTGCTGGGACTCATGAACAGAGGAAAACCGAACCATCCCTGCCTCTCCGGGAGCTCACATTCCGAGAAGGGGGAAACAGAACAATTTGAAACCTGGGAAATCAGCAACTTATATTTTATGCAACTAAAATAAAGAGGTGGGAAAATAACAGAGGGAGCAAGAGGGGTCCAGAGAGTGTGGGGGGTTCAGGTTATAAATCCAAGGGGTGCTTGGGGGGCCTCGTAGAGGTCAATTTCATGGACTTGGAAGGAAGTGAGGCTGAGCTGGTGGTGGGGGGTGGAGGCGTGCAGTGCAGTGAACAGGCCCTGGATGGCCGGGGTCCAAGCTGCACTCCTGATTTGTTATCATCCCCAGCCCAACATGATCAAGGGTGCCCAAAGAGGGGCACGAGGACTTGTGGCCAGGTTCCTGGGGGCAGAAGGGTCCTGTGGGACAGGCTGCTCCCAGACAGCCCGTGGGTGAGGCAGGAGGTGCCCGGCACCCCAGCACTAAAGGCGTGGGAGCTGAGGGAGCATAGGGTGGCACTGGCACCCTCAAAGCAGAGCAGGACCCCCAGAGTCCAGGCCCCCTGGGGCGGCCACTGAGCTGGGGCGCTGGACTGTGCATCCCGTGGTCAACACAGCCGCTCCATTCTTGAAAAAAGCTGACCCTCTACTGACGGAATGGGGAAGCCCAGGCTGTCTGGATTGGGGTGGGGGTGGGGGGAGCTCCCGATGGAGACCTGGACTTCTGCTCCTAGCCCAGGTGGAGCATTGAAAAATAAAACTCGGCCCACTTCTGTTCCTTGAATTGTGGAGCGGGTATTACCGGTGGCTACACCTCTTTCCAAGTATTTTTTATTTTGGAATACGTTTAGATTTACAGAGAGTTTACCCAGGATTCCCTCATCTCAACAGTTTCCAGGGCATTTGCAAAACCTGGGGAGCCACATGGGTGGGCGGCAGTGAGTGACACTCAGTCTAGTGTGGAATCGGCGGCAGTGAGTGACACTCAGTCTAGTGTGGAATCCGAGGCAGTGAGTGACACTCAGTCTA
>NW_012103009.1:899561-900593 GCF_000951045.1 Mandrillus leucophaeus | reverse complement strand
ATTGCTTGAACCTGGGAGGCAGAGGTTGCGGTGAGCCCAGATTGCACCACTGCACTCCAGCCTGGGCAACAGAGCGAGACTCTGTCTCAAAAAAAAAAAAAAAAAAAAAAAGGTGGGGGAGGTTAAAGTAAAAAACCTATATGATAATTTTCATAGATGCAGACATTTTACATAAAATTTAATACCTATTCATGATAAAAGAATGCTTAGCAAGCTAGGAAAAGAAAGGTACCTCTTTGTCTAGATCAGGGACATCTAGTGCAAACATCCAATAAACTTAACACTGAGCAGTAAACCTTCGGAATCATTACCATTAATATACCATTAATATCAAGACTCAGACAGGAATTCCCTCTTTCAACATTGCCCTGGAGATCTGAACCAATTCCACAAGATCCGCACCCTCCACCCAATGCATAGTTTTACAAGCTGTCATTAGCTGCAGAATATGTGATCAGCTATTTAAAAAAGGAGACTCAATAGGAAATCTATTAGAAATACTAAACGGGATTGTATTTTTTTACTTATTTATGTTTTTTTGAGGTAGAGTCTCACTCTATCGCCCAGGCTGGAGTGCAGTGGCACAATCTCGGCTCACTGCAACCTCTGCCTCCTGGGTTCAAGTGATTCTCTTGCCTCAGCCTCCCAGGTTGCTGGGATTACAGGCAAGTGCTACCATGCTCAGCTTTTTTTGTTTTGTTTTGTTTTGTTTTTGAGACGGAGTCTCGCTCTGTCGCCCAGGCTGGAGTGCAGTGGTGCAATCTGGGCTCACTGCAAGCTCCGCCTCCCAGGTTCACGCCATTCTCCTGCCTCAGCCTCCCGAGTAGCTGAGACTACAGGTGCCAGCCACCACGCCCGGCTAATTTTTTTTGTATTTTTAGTAGAGATGGGGTTTCACCATGTTAGCCAGGATGGTCTCTATCTCTTGACCTCGTGATCCACCCACCTCGGCCTCCCAAAGTGCTGGAATTACAGGCGTGAGCCACCACGCCCGGCCTTTTTTTTGTATTCTTAGTAGAGACAGGGTTTCAC
>NW_012103009.1:896674-899511 GCF_000951045.1 Mandrillus leucophaeus | reverse complement strand
CCCCCACACGGGGTTTTCCGTCGTGCTTCTCGGGGCTTCCCAGCGGCCGGCGTTGGGGGCGGTCTGTAGGGAACCCCCAGGTCAGCTGCTCGCGGCCCCAACCGGCTCAAACTCCCCTGCATCGGGCCCAGCTTCCCCCCGGGGCGCGGCTGTAGCCCCGGCCTCCCCTACCTGGCTTCCCGCGCCCCCTCGCATCCACCTCCCTGTCCAAGGCTGCCCAGGCAGCGCCCCTACACCCACCTCCAGCTTCCCGCTCCTCCTCTCACCCCTCGACCCCTCCTGCTCCTGCTCGGCCCTCCCCACCCCATCTTCCATGAGACCCTCCCTCAGCCCCGCCAAACCCCTGCTCTCCCCTCCCCTCCAGCACTTCCCCTCCTTCCTCGCCTCTTCCACCCGCCTCAGCCCCTGCCCTTGCCCCTGCCCCTTTCCTTGGAGTACCAAGGGCTCAGTCTTGGTCCCCACACATTCCCCAGGATCACCTGCCGGTCCCAGCGGAGACAGCCCCATCACCCCTCCCACCGGGAGGCTGCCTGCACGCCCCGAAGCCGCCTCGGCAAAGCTTTCCAGCTTGCATTTCAAGGCTGCCTTCCCCCAGGTCTCCCAACTCAGGGACCATTTCCTCCCAGGCAAAAGTTGACTCTGAGGTCTCATCTCTCACTTCTCCTTCCCCCTCCCAGCCAGAATCCCCAGGCCTGCCCCTCCCTGTTTTGCATCTTCACTGCAGGGTGGGATCCGGTGGACTCCCCTCCCACCTGAACCCCTCCATCTCCCCTGCTCCCACCGGTTCCCACACATCCCAGCCTGCTTTCTTCCTTGTTCCACGAATGCCCCGCAGATCTGAGCCTGCCCACGGCACCCAGCACTCCAGCCCCCATACCCACGGCTCCCCTCCCTGAGCTGAGCCCTCTGCTGGACCCATCTCAGGCCTGCGGAGCTGCTGGGTGTCCCACAAGTGTCCCCTGAGGTGACCAGGGCACCACCCTAAAGATACATCTTGCTCTCTGCTGTCCCCATGCCAGGAACGGTGCAACCAGCAGGTCCTCAGCGAGTCCTCCCTTTCTGGGACACCTTCCTGGCTCTTTCCATGCCTGGGTCCCCACTGTGCCTCGGCCAGCCTTGGGCACCGGCGCCCCTTCCTGGGACGCGGGGTACACTTCTTGCTGCAGGTGCTGATGAGGCGCCCTCTCCTGTAAGGCTGAGTCAGCGAGCCCTGCAGCAAGACCAGCCCCCCACCCCCACCCCCGGCCCCCGGCTCCCAACCCAGGCACCTCCACTGCCAACACCTCACTCTCAGCACATTTCCCGAGTGTTTCCTTGGCAGATGTCTACACAAGCCCAGGTGCTGCGGTTCCCATGGCTCAGAGCAGCCGCAGGGGGTGGGGTGGGAGCCCCGGTGGTTGGGGTGGGAGCCCTGGATGGGCTTGCGGGCTGCCCTAGATTCTAACACAGCCTCCTTGGAGGTCACAGGTGGGTCCGAGGTGGCCTCACCCTGCCTTGAGCTTCCAGCAAACACTTCCCGAAGCAACTCTGAAGGGTCAGGCCGGGTCTCCCAGCCTCCTTTCACCAGCGCTGCCTTCGGGGCCCCCCGGTCCCCCCGGCCCCCCCCGGCCCTTGCAACCCCTTCCCGTTGATGTGCTGAGAGCATCAGGCCAGACCCACCTGAGGAGAAACCAGGGCCTTATCTGCCACAGTGTAGGGGCCTAGGAGGAGGCAGGAGCTTACCTGAGAACAGGAGAGGCCACATTCTGTAATCCGGGGGATGGCCAGGCTCTGGAAAATGCCCCAGGTCAGGCCCAGGAACGCGAGTGCTTGCCCAGCCAGCATCTGGCTGTGCAGTGACAGCTCCCACTGGTGAGCGTGGATGTGAGTGGGGCAGGTTTTCAGGGTGCCCTGTGGCAGCGGCTCCAGGCTGACCCTGCAGCTCCAGCCCCAAAGACAAACAGAGGAGTGAGTGGAGTCTGCTCCTCACAGCAGGGCCAGCGGGACACTCCCCCTCCCGGCGAAACAGGGCTCGCTTCACAGACAGCAGCCCAGAGACTTTCCACCGTCTGGGGCCGAGAGACTGTGGCCACACACTTGTGGAGTTTCTAGGTTTCCAAAGGAAGCATCCAGAAACCTTGGGGCCTTTGGGGTCCGAGGACGCCCTAATGGGGTTCCCCACAGGGCGGCCACTGGAGCAGAGATGGCTCCAGGCCAGTGGGATAGGCTGCCACCTGTGTGCACGCCCCTCAGGCGTGCGTGAGGCCAGGATGGTAGACAAGGGCCCTGGAAAGCTGGCTGGGCTGGCAGAGGGGCAGAATCTGTCCTGGGCACTCACCCCAGAGCCCCTGGCTTCAGCTCCAGCCCCTAAGGGAGGGCCCTCTCCTGGGACCTGAGACTCCACCCAAGTCCCTGGCCTCCACCTCCCCTCAAGATACGAAAGGCCACCTCCCCTGTGCGGTCCTCACTGTGAGGTCCCCCGTTCTGGAAAGCAGCCCCTGAGGCCCTCAGTGTGAGGTCCCCCGTGCCGGAGAGCAGCCCCTGAGGCTGGGAAGTCTGGGGCCCGGCCTCTGCTCGGGGAGCTGTTCCGTGTCCTCTTCGTATTTGGAGCATCAAATGCATAGGAAAGTTTCTGGGCAGAAGCTTACTGCTTCCCATTTGCCTCCAGCCAGGGCAGGGGGTTGGAGAGAACCAGAGTGTCGTTCTGGGCTCCTCCTGGCTCCTCCCTTCCTGGACAGGCCCAGAGTCCCTGTGTCCAGCCCAATCTCTATGCTGCGGCCAGGCAGCACTGAGGTTTCTGCACCTGCCTCTGGTTCTGGGAGGGCACTGCCCCACGTGTGTGCGTGCGTGTGTGTGTG
>NW_012103009.1:892978-894644 GCF_000951045.1 Mandrillus leucophaeus | reverse complement strand
GACCCCCTACCCGCACAGCGCCTTCCTCCACCAGCGTCCCCAGGCCCCTGACCGTCCCACACGCCCCGGGAACCCTGGACTGCGTCCACAGACCCTGAGCCCACAGACCCCTCAAATCTCGCCCCTGTGCTCTCTTACCCCAGCCCATCCCCGACTGCGCCCCAGGCCCCCTGATTGCGCCTAGCGCCCCTTGACCTCGTCCCCAGGCCCCCAGACCGCGCCCACCCCTCCCTCAATCCACACCCACCAACAGGCGACACCCACGCCCCTCAAGGCCACGCCCCCCCGCAGGCCCCCCAAGGCCACCCTCGTCACCTGCAAGACCAGCCCAGGCGGAGAGTCCAGCCCCAGATGGCTCCCAACTCGCTCCTACATGGATCCCACATGCTTCCCCCAGCTTTCGGATAACCAAGACCTCCACTCAAACGCGGGCCGGGGGGCGGGAGTGGGGCGTCATGCCTCCGGGATGAAGGCTCTGCGGATGGATGGTACCCTTCTCCACCCCCCTCACCGTCTGTAACACTCCTCTGCCCGGGCCCCCACCCCAGAGGGGCAGTCCGGCTCTGCCTCTAGCTCATCAGCCTCTTCCAGGCGAGTCCTGCCTAGAAGGACCCAACCCACCAGGGCATTTGGAGAAGATCAGCCCCCAGCCCAACTCCTCCTGCTCTGCTGTGCCTGGGCTCAGGCTCAGACGCCTGGTGCTGAGGACCTGTCCCCACTGGGCCGGGACCAAGTGGGTGGTGGGCACAGGGCGATGCCTGCAGACAAGGGCCAGCAGCGTGCTGGGCCAGCCCCAGAGTCCCAGGATGGGTCAGCGGCTGGAGGGCTCAGGAGGGAGGTGGGAGTGTTAAGACTAGGGGTGCTCCAGGAGCCACCGAGCCCTGTCCCCACGAGAGGCTGCACCGGGTGCAGGCCATCTGGTCACGCTGGCACCTTCGAAGTGGACCTGGGCTGGGGCTCCCAGTGGAGCTAGAAGACCTGCTGCCCACAACCTGTGGTCAGACCTCACCAGGGCCCATGGGCTGTTCTGATGCCAGGAGCTGCTGGAGGGAGCACGCCCCAGGCCAGCTATCCCATGCGGTGCCCGTGGTCTGGCAGGTGGCTGCAGTCCGTGCCCCCTCCTGCATGGACTCAGAGGTGGCAGCCATGATGGGCGAGAGCAGGTAGGTGCCGTCCACTGTGGGGCTGGCCACTCAGCGAGGCCACCCCCTGCATGGGAGCTGCTGCTTTTCAAGGACTTTCACACAGTTCCTTGGAGCGTCACAGGACAGGCAAGGCTGGCAGGTGTGACCACCATGCGTCCCTTTCACCCGAGAGGCTGGGGCCTTGGCCTGGCTCTCACTCACCTCCAGCCGCTGCCCTTGCCCTGGGGCTGTCCCATGGCTCTGGCCAGCCCTTCTCAGTGGGGTGAGCCGGTGCCAAGCCCCGTCCCCCATGTACTGGAGCCGGTGAGTCAAACTTCAGGTTTCCCAGGCCAGGAAGGGCTAGGGTAAGGCCAGCCTGCATGTTTGCTGCAGCTATAGCTGGTGGGGGAGGGAGAGAAGGAGTCTCAGGATGGGGTAGGGATGTGGGGTGAAGGGGGGACTCCCCGATTTTCCCAGCCTCCGGGGCTAAAGGTTCCCAAGCAGCCACAGCCCAACCCAGAAGTGCAGGCACCACCCTGCTG
>NW_012103009.1:889524-891023 GCF_000951045.1 Mandrillus leucophaeus | reverse complement strand
GGAGTCAATAGCTGGGGAGCCTGGGAGTGTCTAGCCGGGGTGCTCTGCCTGGAATACCCACAGGACTCCCCAGGTGTGGAGGGCGGCACCACCCACAGGCTGGGAGAGGCCGTGGGCCTCACACTGTGGGCTCGGGTAGTCAGGAGGGAGCTTGGGAAGCAAGCTCTGGGGCTTGGTCCCAGGGAGGGAAGGCGGCCGGGACCTGCTGTGACCGTGAAGTCCTCCCTCCCTCCCACCAACCCCACTGCCCACCTCCCTGCATCCTGGACCAGCACCTCGACCCTGCCCCACCTGGCCTAGAGCCCTCCGTGGGCTGGAACTTATGCGGTCACTGCTGGGCAGAGTAAATGGGGCTGAGCCCGCCCCCTGCAGCAGCGTGCCTGTGGCCACGGCGCCCCGGAGAGAGTGGCCAGTGCCAGCCTCCATGCCACATCGTGGTCAGCAGCAGGCAGGCAGGTTTGGGGGTAGCCCAGGACGGGCCACTGTCATCCCCCATCCCAGGCCGACTGGGGTGTAAGACGGATACTCCAGCTGGGCCTTGCCCCTCAGCCTGGCCTCCAGCCCTCCTTATACCAGGGGACAATGGGGGCTGCTGTACTGTGGCAGGGGTGTCCCAGACGATGTCCATGGCCACGACCAGCAGGATCGTTGAGAAAGGACAAATGTCCCTTCCCCGTGGGCCCACTCACACCCAAACCTCTCTCCAGGTCTCTCTGGGACAGGCCCCCACCATGACACACCCATCACCTGAAGGCACCATCCCAGCGTGCCATGACGCAGGCAGGGGCTGCAGGTGGCCAGTAGTCGGTGACCTCCTGTGGGGACGGCCCACGGGATGTGGCTGGCGCTGGTCCCAAGGCCCAGGGAAGGACAGTGGGGCCAGCCTCTGTCCTCTGCCCCAGGCCCACGGCCACCCTCTCCAGTCTGAGGTCCCCTGTCTCTGAGGGCTGGGGGATTGGCCCTGCTCAGTATCCATGAAGAGCCAGGCCACCGACTCCTGGGCAGGCCCCAGCCACCGAGATCACCCACCGCAGCTGGACGAGGCCTGGGGTGGGGATGGGGTCCTTGCAAGTCTAGGTCCCCAGGGCAGCACGGCCACATGGCCCACTGACCATCCGTGCGCCCGGAAGCCCAACGGCGAAGGGCTCTGAGGGTCCAACCCCGAGGGCTCCCTCCGCGCCCGCGCTGGGCACCAGGTGGGAGGAAACGGGGTGCGGAGACCCTGGGCGGCGCCGAGACTCGTCGGACGAACGCGGGAAGGAACGAACCAGCGTCTGCCTGGGATCCGGGCTGGAGCTTTCCCCAGAGGGCTCCGAGGGGCCGGAGGGGCGCGGGGGTGCTGGGCACGGGGCTCCCAAGAAAAACACGGCGAGGACGCGGGTTCTCCACAACAGCGCTGTGTTCTCGGCCTCAGCTCCGCGCAGGTTTCCACAAAGACGCGCGTGGCTCCGGGTCGTTGTCCTGGTCCCCGCGCCGGTCCCGACTCACGGGGTCCGCGG
>NW_012103009.1:873656-888379 GCF_000951045.1 Mandrillus leucophaeus | reverse complement strand
ATCCCATGCGGTGCCCGTGGTCTGGCAGGTGGCTGCAGTCCGTGCCCCCTCCTGCATGGACTCAGAGGTGGCAGCCATGATGGGCGAGAGCAGGTAGGTGCCGTCCACTGTGGGGCTGGCCACTCAGCGAGGCCACCCCCTGCATGGGAGCTGCTGCTTTTCAAGGACTTTCACACAGTTCCTTGGAGCATCACAGGACAGGCAAGGCTGGCAGGTGTGACCACCATGCGTCCCTTTCACCCGAGAGGCTGGGGCCTTGGCCTGGCTCTCACTCACCTCCAGCCGCTGCCCTTGCCCTGGGGCTGTCCCATGGCTCTGGCCAGCCCTTCTCAGTGGGGTGAGCCGGTGCCAAGCCCCGTCCCCCATGTACTGGAGCCGGTGAGTCAAACTTCAGGTTTCCCAGGCCAGGAAGGGCTAGGGTAAGGCCAGCCTGTATGTTTGCTGCAGCTATAGCTGGTGGGGGAGGGAGAGAAGGAGTCTCAGGATGGGGTAGGGATGTGGGGTGAAGGGGGGACTCCCCGATTTTCCCAGCCTCCGGGGCTAAAGGTTCCCAAGCAGCCACAGCCCAACCCAGAAGTGCAGGCACCACCCTGCTGGGGCACCCACCGCCAACAGCAAACTCCGGGCCCCAGGCTGAGTCACTCTTCCCGGGGGTCTGGGTGGGGGGAGCCCCCAGTGCCTGTGCAAAGCAGTCCTTGGTTTCCAGGAACCTCGGAAGGGCTGGGCCAGCCTGGCCCACGGGACAGGCCAGGACCCGCGTGGCACAAGCAGGGCATGAGCCGCAGGAAGAACGAGGTGGGAGCAGCTCCCACTCCCCGGGGCTCTCATCCCAGCGGAGAGACACAGAGAGGCCAGGCACAGGACTGGGAGGTCAAGTCTGCAAGGGTGGCCCAGCAGGCCAGTCAGCACTGTGGGGCAGGGCCTTGTCCCCCAGGCACCCAGGGCCTGATAGGAGCCACCGGGGTGCCCAGAAAGTGTGTGTCCAGTGAGTCCGGGCAGAGGCTGGGCCCGCCCTAAGCCAAGGAAGAGGGGACATGGTGTCTGCAGCTCTCTGTGTGTCTGTGCGTGATTAATGGAGCGTGCATGAGCTAGCCAAGAGCTGGTGTGGGGCCTGGACCCTGCTGAGGGAGGGGAGGCCCAAGGCCTGGGCCCCAACCCTGTATGGAGGCCGGGGCTGGGGTGAGACTCACTGCGGGGCGTCAGCAGGCTCTGGGGAGCCACTAAAGCTCATGGGGTACACTCAGTACCAGGGAGTCAGTCTGGGACCCAGACCAGCCCTTCCAGGGAAAACCCCCAAATAGGGGCATAAGATTGGAAAAGCGTCACAAAAGCAAGCAAAAGCAGCAGGCAACCGGGTAAGGGTGGACCAGGTCCAGGCCAGGGAAGGTGAGTGAGCCAAGGAGGGGGCGTTCTGAAAGGTACTCGGCCCCGAAGCTCCTCACTCGGAGGTTTCACCACCAGGGCCACCTGGAGCTCTGGGTCCTGGAGTGTGGCGACAGAAGACACCCCATGCCCCCAACAATGTGGCAGCCCCAACAGTTGGGTGCCAGGATGAATCAAAAACAGCTGGGCGTGGTGCACACCTGTGGTCCCAGCTCCTCAGGAGGCTGAAGTGGGAGGATCGCGTGAGCCCAAGAGTTGGAGGCTGCAGTTGGAGGCTGTGACTGCACCACTGCACTCCAGCCTGGGTGACAGAGTGAGATCCTGTCTCAAACTCAAAAAAAAAAAAAAAAAAAAGAAAGAAAAAGTAAAAAGGTCAAATAATTTTATTAAAAAGTAGAACTTCTAAAAATGAAAACTTTAAGAAATTAAAACTTGAATGGGTTGATAGCATCCTTAAATGAGCTGGAAGACAGGTGAGGTGACATTTTTAGAATGCAGCACAGGCAGCTAAATAAATCAAACAAAGAAGTGGGAGATTAAAAGATACCGGGAGAGAGAGAGAAGGCTTAGCAAACATTTAGTTTGTGTTCCAAAGGGAAGGAGACAGAACGGGGTGGAGGCAATATTTAAAGACATAATGGCTGAGAGAGTCCGTAATTGAATAATGACACCAGCGCACACATCAAAGACATTCAAATTCCAGATCGAATAAGTAAAAATCAAATTGAATACTCAGATATCGTATTAAAACAGTCTTAAAAGCTGGTAGGTAGAACCGACAGCTCCCCTTGGAGAGTGATGGCTGACTCTGCCGATTTTCCGAGAGCCACAGCAAAAACAAGACAGTGGAAAGACATATTCAGTGTTTGGTGGGAGAGTGGCTGCAACCTGGACTCCTGCCGCGGAGAATCTGACTCTGTCATGAACCTGTGTGGAAAAGATATTGACAGACCAAAAACTCATCCGAGTGTCCCACCACTGGTGCCTCCCTAAGGGACACTGTCTTGAGCAGAATGAAAGTGGTTCAGAATGAATATGGTTGGAAGTCTGAGACTCAGGAAGAGTGAAGGGCAAAGAGGAATGTATGTAGTAAATCTAAAAACCAGTGGCTGTGCAAGCGATGATGATAATGACGCCCAGTAGACTGTTAAAAACATTATTAAACAGCCTGACAGCAATAGCAGTAAGTCAGAAGGGAGCAGGGACTTCACATTTTCCAGGCTTCAAAGTCGATGTATTGTCAGGTGGGTATAAGTGTCACTTCCTTCACTTTAGATTTTGGTAAGTTAAACGTGCAATGAGTCATTTGTAGGCAGTTAGTAAAACACTAGAAACAGAGTCTGTAACCTCCAAACCAGAAGAAGGAAAAACCAAAATGAGAGAAGCAGCATCATTGAAAACTAAGGCAAGAACAGAGAGAAAAAGGAACATAGAAGAGATGAGACCAACAAAAGTTAAATGAAATCAGATGCTAGATACTGTGGTCATCAGGCTCCAAGGCAGCCCGCAGTGATCCTCATCCCCAGGCACTCATGCATGTGTGCTCCCCTCCTATCTGGATCAGGCTTGGAGCACGTGGCCAGTAGAACATAGGAGCAGCAGGGGTACGTGATGTCTCGGGTGAGGTCATAAAGACCTCATGACTCTAGTGGTCTCTCTTGAATCACTCACTGGAGGAAGCCAGCTGCCATGTTGTGAGGACACTCAAGCAGCCCTGTGGAAGGTGCACGTGGGAGGGACTGATGGGGGGTGCACCATCAGGGAGGTGGGTCCCCAGCCCCAGGCAAACCTTCAGATGAGGCTGCCTCAGTTGACACTGGAACTGAGCCTCAGGAGCATCCCTGAAGCAGCACCATGCCAATGAGCCCTTCTCGGATTCCTGAGCCACAGAAAACGTGGAGAGTAAGTGTTTGCTTTGTCAGCAGCTCTGCTTTGCAGTGATTTCTTAAGCAGAATCAATCACCACAGAATCCATGTACACAGCTACCTTAAACGTAAATGTTACGTGCACTGGTTAAAAGATTAAACATTGGCAGTCCGGAATTTTATGCAGAGGAATATGTAAAACATAAGCTTATATAATGATGAAAGAAAAAACATACCAGGCAAATCCTCATCAAAATAAAATGAGTAACAATCTGAAAACTCTAAAGCAAGAACTGACAGAATTATATGCATCTCCAAGATTCTTATCATACTTTGCTTAGTAACTGATAAGCAGACGAAGAAAATGAAATATGTCAACAACACAATAAACAAATCTGGTCCAACTCATGATGCTGAACAGTCTCAGAACCGCACATTATTTGCACCAAGAAACATTTACAAAAATTAACCTCCTAAAGCAACTGACAACCATCTAACGACGCGCAGTCCTCCATCTGACGTGCACTCCTGCACCTGACGACGTGCGCTGATGAGGACCTGGCATCCCCTGTCGCAGTTAATAGACTCCTGCCCCCTCTTACCACTGCAGGTCCATGCAGGTGTGGAGCAGCAAGTATAAGACACAAAAGGCATAAAGATCATAAGGGAAGAAGTGAAATGGAATTTGTTTGCAGGTGATGTGACTTTGTAGAAAACCCAGAGGCATCTACAAATTGCCAGAACCAAGAGGTGAATTTACCAACACACTGGGACACAGTGTCCATGTACAAAAGCCATTGCATTTCCCACATTTTAGCAACAAACAAGTGGAAAAATAAAATTTCAAATACTATTAATAAAAGCATCAAAATGTATTTGTAAAATATACTTACAAAAGTATCAAAAATCCATCAAATACCTAGGAATAAATATAATGAAAACTATGCAATAATATTGCTTGGAGAAACTGAAAAATACCTAAATAAATGTTGAGATACATCACGTGCAGGGATCAGAAACCTCAATATTGTAGGATATCAATTCTCCCCAAAACGATCTATAGATTTAATGCAATCTCAATAAACATCCCAGCAGGTCTTTTTAAAACTTAACATGAGACTGGACGCAGTGGCTCATGCCTGTAATCCCAGCACTTTGGGAGGCCGAGGCGGGTGGATCACAAGGTCAGGAGATCGAGACCATCCTGGCCAACATGGTGAAACCCTGTCTCTACTAAAAATACAGAAAAATTAGCTGGGCGTGGGGGCGCGTGCCTGTCATCCCAGCTACTCAGGAGGCTGAGGCAGGAGAATCGCTTGAACCTGGGAGGCAGAGATTGCAGTGAGCCAAGATCGCACCACTGCACTCCAGTCTGGCAACAAAGAGAGACTCTGTCTCAAAATAAATAAATAAATACTTAACATGAAAATTCAGGCCAGGTGCGGTGGCTCACACCTGTAATCCCAGCACTTTTGGAGGCCGAGGCAGGCAGATCACAAGGTCAGGAGTTCTGGACCAGCCTGGCCAACATAGTGAAACCCCATCTCTACTAAAAATGCAAAAATTTAGCCGGGTGTGGTGGTGGGCACCTGTAATCCCAGCCACTTGGGAGGCTGGGGCAGGAGAATCACTTGAACTCAGGAGGCGGAGGTTGCAGTGAGCTGAGATCACGTCACTGCACTCCAGCCCCAGCGACTGTGTGAGATTCTGTCTCAAAACAAACAAACAGACAGACAACAACAACAGCAACAACAAAACCATTCAAATGACATAGAGTAGCCAACACAACTTTGAAGAAGAAACAAAGTTGGAAAATGTACACTCTCATATTTGGTTTTGTTTTGTGTTTTGTTTTTGAGGTGGAGTCTCTGTCACTCAGGCTGGAGTGCAATGGCGTGATCTCAGCTCACTGCAACCTCTGCTTCCTGGGTTCAAGCAACTCTCCTGCCTCAGCCTCCTCAGTAGCTGGGATTACAGGTGCCCACCACTCGGCCTCCTAAAGTGCTGGGGTTGCAGGTGTGAGCCACCACACCCGGCCCACTGTCATATTTGAAAACTTCAAAGACAGTGTGGTATTGATATAAGGATAGGTAAATAGATCGTTGAAACAGCATAAATAATCCAGAATTCCTTCAAGAGAGTCTGTTTTTGACGAAGATGCCAAAGTAATTCAGTGGGAGGAAGGATGGTCTTTTTGATGATGGCGCTGGAACAACTGGACCACCACAAGAAAATCTAAATTTAACATTTTATTTAGGAAGCAAGAATGCAATTCAGGGCATACACACGGACGGGGTGATCTCACTATGTCTGAAGAACCAAGAGAAGGTTGGGAGTTTTCTTAGAGAAATACTCTGTGGTGTTTCACAAGCAAGCTCACCAGAAAGACCAGTAAGCACCAGGAGACTTGTGGGGCTCTGACTGGTGAACGATGGCGTGGGTGAAAGTACTTTCAGAGTCCCAGCAGGTTGTTTCAGCAGCTCACAGATAAAACTGTCTTTGGATTACATGGGCTGTTTTAGGTGCTGGGCTCATGAAAAGTTTAATTTTTGGAGCAGGTGCCAGGTTATGTTCTGAGTATTTTTTTTCCTTGCCCCTTGATTCTGAATTAGTTATGTAGGACAAGAATGAGCCCATTTGTATCACTGGCTTTTACAACACCATACACAAAAATTCACTCAAGATGCATCATTGACCAAAATGTGAAAGTCAAAACCACAAAGCTTGTAGAAAGAATCACATAAGAGCATCTAAACGCCTGAGGGGCTGGACACCCTGTTTACCCTGAGCGATTATTACACACTGCATGTCTGCATCATCCTATCTCATGTAATCCACAAATAAATACACCTACAGGGCACCCACAGGAAAAAAAAAATAGCAAAAACTCCAAAAATAAAAGAATCACTAAGAAAGCAAAAAGGCAAACCACAACCTGGGAGGAAACAGTTCCATTGTGCATATCTGACAAATAAATACACAGAAGAGGCCTGGCGCAGGGGCTCAGGGCTATAATCCCAGCACCTGAGGTCGGGAGTTCGAGACCAGCCTGCCCAACATGGTGAAACCCCGTCTCTACTAAAAATGCAAAATTAGCTGGGCATGGTGGTGCATGCCTGTAATTCCAGCTGCTCAGGAGGCTGAGGCAGGAGAATCACTTAGAATCCCGGAGGCAGAGGGTGCAGTGAGCCGAGATCGCGCCATTGCACTCCAGCCTGGGCGACAGAGTCAGACTCTGTCTCAAAAATAAATAAATAAATAAATAAATAAATATAAAGAATATATAAAAGCCACTGTTAGTAACGAACCAAAGACAAGCAACCTAATTTTACAACAGTAAAAAGACTTAGTAAGACATTTTGCAAAGCAAAATATCGGCATGGCTAATGAACAAAGTGCTTAGCACGGCTGGTCACCTGAAAAACAAGAGTTAAAACCACGATGAGATACCCGTACACCTACCAGACTGGCTAAAAACACAGCCTGACAATACCCAGTGTTGGCAAGGATGTGGGGCAACCAGGACTCTCATGTGGTGGGTGGGAGTGCAAAACACCACAACCACATTGGAAACTGGAAGTTTCTTCTAAAGCAAAACCCAAGCATCCTTCATGACCGAGTGGTGAAACTCTTGGACACATGGCTGAGACAGACAAAGGCACATGTCCCCGTAACGGCCGGCACGGGATGATCAGAGCAACTTCATTTATCACAGTCCTACACTGGAAGCAAGGCAGCTGTCTGTCAGCAGAGGACCAGGCAGGCTCTGGCACATGTGTGCAATGCAGTACTGCTCTTCACCAACAAAGGGTGCACACCTGTCACACTATACAGCCACTGCACCTCAGAGCGGAGGGTCAGTCACGGAAATACACCGGCCACTCTGCACAGCCACTGCACCTCAGAGCGGAGGGTCAGTCACGGAAATACACCGGCCACTCTGCACAGCCACTGCACCTCACAGCGGAGGGTCAGACACGGAAGTACACCGGCCACTCTGCACAGCCGCTGCATCTCAGAGCGGAGGGTCTGAGTTCGAGATTAGCCTGACCAATATGGTGAAACCCCATCTCTACTAAAAATACAAAAAAAATTAACTGGGTGTGGTGGCACATGCCTGTAATCCCAGCTACTCAGGAGGCTGAGGCAGGAGAATCACTTGAACCCAGGAGGCGGAGGTTGCAGTGAGCTGAGATTGTGCCACTGCACTCCAGCCTGGGCAATAGAGCGGGACTCCATCTCAAAAAAAAAAAAAAAAAAAAAACCAGATCGGCCGGGCGCAGTGGCTCATGCCTTTAATCCCAGCACTTTGGGAGGCCAAGGCAGGTGGATCACCTGAGCTCAGGAGTTTGTGACCACCCTGGCCAACATGGTGAAACCCTGTCTCTACTAAAAATACAAAATTTTAACTGGGCATGGTGGCAGGCGCCTGTGGTCCCAGCTACTCAGGAGGCTGAGATAGGGGAATCGCTTGAATACGGGATGTGGAGGTTGCAGTCAGCCAAGATCGCGCCATTGCACTCCAGCCTGGGCAACAGAGTGAGACTCTGTCCAAAAAAAAAGAAAGAAAGATATCTGTTCTTCCCAAGATCTGCAGATTCAAGGTGATCCCAGCAGTTTGCTGTTCTTAAGCTGACAAGCTCCAAGGGCAGCGTGCACTTCCTGTCCTGCTGGCCGGACGAGGCCAGGTGACCCTGTCGCCACAGGCATTTTGCAGCACAGGCTCTGAGTGCACTGGTACGGTTGCCTGACTGTCACAGAACAAACACACCCCAGGTAGCCACTAGCGTAAGGCCGAGGGGCACGTGGAGCCGGCCTGAGCCCAGCCAGGTGTCTGGAAGCAAGCCCAGCTACTCCCGGCTGTGCCCTCGCCTGACCGCGAAACGCTCGTACGCACGGGTTGGAGTTGCTTGCCATGCATGGCAACCACAGCAGGAACCCGACTCACGCACGGACGCCAGCACCCGCGAGTGAGAGGCGCCCCCGGCATGTGGTGTCGGCTTTGGAAGCAGCTGGTGGGTGGTGAGGAAATGTCACAGATCTGGAAAGACAGAGGCCTCTGTAAGGTGGTGTCAAAACGCCAGGTTGAATCAACAGTCATCTGTGGGGACTCTGAAGGCAGGCAATCTGCCCAGTGAACTCGCAGCACCGGGCAGAAGGGTCTGGAGGGAGAACCCTGGTGGCACGGCTGGTATGTGAGGATCAAAGGCAGAGGAGAGCTTTCCTCTTCAGCATGAGAATCGGGCACTGGGCTAAGCCTCCAGCTGCCTCCCGCTGGTGACCTGGTAAAGGGGAACATAAACTCCTTTGGTCGGCGACATTGCTTATGGCAAAGCTGCCCTGTGGCGGGCAGACCACATGGGGACTGGGGAGGTCACTGGTGTCTGGGGGCCACGTCACGGGCCTTCCTGTGTGATCCCCACACCTGGGCGTGTGCCCTGCGGGCCGTAGCCATGGGGCTGCTGCAGGAGGAACTTCGCCTCCTCTGGGGCAAGAGGCATCTCCGTGAGTGGTCCCAGCCCATGAATCTCAGTGGGAATCAGGGAGGCGGCAACACCTGCACGCCATGGTAAAGACTCCCATCATGCCCTTGTAAAGACCCCCATCATGCCCTTGTAAAGACCCCCATCATGCCGTCCTAAAGACCCCCCCACGCCATCGTAAAGACCCTCATCACACCGCCCTGAAAACCCCCATCATGCTGCCTAAAGACCCCCATGACACCACCTAAAGACCCCCATCACACCCTCGTAAAGATCCTCATCACACAGTCCTAAAGACCCCCATCATGCCGCCTAAAGACCCCCACCACACAGTCCTGAAGATCCCCATCACGCCCTCATAAAGATCCTCATCACACCCTCGTAAAGACCCCCACCACACCCTCCTAAAGACCCCCATCATGCCATCCTGAAGACCCACATCACACCCTTGTAAAGACCCCCATCACGCCACCTAAAGACCCCCCCATTGCCAGGCGCGGTGGCTCAAGCCTGTAATCCCAACACTTTGGGAGGCCGAGGCGGGCGGATCACGAGGTCAGGAGATCGAGGCCATCATGGCTAACACAGTGAAACCCCGTCTCTACTAAAAACACAAAATATTAGCTGGGTGAGGTGGCAGGTGCCTGTAGTCTCAGCTACTCGGGAGGCTGAGGCAGGAGAATGGCGTGAACCTGGGAGGCGGAGCTTGCAGTGAGCCGAGATCGCGCCACGGCACTCCAGCCTGGGCGACAGAGCGAGACTCCGTCTCAAAAAAAAAAAAAAGACCACTCCATCACACCACCTAAAGACCCCCATCACGCCGTCATAAAGACCCCCGTGTGGGAGGAATGGGCGATGCTGCCCTGCTGGCCAGCTGTGTCCCTGCCCCACGTCCTTCTCAGCGACTCTGAGGCCAAGAGCAGCCTGTGGCAACCCTTGAAGTCTGAACGTTTAGCCGAGGCTCAGAAGAGCCCAATGGGGACCAGGCGTGGTGGCTCAGACCTGTCATCTCAGCCCCTCAGAGCCTTCAGAAAACCACACACAAGAGCCCAGCAGTCACTTTTGCCACCTCACTCAGCCGGGGAGTTTGGTGCTGTTCATGGAGCTGCTCAAGGTCCTAACGCAAATCCTCCTGACCCGCACCACACCCCAGAGGTGTGGAGACAACGGCATCACCCGCCAGGTTCTACAGAGGGGACCCCACTATCCACCTGGCCGGCACTCCCACTCCCCCCACCCCGAGACCCCCGTGCCGGGCTGGGACAGGTGCCCCAACCCCGCTCCCCGGTTCCCGCCGGCACCTCTGTCGGGGACACCCCGGGCCCCCGCACCGAAGCCTGCCCTGTGCCCTGCTCTGGAGGATGCAGCGGCTGCTGGCGAGGGCTGGGGATGGAGTAGACGGCCCCCAACCCCACAGCGCACTGCGAGCGGCGCAGGTTACCTTTGCCTCCGGGCGGCGGACGCAGGGCACCCTCCACTGTCTTCAGGCTCTGCGGCACAGGCGCCGGGGGGTGTGCATTTAGCTGGTTTGGATCCCAATGTTTGGTGGGCTGGGCTTCGGGGACATCGGTGCTTGGGGCCTGACTGTCCACATGGCGACAGGGGCAGGCCGGGAGCTCCACCTTCCCAGCAGCCTTGGTGCGGGTAGGCTGCGGGGCGCCACTGCTCTCGGGCAGCCCCCTTAAGGGTGCCAGCAAGGCCAGGGGGTGCCCCTTCTCTTCCTTCAGTCCCAAGTCTCGCTGGAGAGCTGGTCGTGGGGATCCCTGGGCAGGGTCGGGCATGGCCGAGGGGCCCTGTGCCTCCAGTGGCTGGGTGTCCAACAGCAAGGCCGAGGCCTTGAGGTTGCAGGCAGGCAGCACTTGCCTCCTGGCTGTCCTCACACTGACGCCTGCCACGCAGAGGTCGGACCCGCTGAATGGGGGCAGCTCGACCACAGGCTGTGGGGAAGGAACAGGTGGTGGGTGCTGGGCTGCGGCTGGGATGGTGGGGTCCACGCAGGAGGGGTCTGTGCAGGAGGGGCTGGTTGGGGCACAGACCCCCACCTGACTCAGGAGTGAACACCTGGGGTCCCATGCAGACCACCAGGAGGCTCCCAGGCTCTGGAGAACCCTCAGGGAGCCAAGGCTTCCTGAGGCTTGGGGGTCAGCCTGGGGGGCCCCACACCCAGGAACTGGGCTGCTCTTTTCCTGAGTTTAGCCACAAAGAGGCCTCAAGAGAGAGGCACTGGCCATGCTTCCCAATGGCTCCAGCACATCTGCAGGCACAGGGAGGCCCCCGGAAGCTCCTCGGAGTGGAGGAGGCACTGCAGGCCAAAGCGAAGGAGCAGCACAGGGGGCCTGGAGCCCCCACCTCTAACCAGTCAGGGCTGGGTGAGACGGGGAACAGGACGGAGGCACTGAGCCTGAGCCACCCCGCTCGCCTGGACACCTGGAGTAGCCCCTTCCCCGGTGCTGACGCGGCACTGAGCCCCATGGGAGAGCAGGACAGGCCTGGACCCTTGGCGGGACCGAGCGTGGTCACAGAGCAGGATTGGCGTCCTCCATGGACCCCACGGCGCTGGCGGCCTGCAGCTCCACCCTCGCCCAGTGACCAGGTGGCAAAGCATCCACATGGCGGGCAGCCACCAAACCCCCAGGGGATGGCGCCCGCCGCCCAGGCAGGCGCGGACGTGGCTCACCTGCCTCCACAGGAGCTCAAAGTTGCCGACGTCACAGCTGCGGTCCACGGCCACCTTGATGGTGTCTTCCTGCACCTGTGCACACAGCTGGGCCGTGACCGGTGTGGACGGGTGCATGGTGGGGCTGGAGTTGATCTCGATCAGCCAGGGCCTGAAGTCCCTTCCAAGGACGAAGTCGGCCCCGTAGAGCTCAAAGCTGTTCTTGCGAGGCTCCACGTGGTCCTGAGCCACCTTCATGGCGTGGATGATGGCCTTCTTCATGGACGGGTAGATGACACTGCCCCACACGGCACCACGGCCCTGGCGCTGCAGGTACTCCTGGAACTTGGCGCTGGTCCACATGTTGTGTGCGGGCAGCAGGGGGCTGCGGCCCACGTCATTCTTCAGGTGCTTCTGGACGGCGTTGTTGCACAGGTGGATGGCACTGTGGGGGGGACAAGGGGCAGGTGCTCAGCCTCCGCCGGCCCAGGAGGGCACCCAAGGCCGGTCCTCGCAGCCGCGCTGCGTCCACCCAGCTGGCTCTAGAGAACTCTGCCCCCGAAGACTCCCACCCTTGGCTGGAGGGGCCCAGTTGGGATGAGTGTTACTGTCCCAGATGGAGGAACAGGGCTCAGATTGGTCATGGGATTGGCCAGGCGCACAGCTCATGGCTGGAGGCCCAGAAACGGGTGCTGGAAGGGGGCCCTGGCTTCTCACTGCCTGGGAGCTGCTTTTGCACAGTGAGTTCCTGGACCCCCTCCAGGCCCACTTGACCAGAGGCAGCGAGCAGGTGAGGTTCAAAGCACCTGGCCGGCTCCTCCCAGGCCTCTTCTGGGTGTGACTTCGAGCATGACCCACCAGGCATGACCGCAGCCCCTCGCCTGGGCCAGAGCTAACTCCCCTGCAAGGTCTCTGTTACGTGACTCTCGGGCCTCCCTGGATCCTCACTCTCTTGAAAAGCAGACCCCCTGCCTGCCCAGCCATCAGGCCCCCCAGCGCCTCACATCAAGCGAGAACCACACAATGGTCAGAGGAAGGCTTGGCGCAGACAGAGGCTGGCAGCATCACCGTGCGGGCAGCACATTTCTGAGGACTCCGCAGGCTCTCGCCATCATGCCCACGAGGGGTCCCGGGTGAGGCGGGGGTCCATCCACCCCGGACAGCACACTCGACTCCACCAGGCGCCCCACATGCCACTGCCCCTGAACCGGGGCCCAGGTGCTGCCCACTCCATTCCGATCCCCCGGGCACAGGCAAAATGGTGCCTTTTAAGATTTTCCAGAAATGATACAGAGTGTGGGGTGTAGGGTGCTGGCTTTGAAGGTCAGTGGGCCTGGGCCTGTCCCTGGGGGAGGTCATCAGCCTCCCAAGCCTCAGTTTCCCCCCATCTGTGCCTCTCGTGGTGGCAGGTGGCAGTGAGGGGGTCCTGCCCGTGATGCTTCTCACTGCGGCTGCCCCAGGCAGGTGGGCAGCAGCCCGTTCCCTGGCCTGAGGCGTCCAGCTCACCCACCGCACTGACCTGTCCAGCTTGTCCAGGGAGAAGCGCTGTGTTGAGAACCGCAGGTAACTCTCCTTGTAGAACCAGATGGTCAGGGGGTTCCAGTCCGTGACGAGGAACCACTGTCTGATGTCGAACTTGGTGTCATAGATGAGCAGTGGTGTCTCGATGTACTTCTGGACCACCCACTTGTTGTCCCTGGGAAGAGGGTGGTCTGTAGCCGCCAGCTCCAGGATCTCTTCCACACGGTCCATGCACACTATGTCTGCAAGAGGCCACCGCTCAACCCAGCATGCCCAGCCCCTGTGCAGCGGGACCGAGCTCCTGAGCCCTGGGGCAGGGTCGCAGCTTGGCCCTGAGACCTGCACTGGCTTTGTCCAGGGCCAGCAGGCAGCATTGCTGGTGGGGGGACCGGGGACAGGGAAGGCTTAGCGCTCATGGATGAGGCTGAAGCCAGTGCCAGTCTCCCCCAGGCTCTCACCCAACAGAACCAACCTCTGGACTCCAGAGGGGACACAGAGATCAGTGAAGGGGCGGGGACAGAGATACTTTTAAAAGGGAGCCAAGAGGATGGGCGTGGTGGCTCAAGCCTGTAATCCCAGCACTTTGGGAAGCCGAGGCAGGTGAATCACTTGAGGTCGGGAGTTCAAGACCAGCCTGGCCAACATGGTGAAACTCTATCTCTACTAAAAATACAAAAACTGAGCCGGGTGTGGTGGGCACCTGTAGTCCCAGCTACTCGGGAGGCTGAGGCAGGAGAATCGCTTAAACCTGGAAGGTGGAGGCTGCAGTGAGCCGAGATCATGCCACTGCACTCCAGCCTGGACGACAGAGCGAGACTCAGTTTCAAAATAATAATAATAATAATAAAAATAATAAAAAGAAGAGCGTAGACCAGTTTGTGAATACAGAGGAGGAAATCCTGATTAACCCGTCAACCCAGATTCAGCCTTGTGATTGGAACACATGCTGTGAAGACGCCTCCAGGTCTGCCCCAGGGCCGGAGTCCTGACCCCCACGCCTGCCTCTGCGTTCTGCTCCCACCCTTCCTTCCCTGTGGCGCTGTGGGCCTGAGCCTGCCTCTCACTCACAGCCCCTGGCATCAAGTGCAGGTGTTGGTGGCTATGAACTTGGTGCAGGGAGCGCCCGCACCAGGGGACTTATCTCGCCCAGATGAACGTGATGAACAAGGTGCAGGGAGCGCCTACACCAGGGGACTCACCTCGGCCCCGAGACTTGGCCGCAGGCTTTATAATCCAGATGTTCCGGAACCCGTCGATGTCCGTCTGAGGGTTCACGGATGTGATTTGATTCAGCAGAGCCTGGCACTGCGGAAAGTAATTTCTTGAATCGGAGATGAAAGCATCGCCACTACAAAGCAAGATCCAGAAAGTGCATGAGACTTGGAGGCCTGGGTCCCGCCCCACCCACCAAGCAGGCACTCTGCTCTAGGATGGTCTGTAGCTGACCTGGCGGGAAAGGGCTGCAGGTCGGCCCAGGAAGTTCTGCCAACAGTATGGACACCTGAAAACACAGCCCTGTGAGGCTGCTCCAGACAAGGGCTGTGTTAAGACACTGGGGACCCCAGTGTGTGGGTCGGAGCCAGCCACAGGCCTCAAGCAGCACCCTGCCTGGGTGGAAACGGTGGGAGGCACGGGGCGGGAGGCGTAGCTATGGTGGAAACGTGGGAGACACAGGCCGGGGGCGGATGCAGCCATTCCCAGGTGGCTTTTAGAACTCAAGGGTGCACTAGAGCTGTTTGAGTGGCTTTTAGATTTTGGGGTGCACTAGAGCTGTTTGAGTGGCTTTTAGAGCTCGGGGGTGCACTAGAGCTGTT
>NW_012103009.1:868913-869829 GCF_000951045.1 Mandrillus leucophaeus | reverse complement strand
GTGTATCAGTGTGGACGGACCTCACAGACCCCACGTGTATCAGCGTGGACGGACCTCACAGACCCCACGTGTATCAGCGTGGACGGACCTCACAGACCCCACGTGTATCAGCGTGGACGGACCTCACAGACCCCCACGTGTATCAGCGTGGACGGACCTCATGGACCTCAACATGCCAGCGTGGACGGACCTCATGGATCTCACATATGCCAGCGTGGATGGATCTCACAGATTTCATGTTGGGCAAAAGAAGTCATAAACGAGAGAGCACAGACTGTTCCCCAAATGTGAAATCTGAAAACAAAACTGGTTCATGGTTGCAGGAGCCAGAATAGGTGTGACCCCTGTGGGGTTCTCCCGAGAAAGGTTAACAGGAGCTGACCGGGGACTGGAAACATCTTCTGTCTCAAGTGGACTACGGCTACGCAGGTGGACACGTGAGCAAAATTTCATCCACATGTACAGACAGGATTATACACTACGTGCCCTTAACTGTAGTTATGTAATCCCTCAATAAAAGGAAAAGAAAAATACTTGATTAATTTAAAATAATTAATACAAGACGAAGAAAGAAACAAAAGAATCAACACCACCGTGGGATGACGTATGAAGCTGCTGCAGACCCTCTGAATCAAGTCACTTTCCTGACTCTCCCATTGGCTGGCAGCTGCTCATGCTCCGGGGGGCCAGGCCCCCCTCCGCCCAGCTCCTCTCTCTGGTGGCCACTGCCAAGGGAGTGCTGAACCCCTGGCCCCAGGAAGAACTGGGCCCTCAGCAGGGGCAGGAAGGCCAGGGTCAGCCTGTGGACCCCTGGAGCGGTGAATGGTGACGATGAGAGTCAGTGAGCCAGGAGCTCTGGGCCCAGGCACCCCTCTGCCAGTCACTCGCCAGCTGCCAGGAGCTCTGGGCCCAGGCA
>NW_012103009.1:863546-868358 GCF_000951045.1 Mandrillus leucophaeus | reverse complement strand
GTTTGAGTGGCTTTTAGATTTTGGGGTGCACTAGAGCTGTTTGAGTGGCTTTTAGAGCTCGGGGGTGCACTAGAGCTGTTTGAGTGGCTTTTAGAATTCAGGAGTGCACTAGAGCTGTTTGAGTGACTTTTAGATTTTGGGGTGCACTAGAGCTGTTTGAGTGGCTTTTATAACTCGGGGGTGCACTAGAGCTGTTTGAGTGGCTTTTAGAGCTCGGGGGTGCACTCCTGCTGCCCGGATGGTGGGGAGGAAGCCATGCCAGTACCAGCAGCTGCCCCAGGGCCCGTTGGTCCCATCCTGCATGGGCAAACTCAGGGCTGTGAAGACCCAGTGTGGACCCCACGACATCCTAACAAGGTGGCCTTGGTGCAGGAGGGGGGACCAGCGGGGCTCTGAGGACACCAGCCATGACTCTCGCAGCCAGCCTGGGCTGGGGTGGGGAGGCAAAGCCCCTGAGGACACAGGACATCAGGGTTCCATTCCCACCTGCTGGGGGCAGCTTGAAGGGAGAAGTAAGGCTGAGGTGTCCCTGACAGCAGGGGAGGGGGCCCCACCACTGTGGAGCTGTGGCAGGGGGGGCTTGGTTGAGAGCCCCTGTGGTGACAAGCCCCTCCCGGGGAAGGACTGAAGGTGATCTCAGGCAGGGGCACCTCCCGGCTCTCACTGGCTGCCACGTCTCCTCCGTGGTGAGCACCGCACACTCCTGACCCCAGGATGGCAACAGGACTGTGATGAGGACTTGGAGCAAACCGGATGCAGCCAGCCCCCCGCGCCCCTGAAACATCCCTGTCTGTGCAGCACAGGCCAGCCCCAAACTATTGAGGTCTAAACAGGGTGAGTCACCCATGACATCCACCATGCTGGTCACAGCCAAGGCCGCCCAGGATACCAGCAAGCTCCCAGTGACACGGGGCTACAGCGACTCACTCAGGAGGATGAGCTGTGGGAAGGAATCCCTCACAGCCTCCCAGCACAGCCCAGCCCCGAGCCTGCCCTCACATTGGGAGGTGGTATTTGGGCAGGACCACCCTCCCCACAAGTGCACGCGCCACTGTGTTGCCCCTGCTTTGTGGGGAGAAGGCTGTGAGCAGTGAGGGACAGAGCCACTCAGGAGCCCAGCGGAGCATCGCACAGGAGCTGGCAAGGTCCAGGAACTATGAGATGCACACCCCAAACTCGTCAGAGAACAAGCACAGGCCTCCAGATGCTGACGGCGAGCAGGGGCCACAGCCAGGGCTCTCTGGGTCCTGACCCCGGGGCACACCTGCCAGGGATCCCAGCTGAGCCCAGTAGGTGAGACTGACCGGCCGGAGGCACCGGGGACTCCCAGAGAGATCCCCTCCGGCAGCAGCTGGGAAGCTCCCCTGCACGCACCTGATGTGGTTTGGGATGAGTCGGCCACAGGGACTTGTGGGGGTCCGATGCTGCCACCTGGTGGTCACCCCTGGGTCTTCCTTTTAATTCAGGTCTAAGAAAACGCAGTGGGGTGCACCCTCCCATACTCGAAAAAGTCAAGTTGCACAGTGTGTACGTCCATGTACGCTCGTGTGCACGCCACCCGGATCGAGACACGAACGCCTCGGCTCCTCAAGAGGCAAAGAGACCAGTTACTAGGCTATCACTGCAGACGGGGCTGGCCTGCTCCTGGACTTTCTGTCAATGAAACCACACAATTTGTGCTCCTTTGTGTCTGGCCTTTCTTTTCTTTTCTTTTTTTTTCTTTTTTTTTTTTTTAGACGGAGTCTCGCTCTGCCACCCAGGCTTGAGTGCAGTGGCATGATCTCAGCTCACTGCAACCTCCAACTCCCAATTAAAGCAATTCTCCTGCCTCAGCCTCCCAAGCAGCTGCGATTACAGGCATGAGCCACCATGCTCGGCTAAATTTTGTATTTTTAGTAGAGGCGGATATCACCATTTTGGCCAGTCTGGTCTTGAACTCCTGACCTCGGGTGATTCCCCCTGCCTCGGCCTCCTAGAGTGCTGGGATTACAGGCGTGAGCTGCCGCGCCCTGCCTGTGTCTGGCTTCTTTCGACAGGACTGTGAGAGTCATCCACGCTGTAGCGTGGCTCAGTCCCTCCTTCTTGAACACAGTTTGGCAGTTTCCAGATTTGGGCCATCAGGAATGAAGTCCTTCTGAGGACACGTTTCCATTTCTCCTGCATAAATACCTCGGAATGGATTATCTCCGTCATTGGATATGCAGATGCCTAAACATATAAGAAACTGTCAAAGACTTTTCTAAATGGGTTGTGCCAATTTACACTCCCCTAGCCATGTCTAGAGTTCCAGCTGCTCCACACATTGGCAAACACTTGGTGATGTCAGTTTTTACTCCATTTTTTTTTTTTTTTTTTTTTTTTGAGACAGAGTCTCACTCTGTTGCCCCAGGCTGGAGTGCAGTGACACCATCTCAGCTCACTGCAACCTCTCTGCCTCCTGGGTTCAAGAGATTCTTCTGCCTCAGCCTCCTGAGTAGCTGGGACTACAGGCACACACCACCGCACCCAGCTAATTTTTGTGTTTTTAGTAGAGACCGTTTTCACCATATTGGCCAGGCTGGTCTTGAACTCCTGACCTTGTGATCTGCCCACCTCTGCCTCCCAAAGTGCTGGGATTACAGGCGTGAGTCACAGCGCCTGGCCCAATGCGTTCCCATTTTTAAAAGCCTTTCACGTATCACATGATATATCAAACTAATTTTTGTGTATTTGTGAAGCAGAATTCAGGTACATTTTTTTTCATATGGCTGACCATTGCTGGAGCACCATTTAGTGAAAAGACCAACCTTTCCCTAATGATCTCAAATGCAGCGATCACAGATGGGAGGATGTATCTTTAGACTCTATTCTGTTACACTGATCCTATCCCAATGTCACATCTTCGCTGTTGTAAATCTAGAGTAAGTCTTGAAATTTGGAGCACAAGTCCTCTGATTTTTGTTTTCTTTATCAAGTCTGTTTTGGCTTTTCTTAAATCATTCATATTTCTATATAAATCAGTTCACTAATTCCTCCTGCCCCCTCCCCGCCCTGCAAAAGAAATACCTCTTGGGATTCTGGCTGGGATTACATTGACTCTATTGATTAGTCTGAGAAAAGCAAACATGTCTACACTATTAAGTCTCCTAAATGATTAACATGTTATACACACACACACACACACAGAGGATGAGCTACACACGTTTATTAGGTATTTACTGTCACTTTAACTTCATAACTTTCAATTTAGGGTCTTGAATGTATTTTGCTATATTTATTTCTAGAGGTTTGTTATTTGATGTTAGTGTATTGTGTTTTTAGAATTTCATTTCACAGTTTGTTGCTAGAACATAGAAATATGATGGAGTCTCGTATATTAACTTTGTACCCAGTGGCCTTGCTGATTTCACTTAATTTTAACACATTACCATTTATTTAAAATATTTAAATATTAAATTTTCTATATGAGCAATCATACCATCTACAAATAAGAATTTTATTTCTTCCTTTCTGATCTTTATGCCTTACTTTTTTTTTTCCTGTACTATTAAACTAGTCAGACCATTCAGTCTATGCCGGACGGAAGTCTGATGGTGAGCAACTTTGTCTCATTCTGATTTCAAGGAGAACACTCTCAATAGTATATAACCAGTAAGAAGTATATTAGCTGTTGGACTCTTCAACTTTCAAATGAAGAGATCTGGCTGTGTGTAGTCAGACACGCCTGTAATCCTAGCACTTTGGGAGGCCAAAGCAGGATTGCTTGAGGCCAGGAGTTCAAGACAAGCCTGAGCAATATAGCAAGACCCTGCCTCTATAAAAAAATTTAAAAATTAGCCAGTATTGTGGCATGTGCCTGGAGTCCCAGCTACTTGAGAAGCTGAGTTGGAAAGATCGCTTGAGCCCAGGAGTTTGAGGTTGCCATGAGCTGTGATTGTGCCACTGCACTCCAGCCTAGGTGGATAGAGTGAGATCCTATCTCAAAAAAAAGAAGAGTTTTTTCATTTCCAAGTTGGCTAAACAAATTTACAAGGACAGGTATTAAGTTTCATCAATTTTTGCCTCTTGAGGTGATTTTTTTTTTTTTTTTTGCCTATTGAGATAATCTTACAGCTTTTCTTTTCCATTCTGAAAATGTAATAAAATTAACTGATTAACTTTTCAATGTTAAACCAACCTTGCATTCTTGGAATAAAGCCCATTTGGTTCTGATGCATTATTTCATTCACATTTCACTGGTTTCATTAAATAATATTTTGGTTAAAGTTTTGTATATATGTAATCATGAGAAATACTGGCCTATAATTTTTTGTTATTTTACTTTTTTCAAGTTTTGGTCTCAGGCTTTTCTGGCCTCATAAAATGATTAGAAAATGTTCTCTCCTTCTCTGTTACTTGAAAGCATTTGTGTGTTATTGGAATCAATTTTAAGTAATGAATTAATTAAATTTAATTAACTAGTGAAACCATTATGGCCTTGGATCCTCCTTTGTAGGAAAGTTTTTAAATTACAGATTTAGGCTGGGTGCAGCGGCTTATGCCTGTAATCCCAGCACTAACACTTATGTAACTGGAGCCCCAGAAGGAGAGAAGAGAGAGAGAATAGGACAGAAGGAACAGCCAAGAAATAATGGCCTAGAGTATTCTAAATCTGAGGAAAAATTCCAACCCACAGATCAAAATGCCCCACAAACCTCAATCAGGAGAAATACAAAGAAACTACCTGTAGAAGTGTTATAATCAAACTGCTGAAAACCAAAGACAGAATATCCTGAAGCATCAAGAGGAAAAGACGTTACCTTCAAAAAGAACAAAACTCGTAACTATAGGTGT
>NW_012103009.1:861184-862181 GCF_000951045.1 Mandrillus leucophaeus | reverse complement strand
CCCTAGCCATGTCTAGAGTTCCAGCTGCTCCACACATTGGCAAACACTTGGTGATGTCAGTTTTTACTCCATTTTTTTTTTTTTTTTTTTTTTTTTGAGACAGAGTCTCACTCTGTTGCCCCAGGCTGGAGTGCAGTGACACCATCTCAGCTCACTGCAACCTCTCTGCCTCCTGGGTTCAAGAGATTCTTCTGCCTCAGCCTCCTGAGTAGCTGGGACTACAGGCACACACCACCGCACCCAGCTAATTTTTGTGTTTTTAGTAGAGACCGTTTTCACCATATTGGCCAGGCTGGTCTTGAACTCCTGACCTTGTGATCTGCCCACCTCTGCCTCCCAAAGTGCTGGGATTACAGGCGTGAGTCACAGCGCCTGGCCCAATGCGTTCCCATTTTTAAAAGCCTTTCACGTATCACATGATATATCAAACTAATTTTTGTGTATTTGTGAAGCAGAATTCAAGGTACATTTTTTTTCATATGGCTGACCATTGCTGGAGCACCATTTAGTGAAAAGACCAACCTTTCCCTAATGATCTCAAATGCAGCGATCACAGATGGGAGGATGTATCTTTAGACTCTATTCTGTTACACTGATCCTATCCCAATGTCACATCTTCGCTGTTGTAAATCTAGAGTAAGTCTTGAAATTTGGAGCACAAGTCCTCTGATTTTTGTTTTCTTTATCAAGTCTGTTTTGGCTTTTCTTAAATCATTCATATTTCTATATAAATCAGTTCACTAATTCCTCCTGCCCCCTCCCCGCCCTGCAAAAGAAATACCTCTTGGGATTCTGGCTGGGATTACATTGACTCTATTGATTAGTCTGAGAAAAGCAAACATGTCTACACTATTAAGTCTCCTAAATGATTAACATGTTATACACACACACACACACACACACACACACACACACACGTTTATTAGGTATTTACTGTCACTTTAACTTCATAACTTTCAATTTAGGGTCTTGAATGTATTTTGCTATATTTATTTCT
>NW_012103009.1:846332-857979 GCF_000951045.1 Mandrillus leucophaeus | reverse complement strand
CCCCTCTGCCAGTCACTCGCCAGCTGCCAGGAGCTCTGGGCCCAGGCACCCCTCTGCCAGTCATTCACCAGCTGCCGAGCTCTGGGCCCAGGCACACCTCTGCCAGTCACTCACCAATGACAAGAGTGAGGCAGGTGTCCCAGCTGTGAAACAGACAAACCCCACCTGCCTGTCTCGGGCTGTGGGGGGCCCAAATGACATCATACCTTTCTGGATTTTGAAGATACACAAGACAATGCTACTTCCTAAAGTCCCCCTGAGGGGGTATCATCCTCTCAACAGTCATCAGGGGCCTGGTGGGACAGGCAACAGAGGGCCTGGGCACCCCGACACCCGTAAGGCACCCCAACATCCAGGCACACACCCCAATACCGAACAAGCATCCCAGACATCCAGACAGGTGCCCCAATACCCAGCAAGCATCTCAGCACCCAGACAGAAGCCCCAAGATCCAGACAGACACCCCAGTACCCAGCAAGTATCCCAGACATCCAGACAGGATTCCCAATGCCAGGACAGGCATCCCAACACTCAATACTCCACAGGTAACCTAATGCCCAGACAGGTGACCCAATTCCCCGAGGCTGCACTGCCCCGGAAGCTCCTGCAGTCCGCACTCACGGCTCTGACACGTGCTGGGGGCTGCGCAAGTCTTACTGAATCAGGGAGTAGTACTGCTGTGTCAGGTCCTCCCACTCGGCCTCGGTGAGGTCCTCTGCGGCGTCCGCCGACGTGTCGATGTCCTCATGCTCCAGCTGCCCCAGGTAGGCCTGGCACACCTTGCACGCGATGTCCACAAGCTGGCCCGGGAGACCCCTGAGCTTTGCCTCAGCATTTTCAGCATCTGAAACCCAGACACAGGCACATGGAGTGGGAACCCCACCCAGGGGCAGCCCTGCCCGCCTCGAGGGTTGAGGCCTAAAGCCATGGACAAAGTTCGCTCCACTCCCTCTGTGCCCCAATACCCAACAAGTACCCCAGACCCCCAGACAGGCACTCCAATACCCAACCAAGCTTGTCTGGGCGGCCACCCTGGATGTCACGCCTGCATCTGGGCAGGTGACTTCCTCCCTCCTGAATGGTCCCAACCTCCAATGGCTCTGTGAGTGCTATGTCCTCACAAGAAACACATGGACCCCGCTGCCAGACCCTCAGCTCCTCCGTGGACCCCGCCACCAGACCCTCAGCTCCTCACAGTAGCAATTACTGATAAGTTCAACGTCATTAAAATGAAAAACTTCTGTTCTGTAAAGGACAATATCAGGATGTCAAGACAACGAGAAGACGAGCCATAGATTGGGAGGAAATACTTGCACACGTCTAATAAAGGAATATTACCTAGAGTTACAGAGAACTCTTGAAACTCAACAACAAGAAAACACAATTTTATTTTTTATTTTTATTTTTTTAAGACAGAATTTTGCTCTTGTTGCCCAGGCTGGATGGCAAGATCTTGGCTCACTGCAACCTCTGCCTCCTGGGTTCAAGTGATTCTCCTGCCTCAGCCTCCAGAGTAGCTGGGACTACACGTGTGCACCACCATGCCCGGATAATCTTGTATTTTTAGTAGAGATGGGGTTTTACCATGTTGGCCAGGCTGGTCTCAAACTCTTGACCTCAAGTGATCCACCCACCTCGGCCTCTAAAGTGCTGGGATTACAGGTGTGAGCCACCGCACCCAGCAAGGAAACAATTTTAAATGAGCAATCTGAACAGTCACCTCACCGAAAATACATACAGATGGAAAACGAGCATATGAACACATGCTCGATATCATATACCGCTATGGACTAGCAATTCCATATCTACAAGATTTTTCCATAAAATACCCTCAGAAATTCACAAGGAAATGGAAGCTGGGCACAGTGGCTCATGCCTGTAATCCCAGCACTTTGGGAGGCTGACACAGGAGGCTCGCTTGCTCCTGAAAGTTTGAGATGAGCCTGGGCAACACAGTGAGACCCTGTCTCACAATAAAATCACGACAATAATGAGACACTAATACAGACCCAGGAGAATGCTGCAAACAGAACACTGACCACATCAAAGGCTTGTGAGGATGTGGAGAACAGGAACTCTCCCTCATTGCTGGTGGAAATGCAAAATGGTGCAGCTACTTTGGAAGACATGAAACATACTCTTGCCATGCCACCCAGTAAGTGCATTCTTTGGTATTTACCCAAATGAATTCAAAACTCATGGCCACACAAAGACCTACCTACAGATATTGAGAGAAACGTTATTCATGATAGTCAAAACCTGGAAGTGACTGAGATGTCCTTCAGTAGATGAATAGACAAGTAAACAGTGGTGGATCCAGACAGTGGAATATTACTCAGCCCTAAAAAGAAATGAGCTCTCAAGTCATGAAAAGACCTGGAGGAATCTGAAGTGCGTATTACTAAGTCGAAGAAGCCCATCTGAAAAGGCTCCATGCTACATCGTTCTAACCGAATGGCATTCTAGAAAAGGCAAAACCATGGAGACAGGAAAAACATCAGTGGTAGCCAGGAGCTTGGGGCGGGGGAATGAAGAGACAGAGCACAGGGAGTTTTAGGGCTGGAGATCATCTCTGTCTGATACTGGAATGGTGGATACACGGCATCATACATTGTCCAAACCTGTAGAATGTATAACACCATTTGGGTTACCATGATGTGTCATTGTAGGTTCACCAATTGTGTTAAAATCATTAATTAGGCCGGGTGCGGTGGCCTGTAATCCCAGCACTGTGGGAGGCCGAGGTGGGTGGATCACCTGAGGTCAGGAGTTCGAGACCAGCCTGGCCAACGTGGCAAAACCCCGTCTCTACTAAAAATACAAAACATTAGCTGGGCGTGGTGCTGGGCACCCAACTACTTGGGAGGCTAAGACAGGAGAATTGCTTGAACCCAGGAGGCGGAGGTTGCAGTGAGCCAAGATCACGCCATTGTACTTCAATCTGGGTGACAGAGCGAGACTCCATCTCAAAAAAAAACCCATTAATTAGGAGGCCATCAGACTGAGGTGGCCCAAGTGACCTGGTCTCCGACAAATGCAAACCACAACCTAACTCAGAATTGAAAACGAAACTTAAGCACAGCCAATCACAGGCAGCCAGCTGGGTTGTCACTCAGCACAAACAAGGCCACCGCTCCAGCGTTCACCAATCAGGATTTATTTCCTCCATTTCCACGTTTACTTAGAAGGGTTTTCCCCTCGGTGGAGCCCTGCAGCCGTCTGATTGGCACAAATCACTGTTTGCTCAAATACTCTAAAAGTCTAATGCACCAACATTCATCTGTCAACAGCTGAAACGCACTGCTTTGGCGGGGGATGCTGGCGGTGGGGGAGGCACGGGGGCAGCAGAGTGTGGCAAATCTTGTACCCTCTGCTCAGCTGTGCTGTGACCCAAAACTGCCCTAGAAAGTACATTTTATTAAAACCAACCACCACAAAAAAGATTTGGGTTTTGTCCAAAAACACGACGGCTGGTTCACATCCCTGTGCCACCCAGGGCGCCTCTCCCTGGGGCTTCCTGTGTCCTCTCCCTGGGGCTTCCTGTGTCCTCTCCCTGGGGCTTCCTGTGTCCTCTCCCATGGGGCCCCTTTGGGGAGACTCAGGATGTGGCGTCGTGGTGGCCGTGGGGCAGGGCAGGCTTCTGACCACAGGCTGGAACCACGTCCATGGCACGGGACTGTGGCGGTGAGTGTGGGACTCGGACGTCCCAGGGCTGCGTTAACAGCCAGGTGCTTTACAAACGGGGTGACTTTGACGTTCAGCCCCACGGTTAGAAGAGAAAACCCATTTGCCATGAGAATCGAGAGAGTCTGAGGCATCGCTGCATCCGGTCCCGGCTGCCGCGAACCTCAGGACTGACCACACCCAGAAGGCGGGAGGGACCCCATGGAGTCCCCGAGCTCTGGTGGCCTGGCCCTGCCCTGCCTCGGCCCAGCGCACCTTGCCTGCTGCTCAGGTCGCTGTTCCCGGCCTCCTCCCTCCGGCCCCTGGGCTTGCTCCTGCCGCTCCGGCTGCAGCTCTGGTGGCTGACCACCCACTTGAGGATGCTGGATGCCATGGTGCGCCGGAAGTCTTCTGAAAGGACAGCACGGCCTCGCCCCATCTGCCCGAGCCGGGACTGGGGACTGGAGATGGGGCCAGGGCAATGGAGGCTCCCCGACCCGCCCCACTTCCCGCCCTCACAGCCGGTGGGGCCCAGGCCTGCTCCCACACCCCCACTCTGCCCGTCCTTCTCCCTGCAGCGCCTCTGTGACTGCAGCCATCCAACCGTACCCCTCGGCCTCCAACCATGGAGCCTGCCTCGCCCCAGCTGCTCGCCGCGCTGTCCACAGGCCTAGTGCAGAACCACACACTCCCTGCCTGCCCACCCTCCCTCCCCGGGGCCCCTGGCCCCTGTACTGCCATGACCATGGCCATGGGAGGCCTCTCTCTGGTCCTCTGTCCTCCGACCCTGCCCCATCAGTCTGTCTCAGCACCGGGGGATCTTTCTAGAAGCCTCTCTGCTGACCGCCCTGGGGTCCTCTGCCATCTCCTCACTTACCCAGGAATTCCTGCTGTTCGCTCTCGGTGCAGAGGCTGTAGCAGCGCGGGAAGAAGGAGTCGGGGTTGGCCGGGACGTACCAGGGCAGGCTCCGCATGTTCACGCACAGCCCGATCTCCAGAGACAGCGGCACATTAGGTATGAGGGGAAGTTCAGCTCAGCTCCGCCTCGCTCACAAGGCGAGGACAGACCGTCCACCTCGGACTTGCCTGGCCATGGGGCACCACACAGCACCCCTAGGGCGGATCCCTCCCCTTCCCGTGACACACAGTCCCCCAGGGCCCCAGGCCGCCCCCTCCAGCCGGTCCCAGCAGTGGGTATGTGGATGTGCAAGCCAGGCTTAGACGCCTCCTTGAGGCAGTGGGGGACGTGGCAGGTCCCGGGGAATGGGGAGGCTGCAGCTGAGGTCACCGAGGGCGGTGGGCACTGGGGCTCCCTCCAGGCCCCTAAACGGGCCACAGGGTGCCCCACAGCTCAGACCCCAGGAGAGGGAGGACCAGCTGCAGGACCCGGAATGCGGCCACACGCCCAGCACTGCCCACCACACACGACGCAGCACTGGCCATTAGAGAGGCATATCATGAAGTCCCCGCATCCCAACGTCTGGTCTGTCACTGCGTTAAGGAAAAAAAGCAGCCGGCCCCCAGAAAACACAGCACACGATGACTGGCTGTGCACACAGGGTCTTTGAAGGGGCCGTGTTTCCACAAGCAGCACTGGTGCTGGCCTGACCCTGGGGTATTAGGTGCAGCAGGGAGCCTCCGCCCCACACTGTGCTGAGGCAGCCGCACCTGGACTGTTGAGAGGGACCTCTGTGCCAGGGAAGCCCCTCTTCCCGGACCCCTCCCTCAGCAGGGTCCCCACACCCTGCGTCCTGGACAGGCCCCAGCCCCGGGCCTTGGTGGGAAGGGTATGGAAGCTGCCTTGTGCAGAGCTGGAGGCTGGGGGAGGCGGGGGAGTGCCCAGTGCTGTGGGGAACGGCACCTCTTCCCCCGGGGACCCACAGCCCTTTCAGCATCCAAAGCCCTGTGGCAGCCCCCACTCAGCCCCATCTTTGGCTTGGCCTCTGTGCTCTGAGGAAGGGGCTTCTGTGGCTCCGGATTCACCCAGAGACACAGAGCAAAGGGCACAGGGGTGCAGGGGGTGGGGTGGGCACTGAGTGATTCTGGCCACGGCCTTAGACCAGGAGTCCTGGGAGGCGCCCAGGAGGTGGCTGGTGGCTGCCGATGGCCACCTATGGTCACTGACCAGCCACCGAGGGTCCCTAATGGCTGCAGAAGCCCCTCCCCACCACCCTTGCCGGGTCCCGCCATGCCCAAGCAGCCAGCTCACCTTGGTGGTGAAGGAGGCCGTCTTTGCGTAGTGGTTCAGCATCTGGTCGCAGGTCAGGCTGTGATAGTCAATGGCGTCCCTCTTGATGGTCCAGAGGAGGTACGGCATCTCGTTTTTTACCAACCTAGACTGGCAAGAAAAAAGTCTTTATTGATGCTCAGCATCCAAGGTTCACACCAGCCAGGATGGGACGGAGCGAGGCGACCATCAGCGGATACAGGGCGTGCAGCGTGAGGATCCCAGCTGGGCTCTGCTGCGGGCAGCAGTGCTCCTTGTGGTCCTCCTGTGCACGGGATGTGGGGCGCAACCAGGACCACGCGGGGTTTCCACGGAGGGGCCTCGGGCTCTGGGGAGCCACTCCTGATGTGGGGCTGCAGGTGGGGCCTGAGCCCTCCGCACGGGGTCTATGTGGGTGTGGGACGCACCACTTGCCGAGATGACATGACACTTCATAACCCAGAGCTCACAGTCCCCAGGACGGAAGCCCCCAGGCCTGCACTGTGGGCCCTGCGCACCCCTCCCTGAGCCCCAGGCTCTGGCCTCCCACTCCTGCCCTGCTGATAGAGGGGCTGGGCGTGGAGCTGGGGGTGTGTGGTTGGTGCTTTTCTGTTTACAAAATGGCATCTGTTAAGTCAAAATTCCAACCAGGCTGGGTGCAGTGGCTCACGCCTGTAATCCCAACACTTTGAGAGGCCAAGGCGGGTAGATCACCTGAGGCCGGGAGTTCAAGATCAGCCCGGCCAACATGGTAAAACCTCGTCTGTACTAAAAATACAAAAATTAGCCAGGCATGGTGGTGGGCGCCTGTAATCCCAGCTATTCGGGAGGCTGAGGCAGGAGAATCACTTGAACCTGGGAGGCAGAGGTTGCAATGAGCCGAGATCGCACCATTGTACTCCAACATGGGCAACAGAGTGAGACTCCATCTCAAAACACGCCCCCCCAAAAAAAATATATGTATGTGTGTGTGTGTAAATAATAGCACACTAACTGCTAACCACTAACCACTGTGTACGGGGTGAGAAACAGCATCATCAACAGAGCCGAAGTTCCCCAGCCACCCCCACCAGGTAACTGCCACCTGCAGCTGTCTCTCCTCCAGGCGCAATGACCAGAGTGTTTCTGTCTCTCCGGAATGCATGTGTTACAATCCTCACTCCCAGGGCGATGGCATAGGAGGCGGGCTTTAGGATTAGGTCATGAGCCTGAGCCCCTTACGATGGGCTTGCACCCTTACAAAGAGGCCCCAGGAAAACCCTTGCCTCTGTGTGACGACGCAGAGAGAAGCCAGTTGCCCGTGAAGCAGGACACTCTCAGAGAGCCCAGCCACACTGCCCCGACCCAGACTCCAGCCTCCAGAACAGTGAGGAATGTTCTGTTGTGTCCACACCACTGCCCACGGACCTGTGGGAGCCGCTGGAGCACCCACGACGCTCTATGGGAAAGGCACTGACTCCAGGATCACTGGTCGTGTGGGAGGCGCCTCATCAAGTCTGGGTCCATTTTTCTATTTGTCTTTTCATTACTGATTTGTGAGCTCTTCATATATTCTGGACATTTGATCTTCTAAATTTTAAGTACTGCAAATGTCGCCTCCCACTCTGGTTTCTCTTTCGTCCTCTTTATGGTGGAGGGTTGGGAGCCCTCAGGGACTAGGCTGGGCTGGGGAGGTGGGGAGGCGCATACTGCCGTGTTGCTGGAGACCCCAGCTCACTGGCTGGCCAGGCCCCATCCTGCAACACACCGGCTGAGCTGTCCGAGCCCTGCTGGGCCTCAGTGCCCTCAGCTTCCACGTGCACGCGGCAAGTCAGCCTGGTGTGGCTGGAGGGGAGCTGGGAGGACAGGGTCCACTCACTGCACAGCGGCTCATGCAGCACCAAAGGGCTTGCCCCACCCCCGGGGGGCAGCCAGGTCCTGCTGCCCGGTCAAGGGGCCCTGCTGTGACTGGGGCTTTGCCCCCGCTGGGCTGCCATCCCCCTAGGACATGGGCGAGTGGGCATGGAGCAGGGTGGTGGTGTGAGAAGCCTTGGAGAGGCGCGGCTGACCACAATGCATGCAGGGGATGCCCACGATGCACGCAGGGGACGTACCATCACGTTGTGGATGTCGTCTGTTTTCTCCAAGGCCATTTCTTGATTTTCTTTGACTTTGCCACATGTGACATCTGCCAACGAAACACAGGGGAAGCCTGAACATGGAGCCTCAGCCAGACTTCCCACGCCGTGTCCGTTACCACCACCACAGGCAGGACAGCAACTTGTTTACTCCCAGAAACCTTGCTCCAGGTGGGGCCTTCCCCTGGTGGAGCAGGTGCCTTTGTGGGTCCTGAGTCAGGCTCGGGGCGCTCTGGCAGCCCCCATACATCCAGTGAGCGTCCACTGCATCGAACCTCCCCAGGGCTGTGACAGGGCTTGGGGGCCCGGGATTCCTGGAGGCCCAGATGTCCCCGGGTGTGGAACGGTGGAGACAGCCCGGGATGGGGGTGGGAGTGATAGAGGCTGAGGGGCCACGGGCAGGGTGGAGGAGGAGGGGGACATTTGATCCGGGTCTCAATGGGGCCGAGAGGACACAGACACAGCTGTGCAGATGTCAGCCAGGAGCAGCCAGCGCCGCGGGGGCCTGAGGAGTGGACTTTGGGGACCTGGGGCTGGAGGAGGGACGGCCGGGGCCAGGCAGAGAGAGGATGACAGAAATCGCCCGGGCAGGAGGAGGCCTGGGCGGAGGCCACAGGGGCTCTGAGAAGGGAGCAGGGCTGGGCACTTGAAAGAGTTTGCCTGGCACGACCGCCTGGGGCGGGGAGGCCAGGAGGGCGATGGAGACCTGGGGTCGGAGACACCCCATCAGGCACGCCAGGACCGAGGGACAGGCACCACAGTCAGGCCAGTGCCGACTCCCCCTGCCTGTGACAGACACACGCGCCCTGAGCTGAGACGCGCGCCTCCGATACGCTACCAGCAACCCCAGCGCCTTCGTCCTCGACATCCGGAATGACCTTGGGCAAAAAGTGGAACTTCTTCTCCACCCAGCCCTTCCTTCGCAGAGCGGCCCGGACCACCGGGTAGTGTCCGTAAATAGAGAAAATCTTCTTCTCCTAAAATGGCAAGAGGATATTTTATTTTATTTCAATCATTTTTGGGGGACAGGCAGACTTTGGTTGCATGGATAAGCTCTTTAGTGCTGGTTTCTAAGATGTGGGGGCATCCATCACCCAATAATGTAATTTTTTTTTTTTTGAGATGGAATCTCGCTCTGTCACCCAGGCTGGAGTGCAGCCTGGCCAACACAGTGAAACCTCCATCTCTACTAAAAAATACAATCTCTACTAAATAAATCTCTACTAAAAATTAGCTGGGCATGGTGGCATGCACCTGTAGTCCCAGCTACTCGGGAGGCTGAGGCACAAGAATTGCTTGAACCCGGGAAGCAGAGGTTGCTGTAAGCTGAGATTGTGCCACTGCACTCCAGCCTGGGCAACAGAGCAAGACTTCATCTCAAAAATAAGTAAGTAAATAAAAGGTAATGTCAGCCAAGTCCCCACAGGGAAGAGGCTGCAGCTCGGGGACACAGTGCGTCAGAGACCAGACGGACAGATTCCAAGTTCCAAAACAAATGTCCTTTTAAAAAAGTGTCCCCCCTCCCCACTGAGTCCCAAGGAGCATTTACCTTAATAGCTTTTTCCGTTAACTGCCTTGCTATCTTATATCTGTCTAATCTGGAGGAAGAAGCCAAGTCTTGGGAAATTCCTTGTTTTAATTCTGCAAAAGAGAAAGAGGACATCAAATCAAAGGATAAGGCATCCAAGGCCGGGCGCGGTGGCTCACGCCTGTCATCCCAGCACTGTTAATCCCAGCACTGTGGGAGGCCGAGGCGGGCGGATCACCTGAGGCCAGGAGTTCGAGACCAGCCTGGCCAACGTGGTGAAATCCTGTCTCTATTAAAAATACAAAAGTTAGCCTGGCGCAGTGGCTAACACTTGTAATCCCAGCACTGTGGGAGGCCGAGGCGGGCGGATCACCTGAGGCCAGGAGTTCGAGATCAGCCTGACCAACATGGTGAAACCCTGTCTCTACTAAAAATACAAAAGTTAGCCGGACGTGGTGGCTCATGCCTGTAATCCCAACTACTAAGGAGGCTGAGGCAAGAGAATCACTTGAACTGGGAGGTGGAGGTTGCAGTGAGCTGAGATGGCGCCATTGCACTCCAGCCTGGACAACAAGAGTGAAACTGTGTCTCAAAAAAAAAAAAAAAAAAGACATGCCTCTGATGAGGCCAGACATGAAATGGCATATTCTGAGAGGTGCCATCCATAAGCCAGCAAAATTCATCCACAGTCCACAGTGATGGAGACCAGAGCTGTAAGAGAGGGCGTATGGCCGGACACTGGTCCACGGAATGGTGGTAGAAGTGTCAGAGGTGTGTGAACCAGAGCAGCTCCATCTTGAATAGGGGCTGGGTAAAATGAGGCTGCATTCCCAGATGGTGAAGGCATTGTAAGTCACAGGATGAGATAGGAGGTTGGCACAAGATACAGGTCATAAAGACCCTGCTGATATAAAACAGGTTGCCGTAAAGAAGCTGGCTAAGACCCACCAAAACCAAGATGATGATGCCAGTGACCTATGGCCGTCCTCACTGCTGCACTCCCACCAGCGCCATCTCAAAAAACATAAATCGAATTAAATTAAGAAGCTCTGATTATCAAAAGGAAGCATGAAGTGACTGACAAGCTGCATCCATCTGACAAAGAGCGTGTATCCAGGACATACAGAGAACTCCTCCAAGTCTGTGAGGTCACAGAGCAATCTCACCGCGGCCTGCAGACCCAGAACCACGCTCCGGAAGGAAGAGCTCCAAATGGCCAATAATCAGGTGAAAAACAGCTCAACACCTTGAGCTGTCTGGAAATGCAAATTAAAACCAGTGAGATTTAATTAATGCAAATTAAAACCACACCCACCAGAGTGCCCGGAGTGGCAGTGAGGACACCCACTGCGGGTGGGGACGGCAGAGGTGGGGGGCCACCGGAGCTCTCAATTGGGCCCTTAAATGGTTGGGGGAGCTTCTAAAGCTAAGCATGAGCCCGCCCTGTAACCCAGCCGTTGACCCCTAGGAAGCATTTACCCACGAAGACGAGCCTGAAGAGGGCAAGGGCAGGAAGGAAGAGAAACGCGAGTACAGGGCCCCCCATGACCCACCAAGGGAGCCCTTCACACCCACACGTTTAATTTCCCAGTTTCCCAAGAAGCTGGACAGTGGGATCGGGGTGCAGGCGGCATAAGCCAGCGCCCCCCAACACTCCTGGGGTCCTATGCCTGGACTGCCCAAGAGAAGGCACCTGGCTCTACAGCTCAGTGAAGTGCCCGCCCCCGGATTCCCCGATTTCGTGGCAGCAGGCTGCAGCCAGCATTGCCTCTGAGCTCGGGAGCTGCAGCACTGCTCTGGGCGAGTGGCTGGTATGCAGGCAATACACGATACACACTATTTTCTTCTCTCCCGTCTCCGTTGGAAGAAGCCGACCAGAGCCCCTTCCTCTCTGGCTCCATGCTGGCCTCCGACAGCTCGCCCTTTGCTCCTCTGGACCCTAGAGGGGAGGGTGTGGTGGTTATGCGGAAACCGGGAGGGTGTAGGGGGCCCTGGGGATGGAGAGGGTTCTGAGGCCCATGCTGAGGGTCAGGTCTGGGGTTGGGAATCAGGTCTGGGTTGGGGTCAGGTCTGGGTTGGGGGGTCAGGTCTGGGGTTGGGGGATCATGTCTGGGTTGGGGGATCAGGTCTGGG
>NW_012103009.1:838160-844768 GCF_000951045.1 Mandrillus leucophaeus | reverse complement strand
TGGTTGTTGGGGGCGATGGGGTGACCGCAGCAGCGCCCCCGTCCTGCGGTGGAACCTGGGGGGGGCTTGGTGCCCGCAGAACCACTCGTGGGGTCCCACGCCGCTGTCCCCCGGGTGTTCTGAGCCCACCCAGGTCCACACGGCCCGTGTCCTATCCCCTCCGACCCCGCAGATCAGATCACCCCACTCTCCCTTCACCCCGCCAGGGGTAGCTCGTGTCTCATCCGGCACCTCGGGGTGGGGGTAGGAAAGACACACCCGTCCCACCAGGACCCTCACTCGTGGCAACTTTCCAAAGCCTAGATGTCTTTGGTTTTAAATCAACTTTATTTTGCATTTAACTTCCCAAGATACCCCAAAAGGGAGTTTCTGCCCCGACTCTGAAGGGACTGGTGGGGGACTTGAGGGGCAGGGAGTGGTTGTGTCCCCTGGCCGGGGTGGTTCCTTCCCAGCTGCCTCCCTCTTCCCCCAGGAATGCCACTGGGCTCTCACCAGCCCCCTGTACTGGCCTCTAGGGGTTACGCAAATCAGTGAGTGAAAAGCTGGCCCTCCCTTCACCCAGCCCTCCTCCCTGTGTCCCGAGGTTTACCCTGCTGAGACCCAACATTAAACAGCCACAGCCACATCTACAGGGCAGTGTTTATTGCTCAAGCGTATTAAACCAAAACGTAGATTGAAAGAGACAGTTCTTTTAAACCCCATTTGTCCGGATTTTTTAAGCGCTCTAAAATAAGAAAGTGAAAGCCAGTAAAAACGCTCCAAGTGCCTAATTCTGGCTCTGAAACTTGAGCTCTCTGGTCTACCCCCAAGAAGACATCAGTGCTGTCCCTGTGGCTCCCACCCCATTCCCAGGAGCAGACCCCACCGGCCTCCAAGCTGCAGGGAGGTGGGAGTGTCCTGCAGACGGGGTGGGGTCTGCATCCAGTGCCAGGAAGGGTGGCCTCTCCTCTCCCACAGTGGCACTTGTTTGGGACCGTGGCCAAAGCGTTTGCCCGGCCCCTGTCTCTGTCGTTCTGGAGCTGCTGAGGGCTGCAGAGAGGGACTGGCTTGTCCCCTCTCGAAGCATCTGGGGGGACGTCTTGCCTGCATTCCCCTTGAACGGTGGAAAATAATGATCCCACTTGTTGTGAACACCATGAAGGTATCTTGGCAGCCACAGTTACTCCTGCTCAGCAGTGGGAAACCTGGGAGGGTCCTCAAACCCCCTAGCAGGCAGCCCCATCCAACTGCATCTCCCAGGCCTCCTGGTTCTTTGATCCTGATGGCCCCAGGCCACAGAATGCATCTCCGGGCCTTTCCAGCAGCCCATGGGGGACCAGTCAATACACCCGAAGGCAGTAAAGAGAAAATGTTCATGTGTTCTCAGACCAGAAGGAAAGAAACAAAACCACTGTGAAGAAAAACACCTGCTGGAAAGTAATGGCCAAAATAACAAGATTCCTAGTTTTACAGTCACCCCAACTCACTGCAGATTTACTGGGAGGATCCAGGCGCCCTCGGGGAAGAGGAGACGCAGGGAACCCACTCCTGGCCATGGCACTGCCCAAAGCCAGTGTTATTCTCACACCCAACTGTCCCTGCAGTCTGGCAGGTGGGCAGTGACCGCCTGGGCTGTACCCTAAGACCCCAAAACAGCAGAGATGGAGAAGACCACTGGCCCTGGGGTCTTCTCAGTGAGGATCAAGACAAAGTACTTGCTAGGAGGTAGAGGGGGCTGGGTGAACCTGTGAGGATTCCTGGGCTCTGACCTGATCTGTCCTGCATTTTGAGTAATGGGAGCAAACAGAAGGGAGCGGCTCAGCTTCCCCCGGTCACTGGGGCCAGGGAGTCACCGGGGCCAGGGAGACGTGGTCGAGCCCGTTTACAAAGCCTTAGATGCAGTCCCACCCCCAAGAACACTGCCTATCACAGTAGCGGCCACGTGGCACTCCAAGCTGGGCATGACAGTGCCCAGGATGTGGGCAGTGCCTGGGACGTGGGCCAGCCACTGTGGCGGCGGATTCCTCTAGAATGACTGGGTCTATGTAGGAAGACAGGGCAGGTGACCCGGTGTGGACCGGTGTGGATTTCACCTGGGAGAGCAGTGGCAGCCCACGTCACTTGCACCTGGGCTCTGGAGGAGAGGCCCCCACGGCTCCCGGGCCAGGACAGAGGTGCCCAGCCTTGTTCTCACTGTCCAGGAAGAGCCGCTGGGCAGGCTGAGCCTGGGGCAGGTGCACCTTGCAGGGAAGTAGGTAAGATCCCACTGGGCTGACTGAGCACCCAGGATAGACCCGAAGAGTGGAGGGAAGAAGCCGGGTCAGAGGGGGCAGGAGACGCAGGGACCCACAGTCTGACCCTGGTCAGGTCCAGAGAGCCCACTCTAGCCCAGGCCATGAGAGAGGCAGGACGCGGAGCTGGGGCCTGCTCAGCGGTGGGGCTCTCAGAGGCGGAACCAGGGGGCCCTTCCTCGGCCTGGGAAGCTGCGGCCATGCTCCTGCTGTTAGGACACGGGAGCCCTTGGCACTGACTGATCTGACTGAAACACAGACTAGCCAACATTGGCCTATTTTAAAATTAAACTACCCTAGGAAGCGAAAACCCCACTACAGCCTGGTCTGCCCTCACACAGGGGAAAAGAGGTGTTAGAAGCAGTAGCTCGGGGCGATTAGGGTTTGTGCGTTTCCGTGCTTGGGGCCAGGCTGGGCACTGCCACCCAGTTTCTGCATCCGGGGGTCACTGGGCCATCTGCACCACGACGGCTCTCCAGGCTTTCTCCTTGTCAAACTCCTTCAGGGGGCTCCTGGCCACCTGCGACCGAGACAGGAAAGGTGTTACTTCACCAGGACCACCTGTGCGGCGGGAAGCTGGACACGCCACTCGGCCACAGGCAGCAAGCAGCCAGCATTCTTTTAACTTCAGAAGTTTTCTTTGAATGTGAAGGAAGTGGGGGAACTAACCCCTGGGCCTCTATGGAAAGAGACAAAGGCCTTTACTCCCTCACTGTCCCAGCAACGCCCGTGTCCCCACACACGCGGTGTCTACGGAGCCTGGGATGGAGCAGCCCTTCACTGGGTCCCTTGCCCTGGCTCTGGGGCGGGGGGCGGGAGAGGCCTCCCAAGGGTGGACATGTGCCTGACGGCCGAGGAAGAAAACACTTAAGGCAGAGGTGACCAGATGCCTCCAGGCACAAGGGAGGACAGCGCCAGCCCCAGCTGACTACCTGAGCCCAGCCGTTCATCCTGAGCCCCAGCCGCCCACCCTGCGCCCCGGCCGTCCACCCTGGGTCCCGGCCGCCCACCCTGAGCCCCGGGATGAGCAGTTCTGGGATCTGGGGAGAGCACCTCATGCATCCAACTCTGGGCCTTGCTAGTCATGACAGAAACCCAGGTGGGTCTCATTTCAGGCCCAGGGACTGCCGTCCTAGCAGGAAGATTGACCACAGCCAGGCAAAACAGCAGCAAAGCAGCTGAGGAGGCAGGTGAAGGGAATGTCAGTGGGGAGAGGGGAGGGTGGAGGCGACTGGGTCAGCTGAGAAACGAGCCAAGGGCAAGAGGGCGTCTTCCAGGACTTAGCGGGCACTGGAGGCTCTGCACCAAGACTCTGAGGCCGGTGGTGTGCCGAACACAGGAGAGCAGGGTATGCAGGGCAAGAGCAGTGGCCAGTCCGCCCAGGGTGGCCTAGAGGTGGAGCAGGACTCAGAGCCGTGCTGAGAGGCTGGCCTGGAGGTGGGGCAGGACTCAGAGCCCCCCTGAGAGGGTGGCCTGGAGGTGGGACAGGACTCAGAGCCCCCCTGAGAGGGTGGCCTGGAGGTGGGGCAGGACTCAGAGCCGCGCTGAGAGGGTGGCCTGGAGGTGGGGCAGGACTCAGAGCCCCCCTGAGAGGGTGGCCTGGAGGTGGGGCAGGACTCAGAGCCCCCCTGAGAGGGTGGCCTGGAGGTGGGCAGGACTCAGAGCCACGCTGAGAGGGTGGCCTGGAGGTGGGGCAGGACTCAGAGCCGTGCTGAGAGGGTGGCCTGGAGGTGGGCAGGACTCAGAGCCGCGCTGAGAGGGTGGCCTGGAGGTGGGCAGGACTCAGAGCCGTGCTGAGTGGCCACCCAGGTGTTTGGGCATCAAGCTGACCGTCCTCGTGGTCACTACACCTGAGGGTCAGCGGGCAGGTTTGCCCAGGGGGGCACCGCCAGGACCTGTAGCTCAGTGTGGGGAAGACGCTGAGCCTCCGCCTTTCAGTTGAGAGGGCAGCGAGACAGTAGGCAGGGCCCAGGGGAACATTTTTCAGGCCGTGACAGCCAGAAGGTGTTGACACCCCAGCTCCACGGAGCCCCACGTGCCAGGCTGGGTGGGCAGTGCCTTCCCTGCAGAACCGTGTCCCCACCAGAGCCAGGGGAGGAAACCATGACCTGCCGGAGCCCCCACAAAGCACTCTTCTGTGTCTCTGAGAGCAAATCTGAAAGCATTAAGTCCAGAATATTTCCCAGGGGTGGGTCTGCGCTTACCTAGGCTTTGTGTTTGTATTTTTAAAAGACATTTTACGGCTGGGCGCGGTGACTCACGCCTGTAATTCCAGCACTTTAGGAGGCCGAGGCGGGCGGATCACGAGGTCAGGAGTTCGAGATCAGTCTAACCAACATAGTGAAACCCTGTCTCTACTAAAAATAGGAAAATTAGCTGGACGTGGTGGCACATGCCTGTAGTCCCAGCTACTTGGGAGGCTGAGGCAGGAGAATCGCTTGAACCCGGGAGGCAGAGGTTGCGGTGAGCCGAGATCGTGCCACTGCACTCCAGCCTGGGTGACAGAGCGAGACGCCTTCTCAAAAAAAAAAGAAAAAAGAAAAAGAAAAAGACATTTTATTTCTTCGGGTTTTTTCTGGGGCGTTTTTAAAAATACAAAGCAGTACAAGGAGCCTTCGAGGGTCGTGGTGTGTGGCCCTTGGAGGCCCTCACCAGGACAGGTGTCCCCACCGCAGGCCTCTCACCTCCCCAGCAGGCGCTCCTGTGGACCACTCACCTCCCCAGCGCCCGCACACCCCACAGGCCTCTCACCTCCCCAGCTGGGCACCCCTGTGGGCCACTCACCTCCCCAGTGCCCCCTCCCCCTGCAGGCCACTCACCTCCCCAGCCAGGCGCTCCTGCGGGCCGCTCTGGGTGTCCCAGGACGCGCCCTGCAGCCTTGCGCTGACCTTGAAGCGCACACACTGGATGGCAGTGCCCGTGTTGAGGCCGGCCTGCAGCAGGAGGACCAGCAGGAGCAGCAGCAGGAGCACGTCGTAGGATGGCTGCAGGTGGAAGGAGGAGTGAGCAGGGTGGCCCAGCCGCCCTCCAGCCCAGGAGACCAAAGCTCCCTCGTGCCCGCAGCCTTCGCAAAGAGCAGGTGCCAGGCTCGAGTTGGAGCCGCAGTAACCCAAACGCACTGTTATTTCAACAACCTGATGATAATCATTCTAGCTCAATTAATGAGGTCAATTCTGCTTTAAATTCCATCAGCTTGTGTTCAACAGACAGGAATAAAAGTGACCGAACCACTGCCAGACCCTGTGGACAGTGCTGGCTGCTAGTGGTCAAGTCGCTCCACCCCTCCTGCCCCAACACCCACAAGGCTCAGTCCTGGAGCCAGCAAGACCGTCTGCAGGAGGCAGAAGCGCTGACCATTCCGTGTCAGCAGGATCCTGAGCAGAGGAGAGAGGGGGCAGCCATCCTGGGGGGTGGGGACACAGGCCCCCAACAGCTTCACCCCTGAGCCCCCGCTGCTGGGAAGGAAGAGGCAGGAGGCAGCGCGGTGAGCTCGGCAGGGAAGAGGATGGAGGGAGCGCCCAAGGATGCAGGGAGCCAGAGAGTGACCACAGAGCACCAAACCCTCTGTGCCCGTGGATAGCTTTCCAGTGTCGGCCCAGGAAAAACAAAGCAACTACACGCGGGAGTGAGGAAGGAATTCAGAAGAGCTCTGATCCCCTCGGGTATCAGGGAAACACCAGGATAAATTATTAAGTTTAAAAAAACAAGCAAAGGGCCGGGCACAGTGGCAGGAGCTTCTCATCCCAGCTCTTTGGGAGGCCAAGGTGGGCGGATTGCTTGAGCCCAGGAGTTCAAGACCAGCCCTGGCAACAGAGTGAGACCTGGTCTCTGAAAAATAAAATAAGTAAATACATAATTAAAAAGTGAGGTACATGGCTGAGCACGGTGGCTCACGCCTGTAATCCCAGCACTTTGGGAGGGCGAGGCAGGCGTATCACTTAAGGTCAGGAGTTCGAGACCAGTCTGGTCAACATGCTGAAACCCTGTCTCTGCTAAAAATACAAAAATTAGCCGGGCCTGGTGGCACATGCCTGTAATCCCAGATGCTCCGGAGGCTGAGGCAGGAGAATCACTTGAACCTGGGAGGCAGAAGTTGCAGTGAGCCAAGACTGTGCCACTGCACTCCAGCCTGGGCGACAGCGTGAGACTGTGCTTGAAAAAAAAAAAGGCCAGGCGCGGTGGCTCATGCCTGTAATCCCAGCACTTTGGGAGGCCGAGACGGGCGGATCACGAGTTCGGGAGATCGAGACCATCCTGGCTAACGTGGTGAAACCCCGTCTCTACTAAAAATACAAAAAATTAGCCGGGCGAGGTGGCGGGCGCCTGTAGTCCCAGCTA
>NW_012103009.1:837457-838110 GCF_000951045.1 Mandrillus leucophaeus | reverse complement strand
AAAAAAAAAAAAAAAAAAAAAAAAAAAGCGAGGTACAGAATAGTAATTGTGATTCTAGTGTACACACTGTTTTGTAAGAAAGGAAAGAAAATTATCATCTGGTTGCCCATAAGAGGAGCAGGTCAGTCGGGCATGAGACCATAGCTTCTCTGAGCTCATCTGTTAGAGTTTGGCTTTTGAACCACATAAATATTTTATATATTCAAAAAATGTCATTTTGAAAAAAGCACCAAGCCCTAAAATGGAATACAACCAGAGGCCATTAAACTTAATGGGGCATCAAACCCAAAGGATAACCCCACACAGAAAGGGGCCGACTTCGCTGGCGTGTGGCTGTCCCCTCCTAGCAGAACGCAAAATGGAAGCCTCAGGCTCATTCAGGAGATGGCCCCTGGGTGGTAATATCGTCTCTCATAATCGTGAACAATTATATGCATATTGTAAGACAACGTGAAGTAGCAGATATATTAAATGTCACAGGAAACGAAATATTTGGAGTAGGAGTGGGGGAAGCAAACATAAGAGAAGTCAAGAAAAAATCCCAGGCCGGGCCGTTGTAGCTCACATCTGTAATCCCAGCACCTGTCGGAGGCTGAGGACACTATCCCCCATCAGACGGTGACTCCATCCGCCATCAGACGGTGACTCCATCC
>NW_012103009.1:814647-836222 GCF_000951045.1 Mandrillus leucophaeus | reverse complement strand
CCATCAGAAAGTGACTCCATCCCCCATCAGATAGTGACTCCATCCCCCATCGGCACAATCATGTTGACCTGGAGCAAACAGCTTGAATACAGGTCTTCTAATGATTTGGGTGGCAAAACCACTTATATTGGAAACAAGAACAAACAAACAAAAAAACACACCAGGTATCCAAGAAATATATGTAGCTACACGTGCCTAAGCCTTGAAAGTCGTGTTAGAGATAAGCTCCTACTGGGCCAGCTCAAAGTCACAGGACTTTGAATTCTCCTTAAATTCACCCATTAAACTCAATGCAGTTCTGGTGCAAATCCAAAAAGCGTGTCCAACAAACTCAGGACAGATTCTAAAACGGGCTCAGGGACAGAGGGGTCCCAGGTCCCTGTGAAGCAGGTGGTGGCCCCAGATCCAGGGCGGAATTGAGGCCCCGAGGCCCTGGGGCCAGGCTGGCGGTGGGCAGCGCAGTCACCGCTGCCCAGGAACAGTGGAGGAGGCCCCGCCTGGAGCTGCCCCTGAAGCCGGGGCCCACAGAGTCCTAGGCAAAGCCAGCAAGGGCCAGGCCAACACGCAGAGCACTGCATGTCTGGAGGGCCCCGAAATAAAACACAACTCACTTTTATGGCTGGCGGGTAGTCTTTAAACATCTCCACGATTCTCATGACGCTGAATGACAGATATCCAGAGGCTGTGAACAGCAGCGGAGACGTGAGGCTGCTTATGGCTATCAGCACCTCCACCTGGAAAAAAGCGCGGGTTGCAGGGCCAGGGCCGGAGCCAGGGAGCCCAGGACAGGGGGCGTGGCCAGGGCTCAGGGGGACGTGGCCGGGTGCTCAGGGGCCTAGTCCCAAGCTGGTTCCCAGCATGGCTCCTGCTGAAACCTCTGCCTTTTCTTTTTTCTTTTTCTTTTTCTTTTCTTTCCTTTTTTTTTTTTTTTTTTTTGAGACGGAGTCTCGCTCTGTCACCCAGGCTGGAGTGCAGTGGCGTGATCTCGGCTCACTGCAACCTCCGCCTCCCAGGTTCAAGCAATTCTCCTGCCTCAGCCTCCCAAGTAGCTGGGACTACAGGCGCCCGCCACCACGCCCAGCTAATTTTTGTATTTTTAGTAGACATGGGGTTTTGCCATGTTGGTCAGGCTGGTTTTGAACTGCTGAGCTCAGGTGATCCACCCACCTCGGCCTCCCAAAGTGCTGTGATCACAGGCGTGAGTCACCGTGCTCGGCCTGCCTTTCTTTCTTTTCTGAGATGCAGTCTCGCTCTGTAGCCCAGGCAGGAGTACAGTGGCACAATCTCTGCTCACTGCAACCTCTGCCTCCTGGGTTCAAACAATTCTCCTGCCTCAGCCTCCCGAGTAGCTGGGATTACAGGCATGCGTCACCACACCCGGCTAATTGTTTTGTATTTTTAGTAGAGACAGGGTTTCACCATATTATCAGGCTGGTCTCGAACTCCTGACCTTGTGATCCACCCACCTTGGCCTCCCAAAGTTCTGGGATTACAGGCATGACCAGCCTGCCTTTTCACTCAAAGCGCAGTGCCACGAGTTTTTAAATATTTACTATCTAGGCATGGTGGCTCACGTCTGTAATCCCAGCACTTTGGGAGGCCAAGGAGGGCAGATCACCTGAGGTCATTAGTTCGAGACCAGCCTGGCCAACATGGCAAAAGCCCCATCTCTACCAAAAATACAAAAACTAACCGGGCGTGGTGGCACATGCCTGTAGTCCCAGCTACTTGGGAGGCTGAGGCAGGAGAAAACTTGAACCCAGGAGACAGAGGTTACAATGAGCTGAGATCACACCACTGCACTCCAGCCTAGGTGACAGAGCAAGACTGTCTCAAACAAACCAAACCAAGAAACAAAAAACATTTACCTGCAATTCTCCACTCTTGAAAAAATAACCCTTCGGCATGGGTCATCTCTTTCACTGTTCTGAAGTCTATCCTTTTAACCCAGCCCAAATTCCCGTTTGACCCGTCAAGTCTCAGAGACAGCCTTCACTCATGCCAAGCACGGGCAGTCACCTTGCAAAGCACTCAGGGTCCACGTTTTGGCAGCAGTCATTAATAATCGGCCAGTCCGTATCCCACCACTGCCAGTTTGTGGCAGTTTTGGCCGGGCACGGTGGCTCACGCCTGTAATCCCAGCACTTTGGGAGGTCGAGGCAGGTGGATCACCTGAAGTCAGGAGTTCGAGACCAGCCTGGCCAACATGGTGAAAACCCGTCCCTACTAAAAATACAAAAATTAGCCGGGTGAGGTGGCAGGCACCTATAATCCCAGCTACTCGAGAGGCTGAGGCAAGAGAATCGCTTGAACCCAGGAGGCGGAGGTTGCAGTGAGCCAAGATTGTGCCATTGCACTCTAGCCTAGGGACAAGAGCAAGACTGTGTCTCAAAAAAAAAAAAAATAATAATGAAATCGACCAGCCTTAGGAGGTGCAGATGATGCTCAGGCACTGGTCTCCTTCTGTGGTTAAGCATGGAGAGCGCTTCCAGAGTCTACACCGCCTTGCTCAGGTCTGCCTGTCCCTGGGAACAGTCCCTGCTGGGCGGGCCAGCCTCCGCCTCCCACAACCTCCACCTTCCTCAGCCCACAGGCCCTGCAGCCGGGTCCCTAGAGTCTGGGGCTGGAGCCTGGTCACATGGCACCAAGGGAGGGCGGGGCCGGGCGCTGGCACCTGGGGTGAGGGGTTCACCTACCAGACACTTGCTGGGACACTCTGCTGTCACATGGCTGGCAATGGCACTTGGAAAGCACTAGGAGAAAGGAAAAAGGAAAGATTTTAGGGGAAATAGTCCAAGAAGTCAAATTCCAAACATGTGCTCTCCCACCAGTGACCCCTCTATCCAGGCTGCCTGGCTGGTGCAGGGCTCGCGTTGGGCGAGGGGGGCGGTGCCCAAGGGCGCAGCTGGGGCAGGGACGGGTCTGCAGGGAAGCAGGGGTAGCCTCTCAGAGGTTTTGTGTGCTCTCTGTTCCTTGACCATTGGTTTAAAATTGTAAGCCTGTAGAAGAGCTGCCAAAGCAGTGCAGTGGTCATCTGAGGCATCTGAGGCCCCAAAATCACCAGTCCTTGACAGTCACATCTGTGCTCTCTCCAGCTGTCCCAGACAGCCTGACGCCTGAACGCCCGAGTGTGCTGGCTGAGCCCAGGGCACTCGTGCACATACCCAAAGCAGCACCACGCCCGAGAGACTGCACGTGGGGCCGATGTGGTCCATGCCCAGATTCTTCCACTTGTCCTCATCATGTTCTTTTTTAAAATTTTTAAATTTTTCTTTCTTCTTTTTCTTTCTTTCTTTCTTTTTTTTTTTTTTTAAAGACAGAGTCTTGCTCTGTCACCCAGGCTGGAGTGTAGTGGCGCGATCTCAATTCCCTTCAACCTCCGCCTCCCAGGTTCAAGCCTCCCAAGTAGCTGGGATATAGGCGCCCGCCACCACGCCCGGCTAATTTTTGTATTTTTAGTAGAGACAGGGTTTCGCCTTGTTGGCCAGGCTGGTCTCGAACTCCCGACCTTGTGATCCACCCGCCTTGGCCTCCCAAAGTGCTGGGATTACAGGTGTGAGCCACCGCACCCGGCCCTGATCATGTTCTTTCTAGAACTGTTTGTTTGTTTCTTCCTGATCCAGATTCAGTCGCCATTGTGCTCATGGTCTCCTTGTGGGTCTCTGTTAATCGGGGAGTCCCTCAGCCTCCGTCACCTCCGTTACCCAGATGCTTCTGGGGACCGCAGCCCGTCAGCTGCGGTCGGGCCTCCGTGTGGGACAGGATTTCTTCACGATGAGCCTTGGGGAGCCTCAGAGGAGACTCTGCAGTGCCCCAGGGTGTGGACTGCCCCTTCCTGATGATGCTGACTTGACTCACTGGGTTAGGGGGATCTGCAGGTTCCTCTGTTGGATGGACGCCTCTTCCTTTTTATAACCAAGAAATGCCCTTTTCCCACTTACTGTGAGGAGCCTGCCTTAGTTCCACATAATGTGGGCAGAGGGAGGACGCATGATCTTCGTCCTCTTCATCCCCCTGAAGGCGTCCAGGTGCCAGCACACGCCAGCACCCCAGCCAGGCCTGCTGGGGAGAGGGCTGCCTCAGCCAGGTGAGAGGGTGGGCAGGACAGAGACAGGCTCCGAGCAGGGGAGCCTGGGCAGCGAGGGGAAGACTGGGGAGCTGAGGGGCTGCCGGTGCAAAGGCCTCAAGTCGTCTGCAGAGGGGGGTGTGGCCCTGGCCAGGGAGGCTGAGGTGTCAGTACAGGGGTGTCTCCTGGGCTTGGTGCTTCTGAAAGGGCCTTCCACCTGTAAGCAGCAGTGAGGGCACAGGAAGGGATGGTGGCTTCAGGGCGGCCTATTCAAGGCCCCAGTGAGCCACAGGAGGGCGGGAGTTTCCCTGTTTACCCAGCACAGTCACTCCGACCCCTGCCCTAGAGGGCCAGGAAGCTCAGCCATAAGGGCTGGGGCAGCTCAGTCAAGGGCCCTGCCCTGGAAGGGTCTGGACCTGCAGCCCAGCCCCCAACTCCAGCCCCGGGCACCTGGTGCAGGCCCTGGGCCCCTCTGCCACACCCAGGCCAGACTCAGGCAGGCGGAGCTGGTTCCCCCATCACGTGCACCTCAGTGGCCTCCCCTCCTCCTGGGGTCTCCTGGGCTGCTCCTGCCCTGAAAAGAGGATTGGGAGTGTGGGTGGATTTAGGGACACCCATGAGGCAGCACCTGATGGGCATGGGGTGCTCTGGGGAGAGCAGGGCAGCCCCCGGGGCAGGAGGGGTCTGCGGGGCGGGAGGGGCCGTGTGATGAGGGCTGACTGCAGGGGCAGGGAAGGGGGTGAGGCGAGTGCCTTTCATTCTCTACTTTTTGCAGGTATGTGGTCTTCATCCTCCCTTAGCTTCGGGATGTAATCCCTGCATGTCAGACCCCAGGGTCAGATGTGCACACCTGCAGGCGTCATTCTGTCTGTACAGATCCGCTTGGGTGGGCACCCACGTGAGTTCTGTGTCTCGGCAGCCGGCCCTGGTCCTGCCCCTTCCGGGGGTGTGGCTCCATCCCAGCTCGGCCCTGCCTGGGTCTCTTTCTGGCTCTGAGCGCCTCAGCAGCCCACTAGGTCGGGCACTGGTGCCCTGGGGGCATTGCTCTGAGCCTACTCACCCCCATAGGGAGCTGAGCCACAGCTGCCACCAATGGGATGTGTACACCCGGCAGGTATGGGCCTTCTCGGCAGTCTACCCGGCCATACCATACCTAGGCAGGCATGGGCCCCTTCTCAGCAGTCCACCCGGCCGTACCACTCCCGGGCAGGCGTGGGCCCCTTCTCGGCAGCTTCAGGAAGAGCCCCCCTGCTGCCCAGGAGGAGCCCGTAGCCGATGCTGGGTGCTCACCATTCCTGCTCATGTACATAAGAGAACCGGGGCAAAATCTAGAAATCCACACAGCATGAGACAAACCAGGGGCTGGCCGTCAACACCCGTGTGCAGGCCACTACATGGCAAGGTGCCAAGGACCGCACGGGGTTTCGCCCGGAGGCAGGTGGGCGGTGGCTCTGGGTGGGCCACAGGCCGTGAAGGGATCTGGCGTGTGGAGGGGTTGCTCTAGACTCAGTGTTCTGAGGGAACACACCTGTGATCCCAGCACTTTGGGAGGTCGAGGCAGGCAGATCACTTGAGGTCAGGAGTTCAAGACCAGCCTGGCCAACATGGCAAAACCCCGTCTCTACTAAAAATACAAAAAAATTAGCTGGGCGTGGTAGTCCACACCTGTAATCCCAGCTATTCAGGAGGCTGAGGTGGTCAAACTGCTTGAACCTGGGGAGGGGCAGAGGTTGTAGTGAGGTGAGATCGCGCCACTGCACTCCAGCCTGGGCGGCAGAGTGAGACTCCATCTCAAAAAAAAAAACAAAAAAACAAAATAAAATAAAATAAATAAAACAGCGCCCATGGATTGAGCATGTGGCATGTGCTAGGTGCTGTGTGACACATCTACTACGGTAACATTTAATATAAAGTATAACAGAAATACGCTGCGTTGTATAAAAGACATGTTGTAATATAAATGCATTATATATTAGAAAATTATATAGAATAATGAACATCTATGGCCTGACATGTGTTTAAAAAATTAGAATAATAAAAATAATTGGTATTTTTTTCAGGAAAAATAATATAAAATAATCATACAAACTAATATAAAAGCAGTTAATTCTTTGACTCATTTAATCCTTAACTCCCCAGTTCTTCTGAATTGGGGGCTGGCAAGGACCTTCTGTGGTGCCTCCCTGTCTGAGTGCACCAAGACTGAGCTCGGGGCCCAGCCACGCAGGATCTGAGCGGCGTGGCCCACAGCGGTGGCGGGCGGGCCAGAGAGGGTACTCACGGCCACTAGGATCCAAAAGAACGTCACTGAGAGGTGTGGGCCTGAGACTGAGTCATCCACGTTCAGGGCAATGATCCCCCCGAGGACGGCAGAGATGCCTGCGATTACCTCGACGACCTGGAGGGGACGGGACAACACCGGCTCATGGGGGCCGCCCTGAGGAAGTGGAGACACCCCCAGATTCCCAGAATGCACTGCACAGACGTGGACCCCCAGGAGCAGGGTGCAGTGGGCTGGCCCCGGCTCTAACCGTGGAGGAGCCCACTTGGACAGACCCCCAGCCTCACCTGGCCCAGCCCCCTCTGCCCTCAGCTGCAGCTTTTCACGTCCCTCCTGGAGGAAAATAGCTGAAGGGATGTTTCCCCCACTGCTGCTTTTGTCTACGGAGACTGAGGATATTGACCTGACAGTGGTGAGGGCAGAAAATCAAGACCCTCAGACCTCCTTCGCTGTCCTCACAGTGTGGCAGGCGGTGGTGCCCAGACCCTGGACCCCATTGAGGGGACTTGGGAAAACAGGCCTGTGGCAGAAGCAGCTTCCCATAGGACACGCCCACCCACCCATGCCATGTGGGTTTGCCATCGCCACGGCAACACTGGACGCCACCACCCCTTTCTGTGCCAACGATCCCACCACCTGGATGTTACCACCCCTTTTCTAGAAATTTCTGCATAATCTGTCCCTTAATTAGCATATACTTACAAGAGGGTATAAATAGGAGGCAGAGCTGTCTCTGAGCTGCTGCTCGAGGCGCCCAGTCGGCTGGGGAGCCCTGCTCAACTGCCACTGCAATCAAAGCTGCTGTCTGCCACCAGCAGCTCGCCCTTGAATTCTTTCCTGGACAAAGCCAAGAACCCTCCTGGCCTAAGCCCTGGCCGTGGGCTCATCTGCCCTGCACCATCAGGGCTGCAAACAGCACCGACAGACCCAGGGAGGGCTGGGGAAGAAACCAACGCCCGAACGCCTGCTCGCACGAAGGATCTCTGTGAGGCGCACATGCAGAGCTGTGGCCAGCAGGAAAGCCAGGCGTGAGGAGCCGGCCAGCAGGGGCCTGGGGGCCAGACAGGACCTGGGCAGCCAGGCCTCGCATCCAGAAGGCACAAAACTCCAGATGCACAAAGAAAGCTGAATTCCCAGCCAGGCACGGCGGCTCACGCTTATAATCCCAGCACTCTGGGAGGCCGAGGCAGACAGATCACGAGGTCAGGAGTTTGAGGCCAGCCTGGCCAACATGGTAAACCTTGTCTCTACTAAAAACACAACACTTAGCCCAGCGTGTTGGCGCATGCCTGTAATCCCAGCTACTCGGGAGGCTGAGGTAGGACAATCGCTTAAACCCAGGAGGCAGAGGTTGCACTGAGCCCAGATCATGCCACTGCACTCCAGCCTAGGCGACAGAGTGAGACTCCACCTTAAAAAAAAAATAAAAAATAAAAAACGAAGCTGAATTCCCACCTGACAGAGACCATGACCACCACGCAGAAAACTCCGGAAACAGAGAGACCGCCCACAAAGGACAGCACCTGGGCCTCCGCGGACGCAGACGGTGGAATAAACACGTCCTCGGGGAAACTGTCAACCTGGACCTCTCTCCAGGCGAATTGTCACTTAGGAATGTGGAGAACCAGCCCAAACTAGAGAAGCCTCTCGAAAACCGACTTCTAAAGAATGAAGCAGAACGGGGCCAGGCACAATGGCTCACGCCTGTAATTCCAGCATTGTGGGAGGCTGAGGCGGGCAGATCACCTGAGGTCAGGAGATGGAGACCAGCCTGGCCAGCATGGTGAAACCCTGTCTCTACTAAAAATACAAAAATTAGCCAGGTGTAGTGGTGGGTGCTTGTAGTCCCAGCTACTCGGGAGGCTGAGGCGGGGGAATCGCTTGAACCCGGGAGGCAGAGGTTGCAGTGAGCTGAGACTGCAGCACTGCACTCCAGCCTGGGCAACAGAGCAGGACTCCGTCTCAAAATAAAAGAAAAAAAAAAGAAGCAGAACAGAAATGGAACCTAAAAGAGAACTGAAATGCTAAATAAAGGGAAGCAAAGGCCCTGGGAAATGCACAGGGACCAAGTCAAGCACACAGGAGGCTGTCCCATTGTTGGAGTCAAAAGGCAAAATGTCGGCCAGGCGCGGTGGCTCAAGCCTGTAATCCCAGCACTTTGGGAGGCCGAGACGGGCGGATCACAAGGTCAGGAGATCGAGACCATCCTGGCTAACACGGTGAAACCCCGTCTCTACTAAAAAATACAAAAAACTAGTCGGGCGTGGTGGTGGGCGCCTGTAATCCCAGCTACTCGGGAGGCTGAGGCAGGAGAATGGCGTGAACCCGGGAGGCGGAGCTTGCAGTGAGCTGAGATCCGGCCACTGCACTCCCGCCTGGGCGGCAGAGCGAGACTCCGTCTCAAAAAAAAAAAAAAAAAAAGGCAAAATGTCACTAAACATCACATGCTAGACAACAAGGCCAAGGCAGAGGCAAGCGGGACAGACGTCGCATGATCCGTTTATCAAGGAGTGCGTTCGAATATGAAGGGCAACTGCCAAAAGGATACTGAAAGCTCTCCCATCCAAAATTAGAGGGAAAAGGAAGGATGGAGCCTCTGCCAATTCAAAAGAAGGCAGGGAAGGAGGGAAAAAGGCAAAATCGGGGAAAATGGAAAACTCAAAAGATGGTGAAAATAAGTAGAAATTTATCAGTAATAACTCTCAAAGGAAATGGGCTACATTCAAAAGGTTAGGGAGAGAGAATGACATAAGATAAAGAACAAAATGCAGTTACGTGCTGCTTGTAACAACTATACCAAAGTATAAGGCAAGAAAACTTGAAAGTAAAAAGAAGAGAGGCCAGGTGCGGTGGCTCACGCCTGTAATCCCGCACTTTGGAAGGCCTAGGTCAGGGGATCACTTGAGGTCAGGAGTTCAAGACCAGCCTGGCCAAAACGTCGAAACCCCACCTCTACTAAAATTAGAATAATTAACTGGGTGTGGTGGCGGGCGCCTGTAGTCCCAGCTCCTCAGGAGGCTGAGGCAGGAGAATCGCTTGAACCCAGGAGGCAGAGGCGGCAGTGAGCTGAGATCGTGCCACTGCACCCCAGCCTGGCTGATGGAGTGAGACTCCGTCTCAAAAAATAAGAATAATGATTCCTCAGGGACAGCAGTGTCGACACACCTACAGCGATAACCAACTCCCCCCTAAAACTTAGGGAACACCAGCAGCACCTTTCACGATAAGGTACATTGTTACCAACGACACTAGTAACAGACTAGAGTCTCCACAGATGAGGCGCACGCTGCCCTGCAGTCTAGACAGCCAACTCTTAGCCAACTCGGAATAGAAACCTGACGTTGAATCCAGCCTCAGTCACCCCCGACAGAGTATGAGAGAAAAGAGAAAGAAAAGGGAAGTTTTCTTACTGAATAAGATTTCAGGACCCGAGCAGGAAATGGTACTTCGCCCAGAATGTTGGTGCTGTCAGACATGGAGCCCTACAAAGAAACAGAGCTGTCACCCCGGGTGCACGGGCACAGGGACCTGGCACTGCTGCTGGATCCGGCCGCCGTGAGCAGTGGGCCAGGTCGGCCTGTGGTGTAGACGCGAGACGACGTTGGAGTCGCCCATGGATCTCTGGGCTTGAGGAAACATTCGCACACACGGTCCTTGCACACGAAAACACGTTTACAGGTATTTTAGCAGATGTGGTGTCTCCTGGTCATCCCCTTGGGACGAGCACCGAGCGCCGGACTGAGTCAGGCTTAGTGGGAGGGGAAGGGTACAGCATCTGTCCTCACCTCCCTGTAGCCAGTGGCCACCAACCCCTCACCCAGCTCCCGACCTGCTTCTGGCCGGGGTTTCTAAGACCCAGGAGAGTGGGGTCTCGTGGGAACGCCCTGGAGCAGCCCAGATCGGCCCTCCAAAGGTGACGCTGAGACCCACTCTGCAGATGGGGGTGCGACTCGCTCACCCTGGGGCAACGCCTCTGCACCCCGTGCCCTGTGGGGCCAGAAGCTGCACCCACCTTCTTTTTCTTGCAGTACTCCTCGCTGGACCGTGCAGACATGATCACCGTGGCCGCCATGAGCAGCTCCAGCAGGAGCAGCAGGATAAGGTTGAAGTTGATCTGCCAAAGGGCACACACGCTTCAGCACTGGGCCCGCCTTTCTCACGCCACTGTGCTTCAGCGTCCACGGGGCCACCTCCCGGGCAGGCTGCGCAGGACTCTGGGACACAGTCCCCACTTTTCCCATCCAGGGCCGGCTGTGAGGCACTGTGGGCCGCACAGTCTCTCTGTCTCACATGGGTCTTTGGGGTCTTTCGGTTTTTAAAACCATGCTTAGTTCAAAGGCTGTACAAACGCAGGCCAGGGCTGGATTTGGCCTTGGGCTCTGGTCTACCGACCCCAATCTGAACATTCCTTGTTCTCACGAAAGCCTGCACTGGAATGTTTAGAGCAGCTTCATGTATGATTGTTAAACTCTGAGAACATAAGGTTTTTTGGAGGGTAATGAAACTGTGGGCCCTGACCATATTGGCAGTCACATGAATTTATACGTGTGTTAATATTCATAGACGCATACATTTTAAAAAGTCAGTGTAGCTGTCTGACAATCTGACAATTTTTTATTTTTATTTTTATTTTTATTTTTTTTGAGACGGAGTTTTGCTTTTGTTGCCCAGGCTGGAGTGCAAATGGCGCGATCTTGGCTCACCGCAACCTCTGCCTCCCAGGTTCAAATGATTCTCCTGCCTCAGCCTCCCGAGTAGCTGGGATTACAGGTGCCCGCCAGCACACCCGGCTAATGTTGTATTTTTAGTAGAGACGGGGTTTCTCCATGTTGGTCAGGCTGGTCTCGAACTCCTGACCTCAGGTAATCCACCCACCTCAGCCTCCCAAAGTGCTGGGATTACAGGTGTGAGCCACCACACCCGGCCTGATAATTTTTGAAATACATTTTAAAAAGAAAGAATGCAGAACCATATTTAACTAAAAACAGAGCCTCGAAATATATGAAATATATGAAGTCATAACTAACAGAGCCACAGGAAGATGGAAATGCACCAGCAGTGGTGGGGAAGGACTTGAAACACTTTTCGTAGAAACTGACACATCAGGCGGTGGCTTCTCTTAGTAAAAATACAAAAATTAGCCAGGCGCGGAGGCTCATGCTTATGATCCCAGCACTTTGGGAGACCAAGGCGGGTGGATCGCCTGAGGTCAGGAGTTCTAAACCAGCCTGATCAACATGGTGAAACCCCTCCTCTACTAAAAATACAAAAATTAGCTAGGCACGGTGGCGCACGCCTGTGATCCCAGCACTTTGGGAGGCCGAGGTGGGCGAATCACCTGAGGTCGGGAATTCGAGACCAGCCTGACCAACATGGAGAAACCCTGTCTCTACTAAAAATACAAAAATTAGCCGGGCACGGTGGCGCATGTAATCCCAGCTACTCGGGAGGCTGAGACAGGAGAACTGCTTGACCCCGAGAGGCGGAGGTCACAGTGAGCCGAGATGGCACCACTGCACTCCAGCCTGGGCAAGAGAGTGAGATTCTTTCTCAAAAAGAGACAAAAACAAAAAGGCGGTGTAGGTGTTCCCACTGGGTTCTCCTGTGTCTGCTCTTTTTTCCTGCCCAATGAGTGTGTCCAGGACATACTCAAGGCTCCTCCAGCTTTCCCCAATCATAAAGTGCATTCCACATGTCACACAAAGCAGGAGGCCCTCCTTGCAGTATCTCAGATGAGGTCCTGGTTTCCTTTGAGATTTTTATCTTTTTTTTTGTTTGTTTTTTGAGACAGTGTCTCGCTCTGTCTGCCAGGCTGGACTGCAGTGGCACCATTTCGGCTCCCACAACCTCTGCCACCCACAATTTCCCATTTTTGTTTAGAGGTGCATAGAACAATTGTCTTACACAGATTGGATGAAACATGGTATTATGTTACTGTTAATTTTTTTTTTTTTTTTGAGATGGGGTCTCGCTCTATTGCCCAGGCTGGAGTTCAGTGGCCGGATCTCAGCTCACTGCAAGCTCCGCCTCCCACGTTTACGCCATTCTCCTGCCTCAGCCTCCCGAGTAGGTGGGACTACAGGTGCCCGCCAACATGCCCGGCTAGTTTTTTTGTATTTTTTAGTAGAGACGGGGTTTCACCGTGTTAGCCAGGATGGTCTCGATCTTCTGACCTCGTGATCCGCCCATCTCGGCCTCCCAAAGTGCTGGGATTACAGGCTTGAGCCACCGCGCCTGGCCGTTACTGTTAATTTTTAAGGATCGTTGCAAAAGATATTGTTTACCAATAAATCTGTCCAGCAGAATCACAAGACTTCAATAAAGACAATTATTTTCTTTAGACGCGTAAATAAAACTCTCAACGTTTGTCAAATTCAAGAGCTATGAATAACATTTACCACCTATTTCCAGCTCGACAAACATCTGCTGACACCATTCGTGGGGGTGGGGCTGTGGGTGTCAGGCCTCTGTGCGAAGCTCGCGTGAACTTACATTTATTGCTGATGGGTTCAGGATTAGTTTGCATCCAAACCAAATTAAACACGTAGTGGTCACAGCAAATGTGGAAACGAACAATATCTGAAAGTTGGGAATCTGAAAAACAAGGCAGGAGGGGTTTTCCTTCTCTGAATAACAAAAGAAAAAAGGTAACAGATAAACCACACTTGAGGCCATTAACTAAAAATTATCCTGATTAGGACACAATGGTGGGGAGTCCTGCGTGCTCAGCCTGCTCTCCCCTCCGTGCAGCAAAGGCTGGGCTGGGCAGGAGCTTCACTGTCTGGGGGGCAACCTCAGGGGCCCCTCTCGGTGCCACAACGTCCGTGTGTGGGCACACACGGGCACACTGTCGGCCCCTCTGGCTTTCTCCCTGGCAGAGGCTGGGTGCAAGCTGGACTCACCACATTGGCATTCCTCCTGGAGACGGTGAAGCTCACAATTGCCGAGGGGATGCACTGGAATGAAACCAGAATCCCATGAGTCCGCCGCTCACCCAAGCAACTGAGACCCTGAAATACTCTAACATTTGCGCTTCCGGAAGGATCCGAATCATATTCGCAAAACAGTGTTGCCGGCCCACGTGACACAGCGGGTTGGCTTGACTAGAAGGCCCCCAGGTACTTCTCAGTTTTAATTTTTTGTTGAGATGGGGTCTCACTGTTGCCCAAGCTGATCTTAACTTTGGGCTCAAGTGATCTGTTCACTTTGGCTTCCCAAAGCACTGGGGTTACAGGCGTGAGCCACTGCACCCAACCCCCAGGTACTTCAAAATAATTTATTCTGAAAAAAGTTTTTATTTTTCTGATGTGCTAAAAAGATATTTGTGAATGAAGGCTCTTCCAGCTGGATAAGCTTTGAAGTCTAGAATGTAACTCATGCAGGCACAAGACCTGGTCTTTGCTGAAAATCACCCAAAAAGGAAAACGTATCCGCCAGGTGCAGTGGCTCACACCTCTAATCCCAACTACTCGGGAGGCTGAGCTGGGAGGATCTCCTGAGCCCAGGAGGTCGAGGTTGCCGTGAGCTGTGATTACACCCTGCACTCCAGCCTCGGTGACAGAGCGAGACCTTGTCTCGAAAAAAAAAAAAGAAAAGAAAAGAAAAAGAAAGAGGAGGCCGGGCGTGGTGGCTCACACCTGCAATCCCAGCACTTTGGGAAGCGGAGGCAGGTGGATCATGAGGTCAGGAGTTTGAGACCAGCCTGGCCAACATAGTGAAACCCCTTCTCTACTAAAAATACAAAAAAATTAGCCTGGCTTGGTGGCGGCCGCCTGTAGTCCCAGCTACTCAGGAGGCCGAGGCAGGAGAATTGCTTGAACCCAGGAGGCAGAGGTCGCAGGAAGCTGAGATCGCCCCACTGCACTCCAACCTGGGCGACAGAGCGAGACTCCATCCAAAAAAACAAAAAAAAAGGAATCAAGGAAGGAAGGAAGGAAGGAAGAAAAAGAGGAAGGAAGGAGTGAAGGAAGGAGCAAGACTCTGCATGTGAGGGAGGCCGAAAGGAGTCCCAGAGTCCCTCGGCCTTCTTGTCTCCAAAGGGCCACACCAAGGCTAGGAGTACAGGGCCAGGGATGGAGGTTGGGACGTCAGGGGCAGGGAGGTGAGCGGAGTCGGGCCAGCCCAGGCCTGTGGCCCTTGCTTCTGCAGCCATGAGACCCCGGGCTCTGAGGCAGGGGTGCGGGCAGGGGCATCTGAGGGGCTGAGCACAGCAGTGCTGGGTGAGGAGGCGGGAGAAGCCCCGTTGGGGCCTGAGTGAGGGGCAGAGCTGGGGCCAGTACAGTCAGGCTCAGTTCAGCACCCACTCAGGTGCCACGAGGGCCCAGGGTAGAGAAGAAAGGCCAGGGGCAGGGCCAAGTGGGGCCAAGGCTGGGCGCGGGTGGGCACTTGCCCATATCTGGCGGCCGCTGAAGCTGAAGGGGCACAGCCCACAGCTCCACTGGGACAAGGGCGGCTCCCATGGTGAGGACAAAGGCCACGGAGAAGCTTCCAGAGAGGGCAGCAGAGTGGGACGAGTCACCTGCCCCAAAGAGCTTTGTTCTAAGGGAGCAGAGACCCAGGACAGCACAGGACGGGGCGTCCACATTGTTTTTAAGACTTTGGAGGGCGCTGCAGGGGACAGTCACCAACAGTGTCCCTAGAGAAAGGGCAGGGGCCAGGGACCCAGCAGGCGTGGGGAAGCGAGAGGAGGGGAAGCGAGAGGAGGGGAGTGCTCGGAACTGGCTGAAGCAGGAGGGGCATGGGGTCAGCGGGTTGTGGGCCAGAGCCCAGGGCTCGGCCAGCACTGTGCTTTAGCTGCAGGGACGCTGGAGAGGCAGTGGCCGGGGCTCGCAGAGGACCAGGGGTCAGCGGTCGTCTGTCCTCCTTTGCTCTGAGGATCAGTGGGTGCCCCCACCAGCCTCGGCACTGTGTAAGATTCTAGAAAAACAGCATGAAGCTTTGGGAGCGTGTGGGGCGCAGGTCTCAGTCCCAGTCCCCTTGAGGGCAGATGCTGCCAGCTTTGGCAAGTTGCAGCCGCAGGATCAGAATCAACATGCAATTCCCTGCACAGGCATCTGCAGAGCAAGGTTCAGACCTGCTTCGTCGGTAATTCTCAAAGGTGATGAATCCTATGTGAAACTAAAGTCATATGAAGAGATTTTTTTTTTTTTTTTTGAGTTGAAGTTTCACTCTTGTCGCCAGGCTGGAGTTCAGTGGCCCGATCTCGGCTCACCGCAACCTCTGCCTCCTGGGTTCAAGTGATTCTCCTGCCTCAGCCTCCCGAGTAGCTGGGACGACAGGCATGCACCACCACGCCCGGCTAATTTTTCTATTTTTATAGAGATGGGGTTTCTCCATGTTTGTCAGGCTGGTCTCAAACTCCTGACCTCAGGTGATCCGCCTGCCTGCGCCCCCCAAGGTGCTGGGATGACAGGCGTGAGCCACCGTGCCCGGCCCATAGGAGGAGATTTGAATGAGGTACAGGTGACAGAAACCTGCACATCTCAGAGCAAAGAAACCGGAGCACGTGCCGGTGAGCTCGGACACCGGAAGAGACCTGGAGGAAGCTGCTTACAGAGCCTGCAGCACAGCGCAAGTAATCCATCTCGGCAGGGAACACGTTCCCCAGGTACAGCGAAAACCCTGAGGTCACCAGGAGGCAGCTCTGCAAGACAGCGACAGAAGCCCAGGTTACAACGCACCCCATCCCCGGCTGGACACCGACCTTTCAGCTTCCACTTCACTGTCACTGGCTCACCCACGGCCCCCAGCATCAGCCGCACCTGCACCCGGGGCCCGCCCAACCTGGACTCCTCCTGTAGGACAGACGCAGCCCCGCTGCAGCCCAGGACATGGACCAGCCTCCCCCAGCCACGTCCGAGCATGGACCCCCATGCTGTTACCTGGAGGAGAGAAGGAAGGGGATCTGCCAATATTTAGAGCAAGGAATGGCACCTCTCCCCACAAAATACCCCTGTCCCAACATGTTGTGTGTACAGAGTCTTCCGGATCCCATACTCAGGTCCAGATGCGAGACTGGAAAGCAACTGCCCATCCCCCTCCAACTGCAGAACCTAATTTCCAGATCTGGAAGAAGATCCCTCCAGGCACCGGCTCCAGGCCTAGGGCCTCCCGAGCAGGGCAGACCCTAGCAGGAGGTGGAGGGGGGGCTCTCTCTCACGCACAGCACCGCAGGGGTGAGACAGAGGGGAGTCAGTGTCAAAGGTCACTGGGACCCAGGGTCCTGGCAGAGGAAGTGAGGTCTGGGACAGAGGGGACCTGGCCTGGGCAGGGGAGGGGCTGCAACCAAGTCCAGGGCACCGGGTGGAGGAGGGCAGAGCCCAGAGATGGCCGCCACCACCCGGGAGCCGCCTGTCCCCAGCTCCGAGGCGGATGCCTGTCTTGGTGAGGCATGCTCAGGCCATGGGAGGTGGACAGGACCACTGTGGGTGCTGCAGGGGCTGCTGGCGGAGGCGAGGGCACAGGGAGGGGAGAGATTGCGGCCTGGATCTCATTCTCAGCCCAAGCTGCACGGAACCTGGAGTGCCTGCAGAGAGGCCTGTCCTGCGGCCTGGCTCTGAGCAGCTGCACACACTCAGGCCCAAGTGGCTCCGCCAATCATCTCTGTGCCCACGATGGTGCTGGGAATGGCCAGGACCCCAGGGAAGTCCCTCGGACATCTGGCGCTGCCCGTCCGCCCTAGGCCAGTTCCTTTACACACCAGCTCCCTCACAGCCGACCCCTGCGGCTCTCCCTAGGAGGAGGAGGTCCCTGAGGTTCTTTCACTGAGGCCTGACCTGAGGGCCTGAGACACCTCCTCCCACCTTTGCAGGTGACCCCTCGGAGGACTCTGGACCCCCAGAGCCGAGGGTCATGGAGGCTCTCGGGGCCCATGGGTAGTCCCGGGACTGTCCCTGCCCTGGTGGGACTCAACCACAGCCTGGAGCAGCTCGAGGCTGGCACAACAGACACCCATAAATTAATAAAAATAACTGTGAAAACACAAGCAAAACAAGCTCGTCAGCACCCAAGAGTTCTGCAGCATCAGGGTTAGTCTGAGAGTTGCTCTTTCTGTCCCACCCGGGGCTCCAGGGCGCCGCCGTCCATCACCAGAGGGACCAGGTGCTCGTGGCCCTCCAAGGTGTTGGTGTAGAGCTACTCACCCCCATTAGCACGGAGAAGACCCACGTCTTGGGGCTGAAGCAGGGGGGCAGTCTCTTCGACAGCTGCAGGTCACTCGGCTTCGTGTCTGGTGCGTAGCTGGCGGGGTCTTGCCGGCCCCGCTCCAGTGTGGGCATCCGGTCATAGGCCAGCTCCTCTCTGAATGGCTCTTGGGTCATGGCACTTGGGGACACCACAGCTGTGCTGAATGTACAGCCACGTGTCACCAGTTCTTTATCTGGAATAAAATTATCATCGGTTTTGACCGCTCTGAAGAAACTTCAATAAGTTGTTTCCAAGAAATATTTTTTAACAGAAGAAATATTGTCCATACTGAAGTGCTCTAAATTTGAAGAAGAAAATGAACACTTGAATCTAAAAGTGAAAAAAATAACTTTCCTGGAAAAACAGACCTGAATAGTCTGGGTTCAGGGTGAGATTCTACGCTTTAAATGCCTCATTGATCCATGTGGGCCCTCCAGGTGCAACAACACCTGACAACTTCCACCGGCAACTTCGTCCATGAACCCATCACGCCGGGGACTCAAGCACATTAAACTGCTCCAATTGGTAGCTAAACAAGAGATTGTAAAATACGCCTCCACTTAACAGCTTAATGTCTGAGCACTTACCTCCCCGCCGCTCGGCAGTTGGGAGCGCTGGTCTCTGGGTGAGGGACTTCCAGCAAGAACTATTCACAAATGAAACAAAAGCTCAGCAAACTTGCGCTAAAGGCAGGGGAAGGAGAGCTGCTTCCTGAATATCAATGAGGGGAGGAATCGGGTGGATCCTAGAAATGTTTCGTGTTGGTTGTATAAACCACTGCCTGGGAGCTGTCAGAACCCAACTAGGAAAGGAAGGGCCATCCTGTGTCACTCGCCAAAGACCTCGGGTATCTCAGAAGAAAGAAGTGTCCCTAAGGTTAGAATCCCACCAAATACACATTCCGAGCAGGCCCTGTTTCTGAAACATAGCTGTTTGCTCAAAGGTCTCATACATCTTTCCAAGCAGACTTTTTCTATCCCCCACAGCCACACGGTGGGAATCGCCTTCACAAGGTCACACAAGCATTCTCGCACTTGGCTTAGCTGTGTGGCCCTTGGGCTGCTCCAGATTCGGCCCTGTGGTTTGCGTGGGCAGCCTGGACGGCTGGTAGGCCCAGTCCCGCTGCCCCCTTTATCTCTGCTCACCAAGCAGAGAGAAACCACAGCAATGTGTGTCGCCCAGAGACACTGGCACCCTGACAGTTACAGGGGCAGATTCTTTGTGCACATTGTAAAAAGGCTGAAACCAAAGTTTCTGAAAAACCAGCTCCTTAAACCATGAACCCACATTAAAACTTGAGTAAAGTCATCAGGTTCCAGACCATGGAATGTTCTGTTGTCTTTGTTTCAATCAAGGAAGATGCTTTTAATAAGCTTTTATTAGCTTTTAGTAATATTATACATGCAAGCATCCCCACCCCAGTGAAAATGCCCACTAAATTACCTCGATCAAAACGAGTAAGTATCAAGTACACATAAATGCAGCTCAAAACACTTTGCTCAACCACATCCCCATGGGAAACAGCAGTGATAAATCGTTAGCAATAAATGAAAGTTTAAGCTATACTGATATTTTAGGGTTGGTTAATTTCGTGCCAGCCACCGCAGCCAATGTTCTGTTGTCTTCGTTTCAATCCAACAAGGATGAGAAATAATTTTCACAAACTATAATCCATGAAGTCAAGAACTATTCTGAATGGATTGAGAAACCTCCCAAACTTCTTTTCTGTCTTTTAAAGCGATAAACGGGATTAGTGGGAATTAGTCCAACTGGATCGAATCCTCCTGTGTTTCTTTTTGTTTGAAAAAAATGTGAATCGGATTTCAACATTTTTTCTTTCAAAAGTTCTCCACTTAAAAATGCAAACAGGCTGCCCTGAACCAGAGGTTGCAGAGCAAACCCCTCAGCTTCCCAGATCATAAGTCGTCACTTGAGAAATGCTCCCATGTTACCGTTGGCAACGCTAGTTTCTAGAACAGGCCCTGTTCTTTCATACGATCTTCCAACAAATTCTTGCTTCTAAAATGCCCTTCCTCCCTCTGCCTGCTGACGTTCCATCATCATTCAACATTCGACAAACATTTACGGGGTGGACAGAGAAGTGACATCCTTCCTACAGGCTGTTTACAATCAATGGGGGCACCGGAGTGCACAGGATAAACAAATAGTGTGTTATTCAGTGATATGGTTTGGCTGTGTCCCCACCCAAATCTCATCTTGAATTGTAATTCCCATAATCCCTATGTGTCATGGGAGGGACCTGGTGGGAGGTAATTGAACCATGGGGGTGGTTACCCCCACGCTGCTGTTCTCCTGACAGTGAGTGAGTTCTCACGAGATCTGATGGTCTTTTATAAGGGGCTTTCCCCGCTTTTGCTTGGGACTTCTCCTTCCTGCTGCCTTGTGAAGACAGACATGTTTGCTTCCCCTTCCACCATGATTGTAAGTTTCCGGAGGCCTCCACAGCCCTGTGGAACTGTGAGTTAATTAAATCTCTTTCCTTTATAAGGATCTGACCCTAAAATTACCCAGTCTTGGGTATGTCCTTATAGCAGCATGAGAACAGACTAGTATGTCCAGCGACACATGTGATTTCCTCTATGAGGGAAAATAAGTCAGGGGAGAGAAATGAGGGGCTGCTGTTTGCAGGGGCCAGGGCAGGCCTCAGTGAGAAGGAGGCAGGGAGGGGAGGCTGGCAAAGCAAAGGACACAGGTTGGGGAGGGCAGGCGAGGACCACGCAAGGGGGGTACAGGTAGGACAGCCGGGTACTAGCACCTGTGGGTGTGGAGACGACTCTGCTTCGACTCTGAGGCAGACCTGCTGGAGGGGTCTGGGCAGAGCAGCATCCGGTCACTCACTGGGTGACGAGCAGGCTGGGGGGTGGGAGGAGCAGGTGCTGCCTGGCATTGAGGTGGCAATGGGCAAGCGGTGAGGAGGGACTGGGCTCTGAATAGGGTTTGAAGAACGGACGCAATCTGCTGTCAGAGCGATGTTGCCGAGTTCTGTCTGAGCAGTGAGGACAGAGATGAGAAGACCAGGGTGGAGAGAGTGTGGAGCAAGGATCTTTTAGTAGAGCCGGGGTTTTGCCATGTTGGCCAGGCTGGTCTCGAACTCCTGACCTCAAGTGATCCACCCACCTTGGTCTCGCCAAGTGTAAAGATATTGTTAAAATAGAGAAAAATCAATGAAATCAAGAGAATTTTTTTAAAAAAGATCAATAAAATTGATAAATATAGACTGATCAAGGAAAATGAGAGGGATGAGATAAATTACCTATGTCAAGAATGAACGATGGTTCATCATTATGAACCACACAGACAATAAAAGGATAATAAGAAAATATGCTGAACAACTTTATGCCAATCATCTGACATCTAATAATTGGATGAAATGGACAAATTCCTTAAAAGAATTACCAAAGTTTACTCGCTATTACCCTGATAACTTTAATAGCCCTCTAGCTGATGCAGAAGTGAACTTCTCATTAAAAACCTTCCCACAAAGAAAACTCGAAGCCCAGATGGGTTCCTTGGTGAACACTACTACAGTTTTTAGGGAATAAGTTACATCATCCTACTCCCTGGTCACTGCAGGTCCAGCTTAAACCGACCCCAAACCAGACAGACACAGAAAATGGGAGGTCGGCCACAGAGCAATCTGCTTCACCAGCACCGTCCCCAGCCCTGGACAAAGCGTTACCAAGCTGAGTCCGGCAATACACGAAAAAGATACGAATTGCGACCAAGTGAGTTTTCCCAGGAGAGCCAAGCAATGAAATTCCCTATACAGGCTGAGATAAAAAGCTACAGGATCATTTGAATACACGTAGAAAAGCGTTGCAGAAAATTTCACACCCACTTGTAAGAACTCCTGGAAAAATAGGACTAGAGGGAACTTCCCCAACTTAATAAAGAACACCAACAAAATACGACTCCTAACATCACTCTGGGCGGTGAAAGATCGCGCACTTTTCCCTAAGGTGTGGGCGGCAAGAAGGCGGCCCCCGCGAAGCTCCGCCCACTCACGCGAGGCCACGCCCGCTC
>NW_012103009.1:809393-813947 GCF_000951045.1 Mandrillus leucophaeus | reverse complement strand
CTGTGTGCCTAGAAAGCCCCGGAAAACGCCGCCCCGCCGACCTCGCCTGTCCTTTCAGAACGCGCTGCGCCCGCGCGCGCCTTGGCCTTGCCTTGCTTCCGAGCCCATCTTCCTAAAGCCGGGGATGCGCTCGGATTCCCGCACGATTCCTTTCTCCCGAGGTGTTTTTTTGTTTGTTTTTTGTTGTTTTTGTTGTTTTTGTGAAACAGAGTTTTGCTCTTGTCACCCAGGGTGGAGTGCAGTGGCGCGATCTCGGCTCACCGCAACTTCCGCCTCCCGGGTTCAACCGATTCTCCTGCCTCAGCCTCCCGAGTAGCTGGGTGTACAGGCACCTGCCTCCACGCCCGGCTAATTTTTGTATTTTTAGTAGAGAGGAGTTTTCGCCATGTTGGTCAGGCTGGTCTCGAACTCCTGATCTCAGGTGACCCACCCGACTTGGCCTCCCAAAGTGCTGGGATTACAGGCGTGAGCCACCGCGCCCAGCCTCTCCCGAGGTTCTTGTGGCTTCTCCCCATGTTTCCTTCTGTGGTAATGAAATCCACGGTAGTGGGTCCCTAGTTGCCTTCTGTGAGAGAAACCAGGAGCAGGCTTCAAGCGGGGAGCTTCCTGCTGCAGGCAGCGTGTTCAGGGCCTCTGGATCCACAGGGGCCGATGCCTGGGAGGGGCCGGCGCCCGGGGGGCCGGCTGTGTTACCTGGAGCACTTGCTCCGCAGACCTGGGTCTCTTCGGTAGAACGCTCTCAGCCGTAGCTGGAGCTCCAGCTCTTGGCAGAGCCGAGATTCCTTGCCTGTACCGTAACCGGCGCCCCTCGTTCCTCCCGTGGCTTGGAAGCTGCAGGAAAGGCGCGTTCAGAACTCAGGACCATGGCTGCAGCAGTAGCCAAATGGCTGAGGGGTGCCCTGCTCCTGGGTCAAACTTGCCTGCCCAGCCCCGAACCTTTTCTAGCAGCATATTTGTTGAGATTCTCTAGTTTTCTAAGACTGCTGCTGATGGTGATGAAAGAAGATAATCGATAGCGCTAATAAAACCGTGCATGCTAGTATCTCCCAGATGCTGATATACGTGGCAGTTTACGTAGCACTTAACTTGTGTCAGCCACGCAGAGGTCCATACATGCATGTGTGTTCTGCCACTGAACCCTCCAGCAGCTCCCTTGGGTAGTGACGATTAGTCTCCATCTTACAGATGGCAACAGGCCCAGAGTAGTTAAGGACCTCGTCCAGGTTACACCAATGGCGGTAGAAGAGCTGGAAGTCAACCCCCGCAGTCTGCTGTGGAGTCAGGGCTGTCACCTCCACAGCCACTACCTGTGCCCTTCAGAGGAAACTGGGCTGTCTGCCCCCAAACCCCACGTTCCAGACACAGCACTCTCTGATGGGATTCTCTCTGTCTCAAGTCAGCCCGTTAGGCGACAGTCCTTCATGGAGGCTTTTGCACTCTGCCTTTCTCTGGTGGGACTTCACTGTAGTGTGCCCTTGCTTTTATGGCCAAGATAACTTTTGTTTACCCATCTCAGGTGACACTAAGCTGAAAACTGTACGGGGTGTCGTGACAAGATACTGCAGTGATTATGGCATGATTGATGATTTGATCTACTTCTCCAGTGATGCTGTGACTAGCAAAGTGCTTCTGAATGTTGGACAGGAAGTGATTGCAGTTGTGGAAGAAAATAAAGTGTCCAATGGACTGAAAGCAATCAGGGTAAGGTTTGAGTTCATTTGGGAACAATTTTTCTTTGCCACAGTACTTTGTGTTGTTTTCCTTGTGTTTAATCTATCAGACATGACCCGGCCAAGGGAGAGAGAGTGGAATATACCTTCAAGGGGATGCTTTTGCTCTCTATGATTTCTGTTTTAAAAAATAAACAGACTGGGTACAGTGGCTCATGCCTGTAATCCCAACACTTTGGAAGGCTGAGACAGGCAGATCACTTGAGCTCAGGAGTTAGAGACCAGCCTGGGCACCATGGTGAAACCTCGTGTCTACAAAAAAAAACCTCCACAAAAAGTAGCCTGGTGTAGTGACACATGCATGCAGTCCCAGCTACATGGGAGACTGAGGCGGAAGGATTGCTTGAGCCCAGAAGGTTGAGGCTGCAGTGAATTATGATCGCATGACCATACTCCAGCCTTGGTGACAGAGCAAGACCCTGTCTCTATAAATAAACAGCAGTCATTGTAAATCATTCAAACAACATAGACATGTATACTTTAGAAAGTAAAGCTTGCCTATGAATTTATGCTGTGGAAAACATAGCAATTATGTATCTATTATTTTTGTGCTTTTTGAACAATTTAATGGTTATCACCAAAGTAACATCAATAATACAGTAATTTATATTCTTAGGAGCAGAATGAGAGACTGCACTTGATTTGCATTTAAGCCTTAAGTATGGTAACTTTTCATGTTTCTTCTTTTTTTTTTTCTGGGATGGAGTCTCTGTTGCCTAGGCTGGAGTTGGCTCACTGCAAGCTCCGCCTCCCGGGTTCACGCCATTCTCCTGCCTCAGCCTCCTGAGTAGCTGGGACTACAGGCGCCCACCACCATTCCCAGTTAATATTTTTGTATTTTTAGTAGAGACAGGGTTTCACCGTGTTAGCCAGGATAGTCTCGATCTCCTGACCTCATGATCCACCTGCCTCGGCCTCCCAAAGTGCTAGGATTACAGGCGTGAGCCACCGCGCCTGGCTTCATGTTTTTTCTGTGAATTATTTTTGTGTCCTTTGTTCACATTTTTGTTGAGTTCGACCTTTTCTCTTGTTAAAGCTTACATATTAGGGAAATTAGAGCTTTTTTTTTTTTTTTGAGACAGAGTCTTGCTCTGTCGCCCAGGCTGGAGTGCAGTGGCGCGATCTCCACTCACTGCAAGCGCCCCTGCCTCCCGGATTCACGCCATTCTCCTGCCTCAGCCTCCTGAGTAGCTGGGACTACAGACGCCCATCACCACGCCCGGCTAATTTTTTTGTATTTTTAGTAGAGACGGGGTTTCACTGTGTTAGCCAGGATGGTCTCGATCTCCGGACCTCATGGTCCGAGTGCCTCAGTCTCCCAAAGTGCTGGGATTACAGATGTGAGCCATTGTGCCCGGCCGAAATTAGAGCTTTTTAAGGAAAATTATTATATAAAAGTGTTAGGAATATTTTCCCCAGGATCATCTTTGACTGTGTTTTATAGTTTCATTTTTTGTAGTTAAGTGTGCCTCTTTTCCATGTAGCTTTTGGATGCTGTAAGAAGCCTTAGGGAGGCTTATTCCACTTCTTATTTCTAATATTCAGATTTTACCCTGAAAATTGTTTATTGACAATTGGAATTTTTTTTTTTTAATTTTTGAGACAGAGCTTTGCACTGTCACCCAGGCTGGAGTATAGTAGTGCCATTAGCTCACTGCAGCCTCAAATTCCTGAGCTCAAGCGATTCTTCCACCCTAGCCTCCTGAGTAGCTGGGAACACAGGTACACACCATCTTACCTGACTAATTTTTAAAATTTTTTGTAGAAATGGTATCTCTGTTGCATAGGCTGGTCTGAAACTCCTGGCCTCGAGTGATTCTTCTACCTCGGCCTCCCAAAGTGTTGGGATTACAGGCATAAGCCACCATGCCTGGCCTATTTGTTGATATTTAAATATTTGACCGGCCTGGAATTTATTTTAGTGCACAGACTGAGAGAGGGAACCAGACATTGCTTTCCTAATGGCTAGCCAGTCATCTGCATTGCTCACTTTTTCCCTGCTGATTTGGAAAATTCTTTAATCATGCACCAGAATCCCACCTGCATGTGATGTGGTCCTGATGCTTATAAGGGGGTCTCATGGCATGGGTGCTGTGATAGGTGGTGAGCAGGTTTCTGTTCCTTGCTCTTATTGGCATATGGTATTTTTCTGGCTCTTCAGTTGTTCTGGATGAGTTTTGGAATCTTTTTGCTTCTCCCCCTCTGCCCAGATTTGCTTTGGGTTTGCAGATTTGCACTGAGTTTATGGATTTCATTTAGAATAATTGATATTTGGGTCACGTGGAGTCTTTTCCAACAACACATTATGTTTGTGCATTTATTTAAGTCTTTCTTTGTATTCTGTTTTTGTTTCTGAGACGGAGTCTCGCTCTGCCGCCCAGGCTGGAGTGCAGTGGCGCAATCTCGACTCACTGCAAGCTCCGCTCCCTGGGTTCACGCCATTCTCCTGCCTCAGCCTCCCAAGTAACTGGGACCACAGGCGCCCGCCACCACGCCCAGCTAATTTTTTGTATTTTTTAGTAGAGACGGGGTTTCACCGTGTTAGCCAGGATGGTCTCGATCTCCTGACCTCGTGATCTACCCTCCTTGGCCTCCCAAAGTGCTGGGATTACAAGCGTGAGCCACCACGCCTGGCCCTTTGTATTCTTTTTATAGTTCAATAGTTTTCTTCATTTAGGTCCTGTGAATTTCTTATTAAATTTATCTTCAGGAGTTTTTATGTGTTCTATTAACATCATTTTCTGTTGTATTTTCAAATTTATCTTTTTCTTCCTATATGGGAAAGCTTTTGGTTTTTAAATGTAATTTGGAATCTGGCAAACTT
>NW_012103009.1:805028-809343 GCF_000951045.1 Mandrillus leucophaeus | reverse complement strand
GAACCAGACATTGCTTTCCTAATGGCTAGCCAGTCATCTGCATTGCTCACTTTTTCCCTGCTGATTTGGAAAATTCTTTAATCATGCACCAGAATCCCACCTGCATGTGATGTGGTCCTGATGCTTATAAGGGGGTCTCATGGCATGGGTGCTGTGATAGGTGGTGAGCAGGTTTCTGTTCCTTGCTCTTATTGGCATATGGTATTTTTCTGGCTCTTCAGTTGTTCTGGATGAGTTTTGGAATCTTTTTGCTTCTCCCCCTCTGCCCAGATTTGCTTTGGGTTTGCAGATTTGCACTGAGTTTATGGATTTCATTTAGAATAATTGATATTTGGGTCACGTGGAGTCTTTTCCAACAACACATTATGTTTGTGCATTTATTTAAGTCTTTCTTTGTATTCTGTTTTTGTTTCTGAGACGGAGTCTCGCTCTGCCGCCCAGGCTGGAGTGCAGTGGCGCAATCTCGACTCACTGCAAGCTCCGCTCCCTGGGTTCACGCCATTCTCCTGCCTCAGCCTCCCAAGTAACTGGGACCACAGGCGCCCGCCACCACGCCCAGCTAATTTTTTGTATTTTTTAGTAGAGACGGGGTTTCACCGTGTTAGCCAGGATGGTCTCGATCTCCTGACCTCGTGATCTACCCTCCTTGGCCTCCCAAAGTGCTGGGATTACAAGCGTGAGCCACCACGCCTGGCCCTTTGTATTCTTTTTATAGTTCAATAGTTTTCTTCATTTAGGTCCTGTGAATTTCTTATTAAATTTATCTTCAGGAGTTTTTATGTGTTCTATTAACATCATTTTCTGTTGTATTTTCAAATTTATCTTTTTCTTCCTATATGGGAAAGCTTTTGGTTTTTAAATGTAATTTGGAATCTGGCAAACTTATTGAGCTATTAACTACTTTTTAAAAACACTTAAGATGGCCAGGCACAGTGGCTCACGCCTATAATCCCAATACTTTGGGAGACCAAGGTGGGTGGATCATCTGAGGTCAGGAGTTCAAGACCAGCCTGGCCAACATGGTGAAACCCCATTTCTACTAAAAATATAAAAGTAGCTGGGTGTGGTGGCACACGCCTGTAGTCCGAGCTACTCGGGAGGCTGAGACAAGAGAATCACATGAACCCAGGAGGTGGAGGCTGCAGTGAGCCAAGATCGTGCCACTGCACTCCAGCCTGGGCAAGACAGAGTGAGACTCTGTCTCAAAAAACTAAATAAATTAAATAAAATGCTTGAGACGTACTGTATTATACTATTATAGTTGGTACCATCTAATGCTTAATATCATCTTTCTCAAATTAAGAAAAATGCATACCCAATAAAATAATTCAAAGTCTAGAATTCCATCATTCAGTATGGTAGCCACCACTCATGTGCAGCTGTTTAAATTTATTAAAACTAAATGCAACTTACAGCCAGTCATGGTGGCATAAACCTAGAGTCCCAGCTACTTGGGGAGGCTGAGGCGGGAGTTCGAGACCAGCCTGGGCACATAGAGACCCTGTCCCTTAAAAATAAATGAATAAAATTATTTCCTCAGTTTCCTTGGCCACATTTCAAGTGCTAAATGAAGCCTAGTGACCACCAAATTGGGCAGCACACATAGAGAACATTTCTGTCAGCTCTGGCTTAGAGACTGGATACAAAGTGGAAGAGCCTCCTCCATGTTCCCCACCTGCACGTTCATGCTGCAGACCTGATGCTCTGGGTTTCTGTTTTTACCTCATCTGGTGGGTAGCGGAGTCACTCGAACAACATGCTTGTATCTTTTATTAATTCACCAATGTTAGTATTTACGGACTTCCATCATCAGAGATGTACAACTGGCTCGTTCACACTACCCTCTTTCCCTCTCCCAATTTTTTAATTATATTTTTTCCTCCAAAGATTTCCTTTTGAACTTGAAATTACACCATAGTCCTCATGTTTTTATGTGTATTTAAAGGAGTACTCTGGGTTCAGAGTCTTTCAAAGGGGATCTGGAACTCAGAACCTGTGGAGATGATGTTTGCCTCATTCTCTGAGCTGTGGTTGTGTAGCTCACACGCAGCCTTCCAAAGCAGGTTCTCGTACCAAATTCCTGTTGATTTTAAGACACACCATTAATTTGATAATGAAAATTTAAAATGGAAACATAGGTCTTGAGACTCATTCTGATCTCAGAAATGTGAGAATGTGGAAAAACTGGCCCCTGGGTGTCCAGCAAGTCCCAGCCCCTTTGGTGGTCAGCTGCCCTTCGCTCGTTCCATCTTGTTAGGAATGCAGGATCTTTTTTGTTATGGTGAAGAGTGTTCGTCTCTACTCACAATGTTGCTTTTATAAATTAGTAATGGATTTTTCAAGTACTTTTCAGTATCTTCCACATGATGCCATAGTTTTTGTCCCTTTGAACTGTTAACATGGTTGGAAAATATGAGCAGTTTCTGTGTTGTGAGCCGTTCTCACTTGACGAGAATGATCCCCATTTAGTATAAACCTGAATGTACTTCTGGATTTATTTTTTATTTAGGTATTTTTCTTGTGGTAAAATATGCATAATATACCATTTTAACCATGTTGAAGTGTACGGTTCAGTGGCATTAAGCACATTCACATTGTTGTGCAGCCATCACCACAATCTGTCTTCAGAACTTTTTCAGCATCCCAGTAGACACTCTGTACCCATTAAACAGTTATTCAGTGTTCTACTTTATGTCTTTATGAATTTGCCTATTCTAAACACCTCATATAAGCAGAATCATGTGTCTGGCTATTTGACTTAGGTTTTCAAGATTTGCCCGTGTAGCATGTATCAAAAGTTAATTCCTTTTTTATGGCTGAATATTCCATTGTGTGATTTTGTTTCGCCATTCATCTGTTGATGGACATTTGGGTTGTTTCTACTTTTTGGTTGTTGTGAATTGTGCTGCCATGAACAAGTGTCTGTCTGAGTCCCTGTTTGGTTCTTTTGGGGCTATGCCTAGGAAGAGAATTACTGGGCCATATGGTAAGTCTAGGTTTAACTTTGTGAGGAACCAGATGTTTTCCACAGCAGCCGCACCATTTTATGTTCCCACCAACGGTGCATGAGGTTTCTGCTTCCTCTGTATCCTTGCCAGCACTTGCTATTTTCTTTTTCTTTTTTTTTCTTTTGGCAGTAGCCATTCCTCGTAGTTGTGAGGTAGTATCTCACTGTGGTTTTGATTTGCATGTCCCTAATGATTTGTGAGGGCATCTTTTCGTGTGCTTATTGGCCGTCTGTATATCTTCTTGGGAGAACTGTCTACTCAAATCCTTTGCCTGTTTTGAAATTAGGTTGTTTTCTTGTTGTAGGAATTCTTTATATATTCTGGATATTAATCTCTCATCACATACTTGATTTGCAAATATTTTCTCTCATTTTATCAATTGTCTTTTCACTTTCTTCGTAGTATCCTTTGATGCACAGATGTTTTAAATTTTGGTGGAAGTCTAATTTGTCTCTTATTGCCTGTACTTCTGATGTCACAGTCAAGATACCATTGACTAATCCAAGAATATTAAGATTTTTTTCTACTAAGAGTTTCATAGTTTTTGCTTTTAAATTTAAGTCTTTGATTCATTTAAAAAAATACTTTTTGAGACAGGATCTCACTTTGTTGCCCAGGCTGTGGTGCAGCAGCACAGTCACAGCTCACTGCAGTCTCAACCTCCCAGGCTGAAGTGATCCTTCCACCTTAGCCACCTGAGCAGCTGGGACTACGGGTGTGTGTCACCTCACCCAATTTTTGTATTTTTTGTAGAGATGGGGCCTCCCTATGTTGCCCAGGCTGGTCTCGAACTCCTGGGCTCAAGTGATCCGCCCACCCCATGTCTTCCCAAATGCTGGGATTATAGGGCTGAGCCACCACGGCTGGCCTCTTTAATCCATTTTGAGTTAATTTTTGTGTATGGTGTAAGATGAGGGTCTAACTTTATTATTTTGCCCATGGTTATTTTTCCCAGCACTATTTTTTTTTTAAAAGACTGAACAATTGCAGTTTATCGAATGGTCCTTGTCAAAAATCAGTTGACTGCACATGCAAGGGTTTATTTCTGAACTCTCTTTACTATTCCATTGGTTTATATTTCTCTCCTTACACTGGTGCCACACTAGTTTGATGACTGTGACTTTGTAGGAAGTTTTGAAATCAAGGGGTATGAGACCGTCAATTTTGTTACTCCTTTTCAAGACCATTTTGGCTATTCATGGTCCCTTGAGATTCCATTAGAATTTTAGATGGGTTTTTCTATTTATATAAAAATAGACCCATAGGACTTTGATAGGGATTGCATTGAATTTGTTGGGGTTTTTTTT
>NW_012103009.1:802149-803733 GCF_000951045.1 Mandrillus leucophaeus | reverse complement strand
AAATGGAATTGTTTGCTGTTTCTTTGGAATCCTTTTTCTTGATTTCCTTTTTGGATTTTTCATTTCAAATGTATGGAAATCTGATTTTTGTATATTTGCGTCCTGTGCTGGATTCATTTATTAGTTCTAACCATTTTTTGTTTTATTTACATGTGTGGAATCTTTAGAGTTTTCCACAGATGAGATCCTACCATCTGTGAATAAAGATAATTGAAATTTGAAAATCTTGAAGTGAGCATGGGCATCCTTACCTGGTTCCTGATCTTAGAGGAAAGCTTTCGGCCTTTCACCATTGAGTGCGGTGTTTGTTGTGAGTTTTTTATTTATGGCCTTTCTCGTGTTGAAGAGATTTCCTGCAATTCCTAGTTTATTGAGTGTGCCTCATGAAAAGTGTTGATTTTGTCAAATGCTTTTTGTGCATCAGTTGAGATCATCGTGATTTTTTTCCCTCATCAATGTAATATGGTGACTGATTTTCCTATGTTGAAACACTTGCATTCTGGGATAAACCCCATTTAGTCATGGAATATAATCCTTTTAATATGCTGCTGCATTCAGTTTGATAATATTTTGTTGAGGATTTTTGCATCAGTGTTCATAAGGGATTGCTGTAGACTCAATGTAGGTGTCCCCCAAAATACGTATGTTGAAATCCTGACCCCAGCACGATCTTATTAGGAGGCTTTGGTGGGTGATTAGGTCACGGGGCAGAGCCCTTAAGAAACATACCCCAGAGAACCCCTTTGCCCTTTCTGCCAACAGCAGGAAGACACCGACTGTGAACCAGGAAGAGGGCCCTCACCAGACCCGGAATCTGCCAGGGCCTTGATCTTGGACTTGCAGCCCTAATGGACTCAGACAGGCATTCCAGCCTATAGTTTGCTTTTCTTGTAGTTCTTGTGTTATGGTTTAAAGAGCAGTGTATGTGTTTTACAGGTAGAAGCTGTCTCTGATAAATGGGAAGACGACAGCAGAAACCAAGGCAGTCCCTCAGACTGCAGCCCCCGAGTGTTGATTGGCTGTGTGACTTCTCTGGTGGAGGGCGCAGGCTGTATCAGTCAGACCACCTACTTCTCTCTGGAGAGTGTGTGCGAAGGTACGCTCAAGGGTCTGTTTCACATTTAAAATTAGGTTTTGTCTTTTAAATGATTGTTATGGGCCAGGCACAGTGGCTCGTGCCTGTGATCCCAGCACTTTGTCAGGCTGAGACGGGAGGATCGCTTGAGCTCAGGAGTTGGAGGCTGCAGTGAGCTATGATCCAGCCACCACACTCCAACCTGGATGACGGAACACAACCCTGTGCCTGGATTTGCGATGGCTACACACATCATTGAAGGGATCAGGTTTGGGCATGCTTTGTTGAGAGGGTTTGGGGATTAGAGAAGCTCCTCCAGGTGTTGGCTTTACACAGAGGGTCTTGGATATTGAGTGGACTTTGGGAGAGGGGACCAGGTCACTGTTTTGTTTTTGTGTTTTTGTTTTTGTTTTTCGAGATGGAGTCTCACTCTGTTGCCCAGGCTGGAGTGCAGTGGCGTGATCTCAGCTCACTATAACCTCTGCCTCCTGGGTTCGATTGATTCTCCT
>NW_012103009.1:799553-801279 GCF_000951045.1 Mandrillus leucophaeus | reverse complement strand
TAGGACATGGTCTTCTTAAAATACTCCCTGACCTTGAAGTCAGTGCCCTAGCATATTTTAATGTCTTCTGTTTTCTTTCTGTTCTTTTTTTGAGACGGAGTTTCGCTCTGTGGTCCAGGCTAGAGTGCAGTGGCACGATCTCGGCCTCCCAGGTTCACATCATTCTCCTGCCTCAGCATCCCGAGTAGCTGGGACTAGAGGCGCCTGCCACCGCGCCGGGCTAATTTTTTGTGTTTTTAGTAGAGACAGGGTTTCACCGTGGTCTCGATCTCCTGACCTCGTGATCTGCCCGCTTCAGCCTCCCAAAGTGCTGGGATTACAGGCGTGAGCCACTGCGCCCGGCCTCTCTTTTCACATAGACAGTAATTTCACCATGGCTCACATGTTGAATGTAGATGTCAGCTGATATTTATGCTGTTACGTGTTCATCACCAGCTTTCTGGAGAAACAAACTCAGTATTCAATTATACTCTTTTTTTTTGAGCTTCCAGAGTGCTTATTGCAAAATAACAAGAAGATTTTAACTACCTGTACCATGGCACACCTGTGCAGACCACCTCTCTGTTCTGTCAGCACTGCTCAGCCACTTCATGTCACTGAACCTGCAGTTTTCCACCAGCTGCGGAAGGCCCAGTGGTGTCTTGCATCCAGCAGGCCATGGCTGGGGCCACAGCCCAGCTCTCTGGCACACTGAGGGGCTGGCTGGACCATTGAGTGCTTCCCTCACACCTGAGCGCAGGTGTCTCTCTGTCCCTGAGCACTGTGTGTGTCCCTGACAGGGAGGTGCCACAAACACTACAGGACAGGGGAAGGGGGATGCCACCTGCCCTCAGATGTGCCACATGGGGCAGGACTGCCATGAGCATGCACAGTGCACCTTCTGGAGCCTAGAGGTGTGAGTGAGAGGCTCCAGCTCAGCTCATTTTATTGCAGTGGTTAATATTAATACTTCAGGGTTTTTAATTCCAAAATATGTTTCTCACAGTAGTAGAAAGTGCCTTTTAAATGTTCAAATGTATCCTCAGATATGATAGAAATGATTTCAGTCTACCACGACCTCAGAATAACTTACGCACTTTAACACTACTATGGCTTTTCCCTGGCGGTTTTAGGCTTCGAGCCCTGCAAGGGAGACTGGGTAGAGGCTGAGTACCGGATCCGGCCTGGCACATGGAACAGCGAAGCCACCTCGGTGAAGCCTCTGAGATACAAGCGCATAGACAAGGTAGCGTGCCGACGAGTGGCTCCTCTCTGTGCTTCTAGCAGACCTGCCATCAGGGGTAACTTGCACAGCCCAGGCTTCTTCTGCATGTGTTGGGAGCCTGGAAAAATACAGTTTAGTCATGGCCAAGGGGGAGTGTGTCTTCCTATTGATAATGCTGTGTTTCCTTAGGAAACAGTAACCCTGAGTGCTTGCGTAGCTAAATTCTAAGGTCTACAGCTTATGCGACAGTACTAAAATGTTCTAAGGAGAAAGGTGTGTTAGAGAAATATTGGACTATGTAACAAACCTGCACGTTATCCACATGTACCCTAGAACTTAAAGTATAATTAAAAAAAAAAAAGAAAAGAAAATATAGAAGAAAAAAAAAAAGAGAGAAATATTGAACGAGTGCTATGGGATGGCGGACTTGAGCTTCCTGGTGCAGCTTGTGTGCTTTGGGCTGACTTGGGTGTGCGTTAGAGCTGTGCCCTGGCGTCGTGCAGCACCTGCTTCCTGTGACAC
>NW_012103009.1:793076-797743 GCF_000951045.1 Mandrillus leucophaeus | reverse complement strand
ACAGGGCGAGACTCCGTCTCAAAAAAAGAGAGACTGTCTTTTGGAGGCTTTCAGCCATCTCCATGGTTGACTGAAGGTGGAGTTAGGGGTCCCTCTTCATCCTTCATCTTACATTGGTGATTGACATTTTTGGTGGATTTTTCTCTTGTTGTTTCACATTTTGGCATTTAAAAAAATGCATTGAACATGGTTCTTAAAATTATTGGATTTCCAGCCAGCCACAGTGTCTCATGCCTATAATCGTACCACTTTGGGAGGCCAAGACGGGCGGATTACCTGAGCTCAGGAGTTCAAAACCAGCCTGGGCAACACGGTGAAACCCTGTCTCTACTAAAATACAAAAAATTAGCCAGGCATGGTGGCACACACCCTTGATTCCAGCTACTCTGGAGGCTGAGGCAGGAGAATTGCTTGAACCCGGGAGGCGGAAGATGCAGTGAGCAGAGATCGTGCCACTGCACTCCAGCCTGGGTAACAGAGCCAGACTCCATCTCCAATTAAAACAAAAAATTTTTAGATTTCCTGTATCTGTGTTCTTTGTGTGCTAGACATGAAAAGGCTTCCCTGAGTTCGCTACTTGCGGGGCAGCCCCAGCTCTGACCCACCCCTCCCTGCCTGCCTATAACTGAAAGGTATGTGAGATGGGCCTCAATCAAGTTAGAAGTTCGCTTTGCCAAAGTGAAGGACATACCTGGGAAAAAGGACCACAGATCCACAGGAACAATCTGTGGTTCTTGCCCTTTTCGGAAGATGATTTTGAGGCCTTCGATATTTAAAAGAGAAAAGTGGGCTGGAGGAGAAAGAGGGTATGGTCACATGACTGGATACACATTTGCAAGAGGTAAGGAAAAGGAACAGGGAGGGAGAGTTGGTTATGTAAATCAGCACTTTGATGTAAGAGAAGGTAGGTAACATGGAGATGTTTAACCTTGTCTCATAGCTCTCTGCTTAGGGACAAAGGAAAGGCAGCTTCTTGCATAACTCAGCTTCTGGCTGAGTTTTTTCCTTTTGGCATGGTGAGTGGGGTACCGAGTCTTTCTTTTCTTTTTTTTTTTCTTTTCTTTTTTCTTTTTTTTTTTTTTTTTTTTGAGACGGAGTCTCTCTCTGTCACCCAGGCTGGAGTGCAGTGGTGCGATCTCAGCTCACTGCAAGTTCCACCTTCCGTGTTCATGCCATTCTCCCGCCTCAGCCTCCTGAGTACCTGGGATTACAGGTACCCGCCACCACGCCTGGCTAATCTTGTTGTATTTTTAGTAGAGACAGGGTTTCACTGTGTTAGCCAGGATGGTCTCAATCTCCTGACCTCATGATCCGCCCGCCTTGGCCTCCCAAAGTGCTGGGATTACAGGCATGAGCCACCGCACCCGGCCGTGAGTCTTTATTTTCTTTTCACACTCCTCACTCACCACCAGTGAGCTTCTGAGACATCTCCTCCATCAGTCCACTTATTTTTGATCCCGGTAGAATGCAGGTTCTGTTTGGGGAAAGCATCTGCTTTCCAGCCCTGTATCTGGTGCCTGGCTGGGCCTCTGCGTGCGGATAGACAACCCTGTGTTAACTGAGCCACGGGTGTGTGGAACAGTGCACCCCATGTAAGGGAGCTGCCGGAAGGTGGACTAGGGGCTGTGGGGGTGTGTTAACGGGACAGGACCTGGTAGGCTGTGCCTCCTAGGTGCCTCGCCTCATGGCACACTGGCAGATGCTTGTTTGGGTGCTCGGAGCCCAGTTCCCCCTCCCCACTGGACCCTGCTTTCCTTTGGGAGGGTGTCTAGGGCCCATCTCGTGGGCGAGGATGTGACATGCACTCCATCTGACCACAGAGGCCTGGGACGCACAGGAGCTGTGCTTTTGGCCTAGTCTGCTGAGCCTGCCGGTGCCAGGACATAAGACAGGGTGGGGTTCCTTGACCTGCACCTCCTCCCTGTGTCTGAGTCAACTCCTCAGGCTTCCCATCTGTTCTGTGACCTCATCCCCAGGCAGAAGCTGTGGCGTCCCATTCTTGCATCAGGCCGAGAAAGCCCGGGCCTGCAGCGTGGCCTGGGGTCTGCAGGGATTCACCAGGGTGGGATTCACCAGGGCCGCTAAGGAGACAGCACAGCACCAAACCTGCGCTTTCCTCACTCTTCTCTTTAGGCTAGAAATGCTTGAAAAAGACCTGTTTCTGCCCCAACAGCATTTCCCCACTGAGGCCTCCTGACCACAGAGTAGAAGCTGCTGGGATAGGCGAGCCAGGGAAGCCAGGGCGCCTGTTCCTCAGCTGGTGGCCCCAGGTGGGGCGGCCCCTCTGCCCTCCAGAAACAGATCATGTGCCGAGAGCGAGCTCCTGATCTCCGCTCAGTCCCGCAACCTTCCCATGCAAGAGCTCCACAGCTTCTCCTGTGGGGGCTGAGCCAGGGACAGGCAGTAGCATCTGACGACTCCTTCCTGCAAAATCCCCACCCCCTCCGTCAGCAACGCTGTGGACTCTGTGCCCCTGCACCTCCCTTGCCACACCTGGGCACACGGAGAAGGGAGAGCCGGACAGGCGCCCGCCAGGAGGAGCTGCTCTGTAACTGGGAACCTCACTGAGTTTGCAGCAGGGGCCAGAATTGTGGGGAGCCATTCTAGAGACCCCATTTTTTTTTATGGCGCCACAGATTGGAAAGTGGCATGAGGCAGGTTTACCTTCTGGAAAGAGCTTGTGGAGAGGCAGGGAGGAGAATCAAGCCTGTGTCATCAGTAGAAGAAGGGGAAGTAAATGGGTCCATTTTTAGGGAAAGGTAAAATCTCATCTTCTCATTTTCTAAAGAAAAACACTTATTTCATTGTTTTCAAACATTTCAAAGCAACAGAACTCTTTCCAAAGCAAGTTTAGTGGAGCCCTAATAGGCAAGGCCTGTTGCCTCCCCCACCACCACCTTGGAAGGTGGCTGGAGAGAAGAGGACTGAGAATGGCACCCTAACTCTGCATCCTGAGCAAGAGGTAGGGGAGTGCCGGGGAGCACATTCAGGACACCATTCTTAGGCTCATCACCTGTGACTGTCCTCTGGGCTGCTCCCTTTTCTCTAGACTTCACGAAGCGTGTTGTTTTCTTCCTTTGGATTTGCCATCCTTCTTAGAAACCTAAGTCTTGTGGAAGCCCTGCCTGTGGTGGAGTGGTCCTCTGAGTGCCCGCACCGGCAGTCTGTCGTTAAGAGCGGAGGCAGGTGAGGAAGGGGTGGTGCTGCTGCAGAGGGACATCTTTCTGGGGCTCTTTTTTCAGAGAAACCGCCCCCGTTCATGAGGCCACTCAGTTCTATGGAACCATTTTGTTGAAGAACAAAGGTGATATTGAAGTTACACAGATGACACATTTTGGAACCCTAAAGGAAGGAAGAAGTAAAACCATGGTGATCTGGATAGAGTGAGTTTGCCACTGAAACGTTTTCTGTAAAGCTACATTAATGGCTTTTAAACTGTGACGTAATAATTTCTGTAAAACCAACTTTGGTCATTTTTTTTCTTTATGAAGGTCTTTTCAAACTTTTTTACCCCAAAATGTCCTTTTTACTTATATTCGTAAGTGTATTTGCAGTCACCACTTCCTAGATTAAGTTCTGTATTTTACGATAACTGAATATTTTGGTTTTAGAAATCCTGGCTGGGTTCATGGTTAATTTTCTTTTTCCAGGAATAAAGGAGACATTCCTCAAAACTTAGTCAGCTGTAAACTGGCTGGCTGGGATCAATCTAAACAATTCAGATTTCAAATGCTGGATAAAGACCAGACGTGCCCCATAGTATCTTTTGTTTCTGTTTCTGAGAAGGAGAATTCATCAGATGAAAATGTTAATTCATTAAATAGCCACACAAAAAACACAGTCTCTCAGATGTCAGAGAACGGTTTGGTGAACAACAGAGGAATCTCTCCAGGTAGTGGACATTTCGGCTGTCACTGCATGAGGTTGGGCGGGCTGGGGGCCATGGGGTTGTGAGCTCTGGACAGAGGGCAGGCAGCAGGGGCCAGAATACCTGGCAACTGCAGTGCTTTGTGCTCTGAGCTCTTCGGCTTCAGGCCCTTCTCCTCTTGCTGACAAGGTTAGGGAGAGGGACAGAAAGCAGCTTGACCAATACCAAGAGGTGCTTCAGATGGCAGCCAGCTCCTGAGTGCTTCTAAGCAGGGAAAGATTGCTGGGCACGCCGGTGGGGGCCTTCTTTCCCAGCACTTGGATAGTTGTGGTCACAGCCCTTTCCTACTTCCAGCTGCTCTCTCTGTTTATGTTTTTCCAGCCACCATCTGAGACTTTGCCCTGTGTGTGTGTGTGCATCTGTGTGTGTGTGTGTGTGTGTGTGCATCTGTGTGTGTGTCTGTGTGTGTGTGTGTGTGTGTGTGTTTGAGAGAGTCTTCATTTCCACTAAGCATGCCAGCACTGTTAGAGATAATTTACCTTTTGGTCTAACTTTGTATTAAAATTTTTCTTTCCCAGGTGATTATACCTGTAAAGGAGAAAATGGAGAAGAAGACAACATTCTCTCAAGGAAGCAGATGACAGAGCCCGAGCCTGGGGGGCTTGTCCCTCCAGGGGGAAAAACCTTCATTGTGGTCGTATGTGATGGAAAGTAAGGGCCTGGAGGTCTGAAGAAAGCTGCCTTTTTAAGTTTCTCTGATACTTCTGGGTTGGGCGTTATAAAAGGTACTCCTTTGAGG
>NW_012103009.1:788497-790513 GCF_000951045.1 Mandrillus leucophaeus | reverse complement strand
AGGATGGTCTCGATCTCCTGACCTCGTGATCCGCGCGTCTCGGCCTCCCAAAGTGCTGGGATTACAGGCTTGAGCCACCACGCCTGGCCTTACAGCAGGCTTTTCTAAAGTTTAATGACTTTGTCCCGTGTATGTGACGTTTCCTCCATCAGCTATAATAACTGATGGGTTTGAGCTCTGCTACTACCCCAGAGCCCCCTGAGGGTGAGATGGGTCACTTTTGTAATATTCGAAAATTCTGAATTTCAAATCACGTGTTGCCCCAGTTACAGTTCAAGATGAGGGATTACGGACTTCTACTAAGTTGCAGACTGAAGGGAAAACCTGTTACCAGAGAAGAATATGTGGTTGTTTACCTTTTAAGGTTAGACCATTGTCTGAATCACAGCACCACCACCAAGAAGCTGTGTGACCTTGGGCAAGTTTCTTAACCTCTCTGAGCCTTATTCTTGTTGGTAAAATGATAGTCCCTGTCTCGTGTGGTTTGAAGGTTGAGTGAGGTCATGCATGTAAAATGTGCAGTTTCCTGGCACAAAGCAATCACTCAGTAAGTGAATAAGCAGTCGTCATCCCTGGGCACATTATTATTGAGAAAAAGGGGCTCACTGCCTGATGCACTAGAGGCCATTGCTACGACAGTGGGTTTCTGAGAAAAGAGAAGCTTTGTATTGAAGACCAACCCCCAAGGAGACAGGAGTCAGGCTCAAATGTGTCTCTCTGTGCTGGCTTTAAGGCAGTAATTTTATCAGAAAACGTTTAGCGGGTAGAGTCTGGGATTAATAGGTAGTTGGTGGAAGGAAAAGGGAGGGCTGGAAAGGCCTTGGGTGTGCGTAGTTACCTCTTCATGCTACCTCACGGGTCATGTGCCAGTTCGGAGGGAGTTCACATGAAACACATGGTGGGAATGCAGGCTGTGATGTCAGTAAGCTCTGCACAAACTCCAGCTGTCCATTTTGGTTCTAGCTGATCTCAGCCAGTCCTTTGATGTCATAAGCAGAGGGAGTCTCAGCGTTGGAGTTGTTTCTTATCACCCATCCTGCAGGCTCAAGAATTTCTGTTAGTCATTGGTTTCTTTAACTCTTTGGGCACAATTTCAACATCAAGGGGCTGTAGGGATGTAACCCAGAGAAGGAGCAGGAAGGTCCCTCGGCTGCCAGACAGAGTAGAGTCCCCGAGGATCGAGCTTTAATTACAGGAGCCTTGGAGGATCCCTGGTTCTCATCTAGTGACACACCAAGCAGCTTTCTAGTTAGCATTTGGCTTAACACAAAGAGTGAAATACACAAAGCAACAGCCACAAGGATTTTAACCCCCTGGTCAGTTACTTCCCTGTGAATATTAACATATTGTGTGGGAGCGTCTCTAAAACAAGGACATTAGTTTCCTGCCGGTCAGGTTGGTGACCCAGAGTGCCTGACCCGGGTTGGCTCAAGCACACCTGGAGCACCAGGTGTCTGGACCTGCCCATGCGGGCATTGGCGGGTGCCTGCTTCCAGAGCTGTCCATCTGTGGCCACCTGTCACAGGCACTGTACTTCCTGCTAGGACCCCCAGTGCCAGGCAGCTTTGGCTCTTAGAGCAGCGCATTCACTCAGCAGATCTGTTCTGGGTGCTCTGTAGGCAAGCACCTTCCCAGCTGAGTTTCTAGCCACCCATCATGGTAGCGACCACATTTTGTTAATCCAGCGTGTCTGTTGAGGCCATGTGGTTCTGTTAGCTGTTCAGGCTGTTGACCTAAGCCTCTAGTGATCATCCTGGTTTCCCTTTACCTTGTTCATGTTAGTAATCAGTGCTTTCCAAATACACCTCACATGAGCACTGACTTAACCCTTGGCACAAACCACAGGGAGTGTCTTCACACCGTTTCTCCTGTTGAGGGGTGAGCCAGTGGAACCCAAATTGAGATGACAGTGAATGGAATACAGAGAGCAATGTGAGCTTCTCTCTTGGGTGAGACTGCACTGAAATGGAAAGCTAGGAGGGAATGAGGGATAAAGGTCCAGCTAACATCCTTATT
>NW_012103009.1:784320-785712 GCF_000951045.1 Mandrillus leucophaeus | reverse complement strand
TGTAGTGTGGATGGTGTAGCCCCAGTTAGAGCCACAGCAAGGGCTGGACAGAAAGCACTTTAGGTGTAGTACCTGTTTTTGGTCATGTCATAAAATTCTGACTTAAAGCTGGGAATATCAAAACTTTCCTATTCTTATATGTTAGGATTACAAAAAAGACTGTCATAGATGCTTAATTGTTGTTGTTGTTGTTGTTGCCCAGGCTGGAGTGCAGAGGCATGATCATGGCTCACTGCAGCCTCCACCTCCCTGGGTTCCCACCTCAGCCTCCCAAGTAGCCGGAACCACAGGCACGCACCGCCATGCCCGGCTAATTTGTGTATTTTTTGCAGAGACAGGTTCATCCTATGTTGCCCAGGCTGGTCTCAAACTCCTGGGCTCAAGCAATCTGCCTGCCTCAGTCTCCCAAAGTGCTAGGATTACAGGCCTGAGCCACCGCACCCGGCCCACAGGTGCTTAATTTTATCTTGAGAAAATATTAATTACACAGCTTATTTTAGAAAATCTCTTTTTTCTCTGGAAAAAGAATTATTGAAGACTAAAGATGACTGTTAGCTCTGTCACTTTTCTTGTATGTGCAAAGGAAAATTGTGTTGACTCTGCTTGTCGTAATTATGACTAAAACTAAATTTCATTTTGTTTTTTCAAGAAATCCTGGCCGCTGCAAGGAGCTCCTTTTGCTTTGTTTTTCCGATTTCCTGATTGGGCGATACCTTGAAGTCAATGTTGTCAGTGGGGAGGAGTCACTAATTGCTGTGCGCGAACCATTTTCTTGGAAAAAGCTTAAAAGTTCACAAGCGTTAACATCCGCAAAAACGACAGTTGTTGTGACCACACAGAAAAGGTACCCTAAGTGAAATGAGTGTGGCTCTTGGTCTGGCAGTTTTATCTGCTGGGTTTCAAGCCTCTTTCCATGATTGTATTTGGGGGACGGGGTGCATTTCCATGGAACTCTGAAGGTCAAGTTCTGTCTCTGCAGCTGCCCAGCAGCAGCGTGAAGCCCAAGGAGGACGGCCTTCACTCCCTCAAGCCCCACTCTGCCCTGGCAGTTCTCAAGGTGGCTCTCAGAGCAGGCTGGCCTCACCCAGCTCCCACCACCTCTTCCATCCTGACGAGGCCATGGTGTGTAGTGCACGGCATCCCTGTGTCACTCGCATTGGGAGCAACAGGATTGTGGGGTCACGCGAAGCCTGTTTGAAGATGTGGTACCACTTAAGAATGAAGTTAGGAGAAACAGTGTGTAATCTGGGACTTGTGGCTGGGGAACATAGGGACCACCCAGATTTTAACTGGAGTTTTGTCTCAGGAAAGCATTTCACGTCCACGTGTTCTCTTCGGTAGTTATAAAACCAAAAAGCCCTGAATAGCAGGCTTTTTTTTTTTTTTTTTTTT
>NW_012103009.1:775464-777911 GCF_000951045.1 Mandrillus leucophaeus | reverse complement strand
AGGTGGGCGGAGCACAAGGTCAGGAGATCGAGACCATCCTAGCTAACTCGGTGAAACACCGTCTCTACTAAAAATACAAAAAATTAGCCGGGCGTGGTGGCTGGCGCCTGTAGTTCTAGCTACTCGGGAGGCTGAGGCAGGAGAATGGCGTGAACTCGGGAGGCAGAGCTTGCAGTGAGCCTAGATCGCGCCACTGCACTCCAGCCTGGGCAACAGAGCGAGACTGTGTCTCAAAAAAAAGAATGTCTAGTGATACCTGGCAATAAAGACTTGTTTTTAACTTGTGAACTTAATTTTTTAAGGAACTCAAGACGGCAACTTCCAAGTTTTCTTCCACAGTATCCAATCCCAGATAGACTTAGAAAATGTGTGGAACAAAAAATTGACATCCTGACTTTCCAGCCATTACTTGCAGAGGTAGGAAGTGTCTGATGGCCTGTGGGATGTTTGCATCTTCTAATGCTCTTGTTTTCTGACAAAGCCAGGAGGTTCCTTCTCAGGTTCAGACCTTCATCTGGCTCATTTTCTTCACAGGTAGCTGAGATAACGAGGGTCACTGTCTGGTCCTGAGGCACACTGCCAGACCTGCTATGCTTCAGGGGCTGGCATCCCACAGCTTCACTGGGAGTCACGCACAGGGCCTTTGGGGTCTGGAGCAGAAGAACTCAGGGATACCTGTGCCATCAACTCAGCCTCTCTCATTAGACTAGGAGGCCTTTGTTATGAGCAAGAAGCATTCCAGCCTCTTAACATCACCCTGACAGAGCCAGCAGGGCAAGGGTCCAGGGGAGGAGAGCCCAGGTCCCCACCCATATGAGAGACAGAGGAGCATGTTCTGAGTGAGGTGTCTGGAGAAGAAAAGTCCAAGAAGGATGAAAAGTCTATGAAATTTGACAGTTTGAGGGGAGAACATTGCCCTTTGTCCAGGAGGGTTTTTTTCTGTAGGTCTTTGAGGTGTTCTGAGAGTCCCCAGCTAAACTGGAGCTCCAGTGCCAGAGCAACTGGCAGCCCTGTCCTGAGGAGAATGAAGGGAACGGGACCTGGGTGTTCACCATGCACCCTTCAGGGGATACTTGTTTTACCAGGAGGACAGGTTGATGCCCCATGACCAGGGGTTCCTCACACAGGAAACTAACTTATTCTGGCAGACGCCCTAGTGGCTCTCGTCTGACCTGTGTCCAGGTTATGCCTGCCTGACCATCTGGCACTGGGAGCTCAATCTTATGTTCCTCAATGCCAGGGAAAACCCGGCCTGGGCAGCGCTGGGTTCTTGGGTTGGAAGGTGCAATTCAATCCATTGCCATGATAGAAACAAGTTCAGATATGTTTTACTCACAGATCCTGGGCAGAGAGGATGCCATGAGTCGGGAGTGCAGTCCTCTCTCCCCTAGTCATTTTGAGTTTGCAGGCAAATGCCTGAATGGTTCATTGAAAGAAAGTGGCAGAAAAAGCTGGACCTGGATCTGCTGGGATGGGGAGGTGCTCCTCAGCTCCTCCCTTGGGACCCAGGTCTGCTGGGCTTGGAGGGTGCTCCTCAGTTCCTTCCTCAGGCCACCAACTTGATGTTTTGATGCTGCAGCTTTGTAGTAAGTTTTGAAATCAGGAAATTTGAGTCCTCCAGCTTTGTTGTTCTTTGGGAAAATTTATTTTGCTTTTCAAGATCTTTCATATGAATTTTAAGATGCTTTTTTCTGTTTCTGCAAAATACACCATTGGAATTTTTTTCCCCAGAGACGAAGTCTCACTACATTGCCCAGGCTGGTCTCAGACTCCTGGCCTCAAGTATTCCTCCCCTCTTAGACCCCCAAAGTGCTTGGGATTACAGGTGTGAGCCACTGCACCTGGCCTGTCATTGGAATTTTAATGGGAATTGCATTGAATCTGTAGATTGCGTTGGTTAGTATGGACATTTTAACAATATTGAATCCTCCAGGCTATGAACATGGAATATGTTAACATTTATTTATGTCTTCTTTAATTTCTTACAGCAGTGTTTTGTCATTTTCTTTGTATATGTTTTTCACTTCTTTGGTTAAATTAATTTGTAAGTATTTTATTCTTTTTGCTGCTGTTGTAAATACATTGCTCTCATAGCTTACTTTTCAGATTCTTCATTGTTGTTTAGAAATGAAGATACTTTTTGTCCTTTGATTTTGTACCCTGTTACTTTGCTGAATTTATTTATTCTAACAGCTTTTTGTGGAATCTTTTAGAGTTTTCTACGTATAAAATTACGCCATCTGCAAACATATAATTTTACTTTTTCTTTTTCAATTTAGATGCCTTTCATTTCCTTTTCTTGCCTAATTACTCTGGCTAGAACTTCTAGTACCATGTTGAATAGGAGTGGTGAAAGCAGGCATCCTTCTCTTGGAAGTTCCTAATCTTATGGGAAAAGCTTTCAATCTTTCACCATTGAGTATGATGTTAACAGTGGGTTTTTCGGC
>NW_012103009.1:769795-774854 GCF_000951045.1 Mandrillus leucophaeus | reverse complement strand
CGTGGTGGCATGCACCTGTAATCCCAGCTACCTTGGAGGCACTTGAGCCCAGGAGGCAGAGGTTGCAGCGAGCTGAGATCGCACCATTGCACTCCAGCCTTGGTGACAGAGGGAAACACTGTCTCAAAAAAAAAAAAAAAGAAAATTCAGTTGCTTTTTCTGTATTGAGATGATCATGTGATTTTTCTTTCCTTCTGTTAATGTGTGTTGCTACAGTAATTGATTTTCAGATATTGAACTATCCTTGCATTCCAGGAATAAATTCCAGTTGATCAAAGGGTGTAATCCTTTTATGTATGTATTTTTGAGACAGGGTCTTGCTGTGTTGCCCAGGCTGGAGTGCAATGGCTCAGTCACTGCTCACTGCAGCCTCAAGCTCCTGGGCTCAAGCAATCCTCCCACCTCAGTCTCCCAAGTAACTGGGACTACAGGAATGAGCCACCACACCCAGCTAATCCTTTTCATACGCTCCTGAATTTTGTGTGCTAGTATCATGTTGAGGATTTTTGCATCAGTGTTCATATTGGTCTGTAGTTTTCTTTTCGTGAAGTGTCTCTGTCTGGCTTTGGGATCAGGGTAATGCTGGCCTTATAAGAGTAAGTCAGAGTGTTCCCTCCTCTTGAATCTTTTTGGAAAAGTTTGAGAAGGTTTGGTATTAGTTATTCTTCAAATGTTTGGTAGAATTTAGCTTTGGAACCATCAGGTCCTGGGGTTTTCCTTTTCAGAATATTGATTACCACTTTAACCTCCTTAGTAGTAATCGGTCTATTCAGATTTTCTGTTTCTTCATGGTTTAGTCTTAGTAGGTTTTGTGTTTCTAGGAATTCGTCCATTTCTTCTGGGTATTGGTGTACAATTGCTTATACTCTCTTATAATCCTTTTTATTTCTGTAGAATCTGTAGTAATGTTCCCACTTTCCTATCTTATTTTAGTAATTTATGTCTTTCTCTTTTTTTCTAGTTAATCTACTAAAAGTCTGTCAATTTTGTTGGTCTTTTTAGAGAACCAACTTGTTGTTTTCCTGGTTTTCTATATTGTTTTTCAGTTCTGTCTTTTGTTCATCTCTCTTCTAATCTTTATTTCCTTCTTCTATCTTTGGGTTTAGTTTGTTCTCCTTTGTCTAATTCCTTGCAGTGCTCATGGGAATCAGCACTCATGGTCACAAATTCCCTTAGCACTGCTCATGCTTTTCCCATAAGTCTTGCTATGTTGTGTTTTTGTTTTCATTCATCTCCTAAGTATTTTTTTAGTTTTTCTTATGGGGTTCTTTTGCTTTAATTCTTATCTTTGCACTTTTGCACATAACATTGTTTCTTCTTAGCTGCTTTTAAGATTCTCTCTTTTATCACTGATATTAATAGATTTGGTTTATGATGTGTGGTGGTAGAGATTCTTTTCTTCCTGTTCTTGTGCTCAGGGTTCATTGGGATTCTTGAATATGTGGCCTTGAGTTTTCTTCACATTTGGAAATTTTCAGCCACTATGTGTACAGATGCACTTTCTGCCCTCCCACTTTCTGATTCCGGGCAGGCTGCTGTGAGTTTTCCCCCACTTCATGCTGAGGCCCTGGTCTGGCCCCACAATGGGTCTTGCAGGGTGGTGTCTCGTGCATTCCTCAGTGCTGAACTGATGGTCCCGAGTGGGTCCCCCGACCCCTCCACACCACTCTGTGCTGCTTGCTTTTCCCAGCACCCAGCCCCATAGACCAGAGCTCCTCTCCTCAGAGACCATGCGGCTCCCCGAGTCCTCTGTGCTGGGGCCTAGGAGCTCTGTTCAGGTGCAGGTGGGTCAGTCATGGGGCCTCCATGGATTGTTTCCCCAGTCTTGGGATCACAGTCCTGTGCTGCGTGATGTTCATTGTTTAAACACCATCATTTCTTATTTCTATGTCTCTAAGTTTTTTTCAGGTACAAGGGTAAATCTGGTTCTTGTTAGTCCACTTTGGCCAGACCTAGAAGTTTGTCCTTTTTTCACAGACGTCTGTGGAAGCCAAATTCTACCTTTCCAGAATTAACTTGGACAACCTGAAAAAGAGCAGGGAGGGTGGACAGTGCCGGGCAGTGCAGGGAGGGACACCACCAGCTGGAGCCCCACAGCCTCGTGCCAAAGGCCAGGGAGCGTGCTGGAGCCTCATGGCCCTCGTGCTGAAGGCTGGGAAATGTACTGAGGCATTAGCAGACTCTGGCGAGAATCGCTCTACCTGTGGGGCCATGTGCTGAACTGGAGCTGTTGGGACTTCCCCGCTGCAGAGCTGCTGCTTTCCAGTGTGCCGCTGCGCTGTCGCTGACTTTATAGTTTTCCAGCGTGCCGCTGCGCTGTCGCTGACTTTGTATTCTATACATTTATGTGTTTTCCAGCTTCTGAACATGTCAAATTACAAGGAGAAGTTTTCAACTTTGCTGTGGCTTGAGGAGATTTATGCAGAAATGGAACTGAAAGAGTATAACATGAGCGGGATCGTCTTAAGAAGGAATGGGGATCTGCTGGTTCTGGAGGTCCCAGGGTTGGCCGAAGGGAGACCTTCTCTGTACATAGGTGTGTTTGTTACTCACATGCTTCCCTAGGTAGACTAGCAGAGAAACCACCCTTAAGAGAGAAAAGATACTCTTTAACTGGCAATATGACAGTCACATTATCGCATTTTCTTTCTTTTGGGTTAGAATTTCACTAAAAATCAGCAACCTATGTACATCAAGCATGCAAACATGTTTCTTTGTTGTATTTCTTTTTTTTTTTTTTTTTGAGACAGAGTCTCGCTCTATCGCCCAGGCTGGAGTGCAGTGGCGCGATCTCAGCTCACTGCAAGCTCTGCCTCCTGGATTCACGCCGTTCTGCCGCCTCAGCCTCCCAAGCAGTTGGGATTACAGGCGCCCACCACACGCCCGACTAATTTTTTGTATTTTTAGTAGAGACGGGGTTTCACTGTGTTAGCCAGGATGGTCTCGCTCTCCTGACCTCATGATCCGCCCACCTCGGCCTCCCAAAGTGCTGGAATTACAGGTGTGAGCCACCGCACCAGGCCTCTTTGTTGTATTTCAATATTTGTAAACAGCCCAGTAATTTTTGTTTGTTTGTTTGTTTTTTGAGACAGAGTCTCGCTGTGTTGCCCAGGCTGGAGTGCAGTGGCACGATCTCGGCTCATTGCAACTTCCGCCTCCCGGGTTCACGCCATTCTCCTGCCTCGGCCTCCCTAGTAGCTGGGACTACAGGTGTCCGCCACCATGCCCGCCTAATTTTTTTTGTATTTTTAGTAGAGACAGGGTTTTGCTGTGTTAGCCAGGATGGTCTCAATCTCCTGACCTCGTGATCTACCTGCCTCGGTCTCCCAAAGTGCTAGGATTGCAGGTGTGAGTCACCATGCCCGACCTGACCCCAGTAATGTTTTATTGAACTTCCTCATGTTGGATTTTATAGGACAGCACAGAAATTTGTGATTTTGTGTTAGCTTTAAACATGGTAATATATTTTTTTAACTAGGTGATAAACTGATTTTAAAAACTCAAGAGTATAATGGACATGCCATCGAATACATCAGCTACGTGACTGAGGTGAGAGCACACTCTCTTAATGAGTTCATGTTGGACGCACTCTTCTGACTGGTTGGAAAGGTAACGTTCTCCCCACGGCTCTTGGGGAAGTGCTCCCATATGCATTGGCTATTTTGGAAAATGTGAAGATACAGTGAATCTTTAAATAATTTTTGATGCATAAAGGAAACTTAATACTGTAATTTTCAACCACGTAAAACATTTATCTTTTAGGTTATATGTAAGTCATGTTGTTTGCGTTGAGTTATATTTGGGCATTCTGAATGTATTCCGGAAGAGCTCGCAGAGTGGAAACCTTGAAAGGAAAAATACAGCTACAAGTTTGCAGCTCTGATGTTTGTGTGAAGGTGGTTTTTTTGGCTTTGAGTAGCTCCTGGTGCTCCAGATGGTTCTGCATGGGATGGTCTGTGACTCTTGGGCTGGATTTTACTGGTCATGTACTGAGCATAGCACTGGGAGTGATACTGGGATCTGCATAAGAGGGGAGGTGCTTTGTCTGTGCATCAGAGAATATGAAGTGACACATTACTTAATGTAGAAAACTTGAATGGAGAATGCCAGAGCCTTTACTGTCAGAGGGAAGAAGGACTGAGAGAGCTAGAAGAGCCTGGTAAGGATCTGGAGAAGAGGCAGCCTCCAACCTTTGCCGCCACAGTCACTCTGGGCTACACCTTCATGCAGGGTCCATGCTGTGGCTGATTTCGTAGAATGGGATATTTCCCAGAAGACAAAATCTTGGCAGGATTTCAGAGATCTTGTAATGACTTAGGCCATGGCCTGTGTACTGAGATGTGAGACACGGGTGACATGACCTCGCCAGCTCTCCATTACCCACTTTTGCTGTTGATCAAGTTGACATGAGGAGCCCAAGATGGCCGAGTGACCATCTTAGCCTCCAAATAGTAGACCAGCTGTGCCAAGAAAGGAAGCCTCGCATACCGAAACCTCCAAAGAAGCAGAGCCAGAGATCTCAGGAGGAAGGTACCTGCCTGCCTCCACCCCTGGTTCCTGAGCCGTATGGCTGGGCCTCCATGCCATTGATCAAACCCTGGCATCTGAAATGACCTTCCATATCCTTTTGAGCTCCAAAAATTATTTTCGTCTTTTCAGGCTCTCTTGGATGCCACCTCCTCCTCTTCTCAAGTAGACTAACGTGTGTCTCCTGTGTACAGTGAGGACTTGGTCTGTCTTCCTCATCCTCAGGGGAAACGATTCCACAGCCCTGTACCACTGTTGCTTCCCTTCCTCCCGGAGCTGGAAGCCAGCCCGGGGCATAGCTTCCCGACCCTCTGCTGGTGTCAGCCCTGACCCTCAGGAAACTCACCCTGTTGCCTGAGCTACCTGGAGAAGAACTTGAGCTCCTTTCGGATCAGGGCTTTCCTTCTCATTTTTCTACCCACACTATCTAGGAAAGAATATGCAGAACTGATCATGCAGGATCTTGCTTTAGCTGGAGGGCTTTTCTACTAAAAGGAGAAGTCTTGTAATGGCTATTTTTTTTTTTTTTTTT
>NW_012103009.1:765250-768900 GCF_000951045.1 Mandrillus leucophaeus | reverse complement strand
GCCCAGCTAATTTTTGTATTTTTAGTAGAGATAGTGTTTCACCATATTGGCCAGACTGGTGTCGAACTCCTGACCTTGTGATCTGCCTGCCTCGGCCTCCCAAAGTGCTGGGATTACAGGCGTGAGCCACCGCACCCGGCCGTCTTTTTCTGTTGGTTTGTTTAATAGAGATGGGATCCCAGGCTGGTCATAAACTCCTAGGCTTAAGTGATCCTCCTGCCTCAGCCTCCCAAAGTTTTGGGAGTATAGGTGTGAGGCACCATGCCCAGTTAATTTGTCTCTTTATCTTTGATTGGACAGTCTTCTCTTGAGTATGGCCATTGACATCTAAGTAGTGACGTAGGAGCCCCCACCATGCCTGTGGTTGACGTGTAGAGGCCTTGTGGATGAAGTGGGCTCCTACAGCATTTTTGCATGCCCCGTGTTTCTAGCTTTATTATCAACTATTTTTTGAGATATAAAGGTGCATACATTTGCATGTTCATTCTTTCCCAGACCTCACGTGCACTGGATCTTTGGTTCATGCCTCACTGTCACTGTCAGCTACCAGTTCCTTACTTTTATTTGTTTTCTAGTCAGATGAGGGGTGCTGTGACCTGGCACCCAGCTGACTTTTTCTTCCTCCACAAAACCATTAACTAGTCATGCACAAAAAGTGTATTCTTCAGTTTTAATTCTTCTGAACTTTAGAAAAGGAGTAACTTGCTGTATTTGGTTCCTAGGAGCTGCAGATTTTCACTAAACATTGTGTTCCTGAGATGTCTTCGTGTTGTTGCCTGTAACTACTGTTCATTAGTTGGCGGTTGTGTGAATACCCTGTTTTTCTGTTGATGGACATCTTCATTGTTTCCTGTTACTATTGTTTGCTGCTTTTCCTAGAGCCGCTGTGTATGTGGGGGTGGGATTGCTGGGTTTGGGGTATATTCCTGTTTCCAGCTTTACAAGTGGTTGCATCAGTGACTTCCAGTATCCAGGTATATAACAGCCTGTTGATCAGTGCCCTCCCTGCAGTCTGATTTTGTTCGATTTCCTAACTGGTGCCACTCTGGTAGGTGTGTAATGCGTCTCATGATGGTCTTGATTTACTTTTCTCTGGCTTACTTACAAGGCTGAGAATCTTCTTGTTTGTGGACTGTAAAATGTTCATCTTCCGTGAAATGCTTGCTTGCGTTTTTTGCCCTCTTTTTTATTGAGTACTTTATCTGATTTTCATTGTTGTAGGAGTCCTTTCTGTATTCCTTATGATAAACTATTCTTAGGTACATATCTTCTCCAGATTTGTTCCTTGTCTTTTAGCTTTTTAAAAAGTGTCTTTTGAGACTGGGTGCGGTGGCTCACACCTGTAATCTCAACACTTTGGGAGGCCAAGGCAGGCGGATCTCTTGAGGTCAGGAGTTTGAGACCAGCCTGGCCAACATGGGGAAACCCCATCTCTACTAAAAATACAAAACTTAGCTGGGCATGATGGCACATGCCTGTAGTCCCAGCTACTTGAGAGGCTGAGGCAGGAGAATTGCTTGAACCCAGGAGGCGGAGGTTGCGGTGAGCTGAGATCACGCCACTGCACTCCAGCCTGAGACAGAGTGAGACTCTGTCTCAAAAAACTATTTATATATTTTTTAATATATATAAATATATGTGTCTTTTTATTAACAGAAGGTGCTAGTTTTAATATAGTCAAATTTATCAATTTTTTTTTAATATTAGTGCTTTTTATGTCTGAGAAATCGGCAGTATTTGGGCTACAGCCAGATTGGAATGTGTTGAGAATGAATGAATGGACTACGGGGAAATGGAGAAATGTCGTTGATTCTTTTTTAAGGCATTTGCCCATGAAAGGGAGGGTAGGATGGAGAGAGAGCGAGAGAAATTGGTGACCAAAGAGATACAGGAGGCCCAGGAGGGGGTGCTTTTTGTTTGCTGTACAAGACGAGAGACCCGAGCATGTGAGTGCCATGAGAAGGCCCAGGAATGGGAAGGGAGGGGCAGCTGTGTTGGATGACGCGTGAGGGTTGGCTGGGGCCACAGGGAGCAGCAATGCTGGTAGAAGGCACACAGCCCCCAACATGGCCGCCAGAGAGACTATAGCCCACGTCTAGGCCTGGACTCCTTGACCTGCTTTGACTTTAGAACAGAGCTGATTCTCATAGTGTGAAGGGGTATCTCGTGGATTTAATTTGTATTTTTCTAATAACTAGTGATGCTGAACCTTTTTTTTTTTTTTTTTTTTTATTTGAGACGGAGTCTCGCTCTGTCCCCCTGGGGTGCAGTGGTACGGTCTCGGCTCACTGCAAGCTCCACCTCCCAGGTTCAAGCCTTTCTCCTGCCTCAGCCTCTCCCAAGTAGCTGGGACTACAGGCACCCGCCACCACACCTGGCTAATTTTTTTGTATTTTTAGTAGAGATGGGGTTTCCCCGTGTTAGCCAGGATGGTCTCAATCTCCTGACCTCATGATCCACCCGCCTCGGCCCCCCAAAGTGCTGGGAATACAGGCGTGAGCCACTGTGCCCGGCCCCGTTTTTCGTTTTTTTTGAGACAGAATCTTGCTGTGTCCGCCAGGCTGGAGTGCAGTGGCATGATCTCGGCTCACTGCGAGCTCCACCTCCCAGGTTCACACCATTCTTCTGCCTCAGCCTCCAGAGTAGCTGGGACTACAGGCGCCCGCCACCACGTCTGGCTAATTTTTTTGTATTTTTAATAGAGACGGGGTTTCACCGTGTTAGCCAGGATGGTCTTGATCTCCTGACCTCGTGATCTGCCCACCTTGGCCTCCCAGATTGCTGGGATTACAGGTGTGAGCCACTGCGCCCGGCCGCTGAACATCTTTTTATGTGCTTTTTTGCCATTTGTACAAAATCTTTGTTGAAGTCTTTCCTCAAGTCTTTGGGCCCATTTTAAAAAATTGTTTTCTCATGATTGAGTTTGCAGAGATGTTTGTATATTTTCAGTACAATGCTTTATCAGATACGTGTCTGTGCAAATATTTCCTCAGACTACAGCTTGTATTTTCATTGTTTTTATAGTGCCTTTTGAAAGGCAGAAATTATTAATTTTGGTGAAGTCCAGTTTATGAATGTTTTCTTTCACAGATCTTTTAGTGATGCATCTCAGAAATCTTTAATTTGGATCTCAACGATTTTATCCTGTTTTCTTTTAGAAACTTGGCAGCTTTAACCTGTACATTTAGGATTATGATCCATCTCATTAAGCTTTGCAAATTATTTGTGGGGTATGAATGGAAATTGGAGGGTGGAATAAACATCCAGTTGTCCAAGCATTATTTGATGAAAAAACGGTCCTTTCTCCAATGAATTACTATTGTACCTTTGTTTAAAAAAAAAAAAAAAAATCAGTTGACCAAATATTTTTTTGTTTGTTTGTTTTGTTTTTTGAGACAAAGTCTCGCTCTCTTGCCCAGGCTGGAGTGCAGTGACGTGATCTCGGCTCACTGCAAGCTCCGCCTCCTGGGTTCACGCCATTCTCTTACCTCAGTCTCCTGATTAGCTTGGACTACAGGCACCTGCCACCACACCCAGCTAAGTTTTTTATGTGTGTTTTTAGTAGAGACGGGGTTTCACTGTGTTAGCCAGGATGGTCTTGATCTCCTGACCTCGTGATCCGCCCGCCTCAGCCTCCCAAAGTGCTGGGA
>NW_012103009.1:759624-765200 GCF_000951045.1 Mandrillus leucophaeus | reverse complement strand
TAGAGACGGGGTTTCACTGTGTTAGCCAGGATGGTCTTGATCTCCTGACCTCGTGATCCGCCCGCCTCAGCCTCCCAAAGTGCTGGGATTATAGGTGTGAGCCACCACACCCGGCCAACCAAATATTTGTTGATCTGTTTCTGCAGACTGTTCTGTTCCATACGGTACACTTGTCTGTCTTGACACCAACATTACAGGGTCTTATTGTCTGTCTTAGTCCACTCAGGCTGCATTAGCATAGCACCGTAGATGGAGTGGCTTATAAACAACAGAAATGTATTACTCATGCTCTGGAGGTCGGGAAGCCCAAGGTCAAGGCACCAGCAGGCTCAGTGTCCTAGTGAGACTGCTTCCTGGTTCATAGGCGGTTGTCTTTTCCCTGTGTCCTCACGCAGCAGAAGGGATGAGAGAGAGCTCTCTGTGCTCCGTTGTGTAAGGGCACTAACTCCATTCTTGAGGCGCCACCCTCATGACCTAATCACTTGCCAAAGGCCTCAACTCCTCATACTCAATAACATCATATTGGGGATGAAGTTTCACTGTATGAAGCTGAGGGGAACATAAACATAGTATATGATATGTGCCTTTATGATAAGTCTCAAAATCAGGTAGTATCAAGCCTTCAACTTTGTTCCTATTCAGAGTTGTCTGGCTATTCTAGGTCTTTATTCTTCCATGGATTTTAGGTCATATCAGTTTATACAGAAAGCATGTTGGGATTTTGATTGGGATTACATTGAATCTATAGGTCGGTTTAAGGGAGAATTGAAATCTTAATAATAATGAGTCCTCCAGCCCTGGAAAATGGTATGTCTCTCTATTTATTTGCGTCTTTTTTCATTTCTTTTAGCAAGATTTTATACTTTTCAGTGTATAGGTCTTACGTATCTTTTGTCAGATTTATACCTATTTAAAGTTTTTAAATGGCTATTATAAACAGTAATTTTAACTTAAGTTTCTAATTGCTTGTTTCTAGTATTTATAAAAAGCAGTTGATTTTTGTCTGTTTACTTTGTATCCTGCAGGTCTCCTAAACTCAATAGCTACAGTAGCTTTTCATAGAGTCTGTAGGATTTTCTGCATATAGAGTCGTACATCAAAGAATGACAGTTTCAAGTCGGGTGCAGTGGTTCACGCCTGTAATCCCAGCACTGTGGGAGGCCAAGGCAGATGGATCACCTGAGGTCAGGAGTTTGAGACCAGTCTGGCCCACATGGGGAAACCCCATCTCTACTAAAAATACAAAACATCAGCCAGGCGTGGTGGCGGGCGCCTGTAATCCCAGCTACTCAGGAGGCTGAGGCAGGAGAATCACTTGAACCCAGGAGGCGGAGGTTGCAGTGAGCCAAGATTACCCTACTGCATTCCAGCCTGGGTGACAGAGTGAGGCTCTGTCTGAAAACAAAACAAAACAAAACAAAGACAGTTTTACTTCTTCCTTTCTTATTTGGATGCTCTGTATTTGTTTCCCCTTGCCTTCCTGCACTGGTTGGAACTTCTGTGCCGGTGTGGAATAGAAGTGGTGAGAAGTGATGCACTGGCTTCGTCCCTGGTCTTAGGGGCAGGGCTGTCAGACCTGAATGAGTTAGTACAGTGTGGGTTGTAGGTTCCATAGTGGCCCGCTATCAGGTTGAGGAGATAGATTCTTATTTTAGTGAGTTTTTAATCAAGAATGGATATGGGGCCAGGTGTGGTGGCTCACACCTGTAATCCCAGCACTTTGAGAAGCTGAGGTGGGAGGATCACGTGGGCCCAGGAATTTGAGGCTTCAATGAGCTGTGAATGTGCCACTGCACTCCAGCCTAGGCAACACAGCAAGACCTTGTCTCTGTAAAAAAAAAAAAAAAGAAAAGAAAAAATAATGGGTGTGGGATTTTGTCACGTGCTTTTTTTTTTTTTTTTGGCTTCATTGGTATTCTCTAGTGGTTTTTTCAAAAAATTTTTTAGACAGAGTCTCACTCTGTCACCCAGGCTGGAGCGCAGTGGTGCCATCTCAGCTCAGTGCAACTTCTGCCTGCCAGGTTCCAGTGATTCTCATGCCTCAGCCTCCCGAGTAGCTGGGACTACAGGCGTGCACCACCACCACACCTGGCTAATTTTTGTATTTTTAGTAGAGGCAGGGTTTCACCATGTTGGCCAGGCTGGTCTCGAACTCCTGATCTCAGGTGATCTGCCCACCTCGGCCTCCCAAAGTGCTAGGATTACACGTGTAAGCTGCTGCGCCCATCCTTTCTAGTGTTTTTCTGTTCTCTATTTCATTGATTGATGGATTGTTGCTGTGATTTTTTTTATATTGACTTAAAGGTTGTATAATCAAATTTGCATTACTGTATGCCAGCCTTAATAGTTCTGAATGCAAAGTTAGTTATTTTATGTGGTTTTCTTCCCGGCAGGACTACAAGCAGACGGTGTCACTTTGCACTTGAACAAGTCATCCACTTAGGTGTAAAAGGTATTATTTTTATAGAATGATAGTGTTATATCTTCACAGAGTATTTTTATAGGCTTCATGTAAAATTTTGTGTAAAATAGTCTCTTCAGTCATAACATTAGAAGTAAAACTTTGTTATATTCATGTTTTTAATTTTCTATCAAGTTTTAGTATTTTCTTACTATTTCAGCTTAGTGAATAACTAATAATAGCTTGCTTAAATAACTGAAAATAAATTCATCTTGCTCGCTTTTCCCTTCATAAATGTAATTCATTTTTGTTTTTGCAGATGGGCGAGTAAATGGCTTTGTTGTGAAGAATATGCAGTACTAATAATGCTCTGATTTAGAAACAGTGTAACAGGCAGGTTAAGAAAGGAAGGGAATAGAATATTAATTACTTTAGGGTCAGCCGTAAACAACTTCTATTAATTTTTTTTTTAGCTTTTTAGTTATACCTATGCTCTTACCTTTTTTTGTTTTAAAAGTGTTGTTTCCAGAAGAAGTTATTTTACAGTCTCCCCAAGTGACAGGAAATTGGAACCATGAACAAGACACCAAAAGCAATGGACGGTCCACCAGCAAAAAGGTAGTGCTCAGCGACGTAACTGTCTCTACACAGGGGATGGGAATTTCCTTCTTGGCGTATTAGCGCTCAGTTGACTGGAGTATTCGGGCAGTGTGGTTCACAAATAACCCAAAATTGCAGTTAAAATCAAGTGAACTAAAATATTCACAAAATAGATTTAGTGTAAAGTTTATGTGCAAGGGCTAAGATGGCTACAATATATTAAATAGGGGAAGCAAAGTATGGATGTTTATATGACCTTAGAGTTGGGTTTTTTCTTTTTCTTTTTTTTTTTTTTTTTGAGACAGAGTCTCGCAGTGTCACCCAGGCTGGAGTGCAGTGGTGTAATCTTGGCTCACTGCAACCTCTGCCTCCCAGATTCAAGCGATTCTCCTGCCTCAGTCCCCAGAGTAGCTGGGACTACAGGCATGTGCCACCACACCCGGCTAATTTTTGTATTTTTAGTAGAGACAGAGTTTCACCATATTGGTCAGGCTGGTCTTGAACTCCTAACCTTATGATCCACGCTCCTCGGCCCCCAAAGTGCCGGGATTATAGGTGTGAGCCACCATGCCTGGCTTTAGAGTTTTATTTTTAAATTACATGGTTTTTGTGTACACTTAGGTACATTTATGTGATTGTGTATGCGTGGAAAATGTCTGGAAGGATACACACCCCGCAAATTGTTAACATTTCTCTACTAAAAATCCAAAAAATTAGCCGGGCGTGCGGGTGTACACCTATAATCCCAGCTACTTGGGAGGCTGAGGCAGGAGAATCACTTGAATCCAGGAGGCAGAGGTTGTAGTGAGCCAAGATTGAGCCACTACACTCCAGCCTGGGCAACAAGAGCGAAACTCCATCTCAAAAAGAAAAAAAAGCTTTCATAGTCCAGTCACTCCATAATTAGTAATATAGTACCTGTTTTTGTGAATACAATAGAAGTGGTTTTATTTATCTTCATGTTTCTAATAACGAGAAGGTCATCTATGCCATGGTGGAGCTTACAACTTACTCTGTGCTATTCAAATTTGGTTTTATGAGCATGTTTTCGATGTATAACATGAATTTTTAAATTATATCTAATATTCAAAAATGCTTACCATTTTATACTTCCTCCCCCAAAATGCAAAAATGATAGGTTTAGAATGCCTACACAATCATGGAAAATACGACAAATGAAGCAGCAAGAGGTTATCCTTGAAAGTTATTTGTGGCGTATTTTATAGTTGATCTCTTTTTTGTTCTGCAAATAGAAAGGAGTCTTCCTTGGACAGTGCTTTTCTTCTCCGTCATCACCTCATTACTAGTTCATTATACTGCCTGATTCTCAGGGACAGTCTGTGATACGGATGGCCTGTGAGATCGGGGAGGTGTTACTATTTAGGTGGGCACATTCCTAATTGACTGTAGATTTTTAAATGCAAAACATTATCTTCTTATGGATTAACTAGACTGAAAATAAATTCAATTTTTTTTTTTTTTTTTTTTTTTTTTTTTTTTTTTTTTTTTGAGACGGAGTCTTGCTCTGTCGCCCAGGCTGGACTGCAGTCAAGATGGTCTCGATCTCCTGACCTCGTGATCCGCTCGTCTCGGCCTCCCAAAGTGCTGGGATTACAGGCTTGAGCCACCGCGCCCGGCCTCAAGAATATTTCATATGTCAACCAAGATAGAATTTCAGGGACCAGATTTATCTTTCTTCCTGAAACAATAAAAAAATCAGACAAACCATATGGAACAACAATTTCAGACATTAACATCAGCTGTCATAGGACAGGGATTCCTGAGAGAGGAAACAAATGAGGTGACCCCATGGTTTTCCCAACTCACAGCCTTCCGAGAGTGTCTTGGCCAGAGAGCACCAAGAGGGAGCCCAGGTGGAGCCTGGTGACCTATCTGAGTGCAGAGACAGCATTTGGAAGGGTGGGGAGGGCAAGCGGGATAAGGCTGACAGAGTAGAATGCTGGGGAGAGGGCAGGACACAGAGAGCATCTGGGGACCTACAGAGGTTCCTCCTTGAGTTTCCAGCTGAGCATTGATGAATGCGTGATGTGAGTAAAATACCCAAGTGTGGAAAAGAACCAGCTAGAAAGAACAGCAAGAAAAATCCTTAAAGTTGACACAGTGCCAAAAATAGCTGTGCCCACAGCCAGAGAAGAAAAACCTCATAATTCACATGTAGAGTCCTTGGGAGGGTGTTGTCTCAGGAGTGTAGAAAGTCTAGCCCTTGACTGAAGGCTGCTCCGGCCCAGACTGACAAAGTATGATGGCCTCAAAGGGAGCAAGCTGTTCCCAAATAATTGGATTGTATCCCAGAACAAAGTTTAAGAATATTTATAGGAATATAAAATTATCCAGCACCCAACAAGGTATAAAATGAACACTGTCTGACATCTGATTAAAAAATGAAAAAGTGGGCCGGGCGCGGTGGCTCAAGCCTGTAATCCCAGCACTTTGGGAGGCCGAGACGGGTGGATCACGAGGTCAGAAGATCGAGACCATCCTGGCTAACACGGTGAAACCCCATCTCTACTAAGAAATACAAAAAACTAGCTGGGGCCGGGCGCGGTGGCTCAAG
>NW_012103009.1:755395-759076 GCF_000951045.1 Mandrillus leucophaeus | reverse complement strand
AAAAAAAAAAAAAAAAAAAAATGAAAAAGTGAAAAACATAACCCAAAAGGAGGAAATTTAGTCAGTTGGAACCAACCCCCCAAAATAACATGGTAGAATCAGCAGACAAGGACATTAAAACAGTTATAAATAAGTTCCATGTGTTCCAGAAAGTAGAAGACATGAGCATGTTAATTGGAGACATGAAAGATATATAAAAGACAATTTTATCTTCTAGGAATGAAAACTTCAGTGCCTAAAATGAAAAATATATTGGACAGAATTATCAGCAGACTAGACAATGCAGAAGGAAAAAAGTGAACTTAAAGACGGAGCAGTAGAAACTGTCTAAAATGGAACAGAGGTGGAGGCTGCAGTGAGCTGAAATCGTGCCACTGCACTCCAGTGTGGGCAATAGAATACAGCAATACTCCATCCCAGAAAAAAATTAGCTGAGTGCAGTGGCATGCACCTGTAGACCCAGCTACTCAGGAGGCTGAGGCAGGAGAATCGCTTGAACCCAGGAGGTGGGGATCGCAGTGAGCCGAGATCATGCCACTGCACTCCAGCCTGGGTGACAGAGCGAGACTCTGTCTCAAAAATTATACACACACACACACACACACACATATACAGATATGTATTTTTATGACACATGTATATGAGACCAAGAGGGTTCATCCCAGGAATGGCTTAACATTCCAAAAATCAATGTGTAATATACCATATTAACAAGCTGAAAAGGAAAAACCATCTGACAAAATCCAGCATCCATTCCTGATCAAAATTCAGCAAACTAGAAATAAAAAGGAAATTTCCGTTACCTACAAAAACCTACCTAGTGATAACTAAATGCTCTTTGCTTGTGAGATCAGGATCAGAGCATGTTTACTCAGCATTTCTGCCCAGAATTGTGCAATGAAGCAGAAAGAAAAGGCATCCACATCCTGTAGAAAGTCTGATGGAGGCTGGGTATAGTGACTCATGCTGGTAATCCCAGCACTTTGGGAGGCTGAGATGGGAAAATCACTGAGAACAGCCTGGGCAACATGCAAGACCCTGTCTCTGTTTTTAAAAAGTTTAAAAATTAGCTGGGCATGGTGGCACACACCTATAGTCCCAGCTACTCAGGAGGCTGAGGCAGGAGGATCCCTTGAGCCTGGGAGGTCGAGGCTGCAGTGAGCTGTGATTGTACCGCTACACTGCAGCCCTGATAAAGTGAAACCCTGTCTCAAAAAAAAAGAAAAGAAAAAACCTGATGGGATCTAAAATGAAGCTGTTAGAACTAGTAAGTGATTTTGCAATATACAAGATCAGTGTAGAAAAATAAGTTGTATATATATTTCCAGTAAACACTCAGAAATTGTTTTTTGGTTTTTTGTTTGTTTGTTTTGAGACAGAGTCTCGCTCTGTTGCCCAGGCTGGAATGCAGTGGCAGATCTTGGCTCACTGCAGCCTCCACCTCCCAGATTCAAGCAGTTCTCCTGCCTTGGCCTCCTGAGTAGCTGGGATTATAGGTGCGTGCCACTGCACCCTGCTAATTTTTGTATTTTTAGTAGAGACGAGGTTTTACCATGTTGGCCAGGCTGGTCTCGAACCCCTGACCTCATGATCCACCCGCCTCAGCCTCCCAAAGTGCTGGGATTACAGGTGTGAGCCACCGTACCTGGCCTGAATTTTTTTTTTTTTAAGTAGTACCTAAATGTTTTAAACATTATTGTATCTCTGGGGTCCGAAGACTCCATATTATCAAGTTGCCTGTTTTACCTAAAATGATCTGTAAATGCAGGACACATGCAAAAACATGAACCTGCATCCGTACCTCACAGCATAGACAAAAACTAACTTACTCTGTGGTTCGTAGCCGTAAATGTAAAGCCTAAAACTATACATCTAGAAAACAGCGTAGAAGAACATCTGCACGTCCTTTGGGCAAGGATTTTTTTTATGTGACACTAAGAGCATGACTTATAAAGAAATTGATATATTGGACTTCAGTGAAATTAAGTATTTTGCTGTTGAAAAGACACTGTTAGACAGGCACAATGGCATACACTTTTAGTCCCAGTGACCCAGGAGACTGAGGCTGGAGGATCTCTTGAGCCTAGGAGTTCAAGGCTAGCCTGGGCAACATAGAAAAACGCTGTCTCAAAAAAAAAAAAAAAAGAAAAGAAAAAGAAAAGACACTGGTAAAACAACGGAAAGTGACAGACTAGAGAAAATAATTTGCAAATCACATCTGATCAAGAACTTGTATTTGGCAAACACAGTACTCTACAAACTGCCTAGGAACTCAGTTTTCAAAAATGGATCAAACACTTGAACACTTTACCAAAGAATACATACAGATGGTAATAAACACATGAAAGATGTTCAACATCATTAGTTGTTAGGGAAACACAAATTAAACCACAACGAGGTACCACTGAACACCTACTGGAATGGCCAGAAATTGAGTTGGACCATCTGTGCATTGGTGAGCACGTGGGGCTGCTGGCACGTACCCTGCTGTGGGAAGTGGGTGTGGCACACCACTGTGCAAAAGGTGTTCTTAAGAAGCTGGATACACACCTGCCATACTACCCAGTCATTTCTCTCTAGGCGTGTGCCCCAGAGAAATGAAGACCTACGGCCATGCCAGGACCCATACACAAAGTTCACAGCAGCTGGATTTTTAATCACCAAAAACCCAGTGTCCATGAGCAGGTGAATGGATAAGCGAGTCACATCGCGTTCGTACGATGGAACATGACTCAGCAATACAGGGAGCAAGCTGTTGACATGCAACAGCACAGGTGTCTCCAGTGAGTCACACTGTGTGCACTCATGTGAAGTATGAAGTTCCAGAGCACGTGAGCAGCCAGTGTGACTGGAGGGGCTGCGACACACGGCGGCTCTGGGGACTGACAGGTCTGTTTGTCGTCTCGATTGTGCTGATGGTTTTATGGGTATGTGCATATGTCAGACTTGTCAAGTCACACACTTCAAATATGTGCACCTTATTGTATGTCAGTCACACTCTGCAAAACACAATAGTTGTGGAAGGAGAATATTGGCATAAACTTCTAAACCATGGGTGTCCAATCTGTTGGCTTCCCTGGGCCACACTGGAAGAAGATTTGTCTTGGGCCACACATAAAATTCACTAACACTAATGATAGCTGATGAGCTGAAAAAAAAAATCACAAAAACACTCATAATGTTTTAAAAAGTTTACGAATATGTGTTGGGCTGCATTCAGAGCTGTCCTGGGCTGCATGCAGTCCATGGGTTGCTGGTCGGACAAGCCTGTTTTAGACTAAAACTTAGTAACGTGTGTAAATTTTTTAATGTGAGACCTTTTTTTTTTTTTTTTTGAGACAGAGTCTTCCTCTGTCCTCCTAACTGCAGTGTAGTGTCGCAGTCATGGCTCACTGCAACCTTGACCTCCTGGACTCAAGCAGTGCTTCCACCTGAGCCTCCTGAAGTGCTCAGATTATAGGTGTGAGCCACTACTGCTGACCCCAGAACTTTCGATTTTACAGATTCCAGAATCTGTCCTATGAAAGTAATGAAGTTATTTAACAAAGATAAATGTGCAAAGCTGTGAATTACAGATTGTAATGAAAAAAATGGAAAATCCCACTGGTTTAGGACAAATGCCGTTTATGTTGGAACGTACAACCAATTCTTGTGTAGGATCCTTTTTTTTTTTTTTTTTTT
>NW_012103009.1:740375-755105 GCF_000951045.1 Mandrillus leucophaeus | reverse complement strand
TTTTTTTTTTTTTTTTTTGTATTTTTGCTAGAAACAGGGTTTCACCATGTTGCCCAGGCTAGTCGTGAACTCCTGGGCTCAAGTGACCCACCTGCCTTGGCTTCCCACAGTGGTGGGATGACAGGCGTGAGCCCCGTGCCCGGCCTGGTGCAGGACCTTGCCTGACGTCAACAGGCAGCACTGGCACTTTCCACACTGTGCAGGCCTGTGAGACCCAGAGCCCTGGGCTGTAACCTTGACCGTCCCCTGCAGGTTCCCCCACTGTCCAGCCTGGAAAGTAGGTAGGATGTACCAAGGGAAGACAATAAAATAAAATGTAGTCCTGCGCTTTGGTTTCATCACAAATTTTACTTTATATTTATTTATAAAAGCAAGTTCAAAGAAAAAGCGTAAGCCTTTTTAGCAGCTTTTTATCTGATAATCTGTTTTTTCTTTATTTTTCAAAGGGTCTGACCTGTGATCCATCCAAAGAGCTGTTAAAGTAGAACACTAGATGTTTATGTTTGCTCTTTCAACCAAGCCAGTGTAAACACCGAGCTGTTTTTTTAAAACCATTTTTCTGCCTGATAATTTCTAGACTAGGAAAACGATGACGGACCAAGCTGAACATGGAACAAAGGAGAGACGTGTTGGTGACAAGGACCTGCCGGCGCTGGCGCCCTTTACTGCAGAGATGAGTGATTGGGGTGTGTGCTTGTGAGGGGCAAGGAGAAGAGCAGCTCTGAGACTCTTGTCTGGAAAACGGGGACTTTGAGGAGTGGGCTCTCATGCAGAAGGAAGAACAGTCGGGGGACGTGTGGCCTGTGGCAGGTGGCTGCCGTCTCCACCTTGACTGGAGACTCGGTGTTTTAGGTTAGATACTTTAAGAAGACTTTTAGATTCTGGGTGGTTTTTTCCAGGTAGTCTTTGTAGATGTGGACATTTTCTAATCCAGTCTCTAATATTTGAGTGTGATCTCTAAAGCCGCAGAATCAGTTGATGCCCTGTCATTTTCCTCTCAGAAGCTGCATTCGTTCTCCTGACCCTCTTTAACAAAGCACAGACAGGTTGAGTGCAGAGCTCACACCTGTCATCCTAACACTTTTGGGAAGCTGAAGTGGGCAGATCACATGAGCTCAGGAGTTCGAGACCAGCCTGGACAACATGGCGAAACCCTGTCTCTATACAAAAAAAAAACAAAAATACAAAAATTAGCCAGGTGTGGTGGTGGGTGCCTGTGGTCCCAGCTACCTGGGAGGCTGACGTGGAAGGATTGCTTGAGCTCAGGAGGTGGAGGTTACAGTGAGCTGAGATTGTGCCACTGTACTCCAACCTAGGTGACAGAGCCAGACCCTGTCTCAAAAAAAAAAAAAAAACGCACACAGATTATTAAAGGAATGCCCCTGTGTGCGTCTTACCCATGGTCACACTGAAGAGCTGCTCCCTGTCTGTAGTCTGATTTAGCCTTTACACAGCCGTGCTGACGCCTGACCTAGGTGAGGATGTGTCCACAGCTGTTGAGAGCTGTTTGCATCTAACTGAAACTTTCCCCACTTTGAATACAGTAGATGAAATTCAGACCCCTAAAGCAAGAAAGATGGAGTTTTTCAATCCGGTGCTAAATGAAAATCAGAAGTTAGCAGTTAAAAGGATTCTGAGTGGCGACTGCCGTCCCCTCCCGTATATTCTCTTTGGACCTCCTGGGACTGGAAAGACAGTGACAATAATAGAGGCTGTTTTACAGGTAAGGACAGCGGCACCGCGGGTGCTGTGGCTCTGTGCTGCTGTTCACGTGTCGTCCGTGTCTTCAGGAAGTGTGGGTTTAGATTGTAGAATCGGACAGCTGGAAAGAGCTTGAGAAATACCAGTTATTTCGGCCGGGCGCGGTGGCTCAAGCCTGTAATCCCAGCACTTTGGGAGGCCAAGACGGGCGGATCACAAGGTCAGGAGATCGAGACCATCCTGGCTAACACGGCGAAACCCCGTCTCTACTAAAAACACAATTCAAAAAAACTAGCCGGGCAAGGTGGCGGGCGCCTGTAGTCCCAGCTACTCGGGAGGCTGAGGCAGGAGAATGGCGTGAACCCGGGAGGCGGAGCTTGCAGTGAGCCGAGATCTGGCCACTGTACTCCAGCCTGGGCGACAGAGCCAGACTCCGTCTCAAAAAAAAAAAAAAAAAAAAAAAAATACCAGTTATTTCATAATGTTAAGTCTGTTTATGTGGATATGTGGGGATTTAAAAGCTTATTTCATAGGTTTAGAAGGAAACTCATTTTTAGCCTAGTAAACTGTTTTATCTGAATCATGAAATTTTGCCGCAGAAGTAACTCTTGGAGTAGCTACAGCCACCATTCTGCAGAAGTTTTAGATATCTTCATTTGTAATTGAAGTTAAGTTTGTGAAAGTATTGTGTACAGATGCTTCTTGACTTTTGATGGAGTTACCACCTAATAAACCCATCGTAATGGGATTTGGGAAAAGCCTGTTTCAGGCTCATCAAGGCATGATCCGTTGTAAGTTGAGGAGCAGACTGACTGGGGATGGCCTTCACACCATCATACAGTCAAAAAAGCGTTAAGTCAAACCATTGTAAGTTGAAGACCGTCTACATTTAGCGTCATTCCGGATTCAAATTAGCAAACAGGTATTGAGTGCACAGTTGTACAACATGCCGGATGTGTGCAGATGAATCTGACTCCGTTTCTGCCCTGGAAGGTGGTTTAGAATCTTAGAGAGTGTGGAGAACCTTCCCACCTTACCCACGCCTTGGCAGCAGTATTATGAGGCAGAGTCGTGGCCCAGGTCTCAGCGTGTTGGGGGCTGGCATCTGAGCCCAACAGCTGAGTTCCTGCACCAAATGTTCATGTTGAACTTAGGCTCCTGGTTTCCACCTTGCATGTGGATGTTGAGCCTTGGTCTCTTGTGTGTCTTTGATGAAGGTACACTTTGCCTTGCCGGACAGTCGGATTTTAGTCTGTGCGCCCTCCAACAGCGCCGCTGACCTCGTGTGTCTGCGGCTGCACGAGAGCAAGGTGCTACGGCCAGCCACCATGGTCCGGGTGAACGCCACCTGCAGGTTTGAGGAGGTGAGCCCTTGTGAGCAGTGGAAGGGCACCAGAACCCCTCCGTGGAACATAGGAAATGCCAAGTGAGCAGGGGAGGGCAGGGATAGGAGGGTGGGCAGAGAGGTGCCACAGAAAGCCGTGTTTGAGAAATGGCTCTGAAGTGGGACCTTCCTCACCACTAAATAGTGGAGCTTGATTGCTGAATATTTCATCACATTCTCACTCTGTGTGAGTTATCAGACCTATTGTGGGCATTCGTAGCATTGTTAAATTATCACATTCCTCTTTTATTTAATCCCCAAATGTCTCGTTACTTTATAAGTTTTGTTTTGTTGGTTTGGTTTTAAGTATCCCTTTAGGGAAATTTTAAGTTGCTGGTTTGGTTATAAAGTATTGCTTTTATTTGTTTGTTTGTTTGTTTGAGACGGAGTTTTTGCTCTTGTTGCCCAGGCTGGAGTGCAATGGTGTGATCTCGGCTAACTGCAACCTCTGCCTCCTGGGTTCAAGCCATTCTCCTGTCTCAGCCTCCTAAGTACCTAGGATTACAGGTGTGGGCCACCACATCCAGCTAATTTTGTATTTTTGGTAGAGACAGGGTTTCACCATGTTGGTCAGGCTGGTCATGAACTCCTGACCTCAAGTGATCCACCCACCTCTGCCTCCCAAAGTGCTGGGATTATAGGCTTCAGCCACTGTGCCCGGCCTGAAATATTGTGTTTAAAAAAGACATTGAAGGCCGGGCGCAGTGGCTCAAGCCTGTAATCCCAGCACTTTGGGAGGCCGAGGTGGGTGGATCACAAGGTCAGGAGATCGAGACCATCCTGGCTAACATGGTGAAACCCCGTCTCTACTAAAAATACAAAAAACTAGCCAGGCGTGGTGGCGGGCGCCTGTAGTCCCAGCTACTAGGAGGCTGAGGCAGGAGAATGGCGTGAACCCGGGAGGCGGAGCTTGCAGTGAGCCGAGATCGCGCCACTGCACCCCAGCCTGGGCGACACGGCGAGACTCCGTCTCAAAAAAAAAAAAAAAAAAAGACATTGAAAATAGCTGGGTGTGGTGGCATGCGCCTGTAATCCCAGCTACTGGGGAGGCTGAAGCAGGAGAATCGCTTGAACCCGGGAGGCGGAGGCTGCAGTGAGCTGAGATCGCACCCCTGGGCGACAGAGCAAGAGCAAGACTCCGTCTCTAAATATACAAACAAATAAACTGAATAGAAAATGTACAGAGTTGTTTTGGGAAAGGATCTGCAGAATTATGTGTTATATGTGACTCTAGAGTTGATAAAACATGGACTGAATTGATAAGGAAGTATGAAGTATTCTGAGGAAAAAACCTTAAATCATGACTTAGACATAACTAAGAAGTGGCACCAGGGCAAGGTTCCCTTTTGGAATTCTTTTTGCCCTGGTGATTCCGTCCAGTTTATAGAAGTGCTTAATAATTGGAGGAGTAAACTCTATGCCTCCTTGCCCCCAGATAGTTATCGATGCCGTCAAACCGTATTGCAGAGACGGAGAAGACATCTGGAAAGCCTCACGCTTCCGGATAATCATCACCACTTGCAGCAGCTCAGGGTTGTTTTACCAAATAGGAGTGAGGTGAGCCCTGGGCGTGGAGTGCGGCGCGGGACCTCCCAGAGCAGAGGTCGGTGTCCTCTCCTAGCTTCTGTCTGAGGGGCGGATGACCCAGAGACTCAGTGCTCAGGGAGGGAGGCAGGGCTGTGGGCGAGAAAGGCTGGTTGGGGAGGGCCGTGCTTGAATGGAGCCGGGGAGGCCGAGACCCCAAGGACTCGAAGGAGCCAGCAGTGGGATGGGCAGGCAGATGGACTGGCCCGTGTAGAGGCCCCACAGTTGGAGAATGCTGAGGTCTCCCCAAAGGAGACTGGAACCAGAGACTCGTGAGCAGGAACGTCCTGCACGAGGTGGTGAAGGGGAGGCCTGGAGCCTGGGCCTGGTGGGCCGTGGAGGGGCCTTTGGACTGACCACTGGTGAGCTGGGAAGCCAGTGAAGGGCTTCTGAGCAGGAGACTGAGTCGCTTGGAGTGGGCGTGGGGAGGCAGGCTGCCTAGGAAACTGCTGGGCTCTGTAAGGTCAGACCCTTGGGGGCCATTTGTGCCCCTGGTGCTGGGGGCTCTGCAGGGGAGGCAGGCAGAGGAGATGGAGTGCAGGGTGCTGGCTGTCATAGGAGGGCCTCCCCTAGGGGCTGGGAGGAAGAGCTTCGAGCCCAGGGAGGCTGAGTGAGGACCAAGGCACTCTCAGACCCCGGTGCAGGGAGGTGGGGTTGGGGAGGCAGCAGGCAGCTCCCTCTCAGTGAGTAGAGCCAGACAGTGTCAGGGGCACAGGCTGAGGGTGAGAGAGGGAGAACCTAGGGGCTCGGAGGGAAGCCCCACCCTCCCTGACGGCCTGGAGACAGGTCGCCCTGGACAGTGTCCAGCGTCACGGTGGTCGTGAGGGTGACCATAGGAGGTGGTCTGTCAGCTCCACACGGAGCAAAGGCACAGCCGGCCACGCCTGTCACAACGTGTGATGAATGGTTTCATCGGCGTGTTTTAGTCTCTCACATACACAGCGTCCTTTCATCATGAGATTAGTAAAACATGATTGATGAGACACTTTACAATTTTTTTGGTTGAAGTCTTCAAAATCCACGATGAATTTTACACTCAGAGCGTGTCAGGTTTCAGACTAGCCACTGTGCGGTGCCCGAGAGCCATGTATGGCTACTGGATTGGACAGCATAGACCTGAACAAGAGAGGGATTTTTTTTAATGTGTGTTGATGAGTCAAAGGTCAAGAGCTGAAGAGCCTGGCCTCACTGGGGTGCAGAGGGCTCTGTGGGGGCGGGGCGGGCACAGCATGGACCCTGTACCCTGGAGCTGATGTCCAGGTAGTGGGAGGAGGTGACCGGCTGGGGCAGGCCGCTCTCTCAGAGACGCTCTGTGCAGAAGCGGGGAGGGTGTTGCAGCCCAGCTGCAGAGGTCCCACAGGGTTACCTGGCCACTGGGGGCGGCTGGAGCGGGGAGGGACACTTCAAAGGGTAAAGAAGTAGCAACGTCATCTAGCAAAAGTGACATTAAATAACTGCAATTAATACAGAATTCAAACCTAAATGCTTACATTCTAGGAAAGATACATAATGTTAATTTTTTTCAACAGCAGTGGGGACATGAGATGGGGAAATGGCAGTGTGCTGGTTGCTGCATCTTTCACTGGGAGGGTGCACGGTGTCACTTGTGAAATCCGTGTCTTGAGACCTGAAGTGAAAGGTGTCAGCTGGCCATGAGTGGATGCAGGACGTGCAGGACGTGTGGGGCCCAGCACTGCTGTGAGCAGTAGCCCACCCCGGCACAGCTCTGACCACAGGGTCTCACCCCACAGTGGGACACCTGAGGCTCAGAGGTGATGAATTTGCCTAACATCTGGGGTTGGAGAGGGGAGATCCTGGACTCAGCAGTGAGAAGGGTGAACCTGGGCTTGGCAGTGAGAAGGGTGTGGGCCCACAGTGCCTCCTGTTGAGTGTTGGCATGGCTCCGGACACTCCCTGCCCCATACCTGCTTCCTCGGGCGTCAGGACCTGTTTCTGCCCCAACAGCATTTCCCCACTGAGGTCTCCTGACCACAGAGTAGAAGCTGCTGGGATGGGCGAGCCAGTGAACTCGGGGCGCCTGTTCCTCAGCTTGTGGCCCCAGGTGGGGCAGCCCCTCTGCACTCCAGAAACAGATCATGAGCCGAACGAGCTCCTGCTCTTCGCTCAGTCCCACAGCCTGCCCATGCAAGAGCTCTGCAACTTCTCCTGTGGGGGCTGAGCCACGGACTGGGCAGTAGCATCTGACGACTCCTTCCTGCAAAATCCCCACCCCCTCCGTCAGCAACGCTGTGGCCTCTCTGCCCCTGCACCTCCCTTGCCACACCTGGGCACATGGAGAAGGGAGAGCCGGACAGGCGCCCGCCAAGAGGGGCTGCTCTGTAACTGGGAACCTCACTGAGTTTGCAGCAGGGGCCAGAATTGTGGGGAGCCATTCTAGAGACCCCATTTTCTTAATAGTGCACAGATTGAGAAGTGGCTCCCAGGGCCTCAGCCTATTGGCATGGCAGGCCGGGCAGTGCCCAGCTGAGAATAGCTCACAAGGATGAGTCAAGAGGAAATGAGCGGATGGCAGGAGAGGCCACCATCTGTGGCTGCCTGCCCGGCCAGGCTTGTTCTCAGCACTTCACGGCGGCCAGCTCGGCTCTCACCCTAGCCGCCTCCTGAGGGACACGCGGGAGGTGGAGGCTCAGAGAGGGGAGATCAGGACTCAAACCTGGGCATTTTGATAATCACAGGAGTGAGATGCAGGTGGAGAGCAGGCCAGGAGCCTGCGGCACTTCTCCTGTGAGCTGCCCCCAGGAAGCGCTCGTGTGTTGCCCCTCGCCCCCACTCCTTCTTCCCTCCACATCTCTAGAAATACAGACACTGCGTGCAGAGCACCGGGTGCTGATGTGGCTTAGCCAGCATATCCTGATGCCTGTGGCCTGTCCTTCCTCCAGCCGGGTGACACCCAGACCCCAGCTCCTACACACCCCTGGGCAACCCCGCTTGGCCCCATGGGTGCTGAGCGTGGCTTTGCCAGTGTGTCAGAGGCATCAATTGCTAAAACAATTTGGCAGAAATTACCATTTAGAACATCTTTGCTCTAGAGTTGGACACTTCACTCACGTGTTTGTGGACGAGGCCGGGCAGGCAAGTGAGCCGGAATGCCTCATTCCTCTGGGGCTGATGTCAGACGTCAGTGGCCAGGTAAGTCCCGACTACTGTGTGTGTGGCTTCCTCCTCACCCTGTTCTCCTGTAGGGATGGGGGCTGCGGTCCTCCCGGGAACAGTCACAGCCGTATGGGGTCAGGTGGAAGTGCCAAGGACCCTGAGGTGCTGGGGGCCATGGGTCTCTATTGTACTTTATTCCTCTTGGACAAGAAGTGAATGTCTTGACTCACTTCTAAAACAGAGGTTAGGAGCCATTCTAGGTATTGGGGATGCAGCAGTAAAGTCAGGAATGTGGTCCTTGCTGTGGGTGAGCCAGCCGCACAGTGTCTAGAGGGGTGAACAGGGCCGGTGCTCCTGCATCTGACCCACCTGTGCCTCTGGCTGCCCCGGCCTCCAGCTCTGTGCATCCTCTGTTGTCCGCTCCCACCTGTTTCCTCCCTGGGTGCTTCTGATGGTGGCGTGGGCGTCACCTTGAACTCCCCTGTTTCCCTCCCTGTGGCTCATCGAGGCAAGCTCATCCAGCATCCAGCGCTGGACGTTTCAGGCTCCTCCTTGGCGCCCATCCTAGATGCCTGTCCCAGTCACCAGGCATGGGGTGGAGCATGAAGGTGGCGCTGAGGGAGGGAGCAGGGATTGGTCCAGGCGGAGCAGTGGCGTCGGGCGGCCTCACCAGGTCAAGGCAACCATGGGCAAGAGGCCAGGGGCAGGTGGGATGACGGCCAGGGCCGGCTACACAGAAGCTTCCAGAAGATAGATGGCATCCTTGGGGCTCTTACCACTTTGAGAGATTCGCAGGAGAGAAAGCCAGGCTGCAGAAGCCAGGCAGGTGGCAGGACTTCGGGGAGAAGCGGGGAGAGATGGCTCCAAGCCCTGTCGGCATCCCCTGGTCTCCCAGCCCCTCCCGTCATCACCTGCAGCCAGAGCGAGTGTGGGCTGGCCTTGCACGCGGCCCCACCCCCACCTGAGCCCATGGGCGTGGCAACGGCCCCTTGGCCCCTCCCTGCATGGGCTGAGATGGGCCTCCCTGCGTGGGCTGAGACCGGCCTCCCTGCGTGGGCTGAGACCGGCCTCCATGTGCAGATTGTGCTGGCAGGAGACCCCATGCAGCTCGGCCCAGTCATTAAGTCCAGACTCGCCATGGCCTATGGTCTGAACGTGTCCTTGTTGGAACGGCTGATGTCTCGACCGGCGTACCAGAGGGACGAAAATGCTTTCGGTGCTTGTGGCGCACATAACCCCCTGTTGGTGAGTCACAGACTCCAGCGTGTTCCGGTCCCAGTTAAGCAGACACAGGCTCCGGGGCAGTTGAGCAGCTCGCCCCTCTGTCCACCCGAGTGATCTCTGTCCGTGGGCAGAGTGCAGGAGAGCACCCACCACAGCGCCTCCCCTGTCAGCAGAAACTACAGCTTGGTGCTAATGGCTGAGACTCTGGGGTCAGATACAGTAAAAAGTTAAAATCTGTGTTACTCTGTGAACATAAGAAAAGCAGGAAGTCACTTTTGTGACTTAAAAAGCCTGCCCTAGAGTGACTGCAGGCAGTGTCTCCTCAGTGGTCTCCGACCCCAAGGTCCCACTGAAGTGCAGGTTCTGGGCTCTCAGCCAACCTTGTACCAAATTCTGAGGGATGGGCTTTGGGATTTGCATCTTTGGAGCCCCCAGCACACTGAGCTTGGGCCTCCAGGGCCCATCATTAAACAGTGAACCAAGTAGCCTCAGTTTTTAAGCCCCTGTAGCCCACAGAAGAAGAGTCTCCATCTGATTCCCATTGCCAGTATTAACATCAATAGAAAATGACGGGCAGTTACTGTGGGCGGACTTTCAGGGAAAAGGACTGGACCCCATTCCTGGTTGTCAAGGGTGTAGGGCAGATGGGGGTCTTCAGGCCAAGGAAGGTCTCATGAGGGACCACTCGCAAGACAGGCACCGGCTATGCCAGGGGCCATGAAACTGCCCCCAGGAAGATGGCCAGCTGCAACCAGCTGCTGGGCCTAAAGGGTGCCTGAGAGCTCTGCTGCCCCTGAGAGGTTCGCCTCATTCTCCAGTGCCGCTGCACCCCTCCACGCGCTAGCTACTTTGCTGGAGGTGTGGGTGCAGGTGACGTGTCTGCAGCAGGGGAGACCAGCATGCTGCTGTCACCACCGTCCCCACCACACAGCCTTCAGGGCAGGTGCATGTGGCACACAGCCACAGGTACAGACAGACCCTGCCACACAGGAGGTGAAGGCCTTGTCCTGTGCAGGGCCTGGGCAGTGTCCTGCACCCTCCAACCAGAGTGGCTGCCACAGTGACCCCAGGGGGCGGCATGCTTCCTTTCTTTTCCCCAGCAGCTGCCCGGCTCCAGCTAAGGCAGAGGTGCCATGACTCTAGATCGCATTTGGAGTTTGGAGTAGCACGTTGGAGGGTGGACACATTCTAGTTAGGCTTGACAGAGTCGGGAGGAGTCATGGGGCCAATAATGGCGCGCTCGTGCCAGTATCACCTGGCGAGTAACTGACAGCACCACAGGAACTCAGGTTTTCACCAACACGGGCTTTGTTACTCATCCCAAGGAGGGAGAGCCCTGGGCGTGTTCTCCCCAGCAGTGTCTTCCCGAGGGACAGTCAGTGACAGGAGAGCAGAGGGTGCAGCGTTGCATGCAGAGGACGGCTCCCCATGGCACAGACGCAGCAAGTCCTCATGCCAACACGTGGGTCATGTGTGATGAGCAGTGTCGAGACTGAGCATTACTCTGACTGGTTCAACTCTAGTCCCTGGAGACCTTCCCTGGCTGCCTACACCAGCACCAGGGGAAGAGTGCCTGCCCTGAGTGAGCTTCCCGGGCAAGTTGGAGGCAGACAGTAAACGTGTCCCATGTACTGGTGACATCACAGTCACCCTCGGCCGCATCAGTAAAGTCACAGCCAGGGCTGGCCATGCCCCCACAGTCACAGTGTCTATACTCTCCTGGCCCAGGGGCCCAGGAGCTCTTCCTTCCCTGTGGCCAGCGGAGGCAGGGCTGCGTGGGCCAGCAAGACACTGTTTGCAGGGTGAAGCTCTCAGCACACGAGGGAAGCGTCCATCTGCCCTGCTCCCCGCTGCCGGGTTCCAGGTGGCAGGAACCCTTTGAGAGGCCCCTCAGCCCCACCCAGACCCAGGAGAGGAAAAGAGGGTGGCTGTCACACCCTTTTCTTCCTGATGTTCTCATTTTTCTATTCAGATGGACCCTTGGCTTCACCATCATCCAAGGGCTTGGTCTGGGGGCAGGTGACACACAGGGGCACAGGGGCAGAGTCGGGCTTGGAAGTCAGGCGGGCCTCACGTTTGCCGTGCAGAGCCGCTTTTCCTTTGACAGAAACTGTGCCAGGTGCCACCTTCCCCTTGTGACCCATCACCCTCTCCTTGTAGGTCACAAAGCTGGTGAAGAACTACCGGTCCCACGAGGCCCTGCTGACCCTGCCCTCACGGCTGTTCTACCACAGGGAACTCGAGGTCTGTGCGGACCCTACAGTGGTGACCTCTTTGCTGGGCTGGGAGAAGTTGCCTAAGAAAGGCTTCCCGCTCATCTTCCATGGTGTGCGGGTGAGTTGTGTCTTGAACCCGGAGGGGACCATGTCGGGTAAGGACAGTGTGGCAGGAGGTCCTTGCTCCCAGGTGATGTGGCGGGGCAGATGCTCCGCTGGTCACTGGAGAGTGAAAAGCCATCAGGGGCTTGTGTCCCCCAAGATGGATGCCGACTTCTCCTGCCAGATGAGTTGTGCCTGGTACCAAGGGGACGACATGGGCACCACTCTCAGGTGGTCACAGCAGATAAGCACTGGGCTCCAAGAGAAGCAAAGCTACCCAGTGAGCTCTGGGGGGCCTGGGGAAGCTTGCAGGGCTGTGTGACGGGATACCCTGGGGCCGCAGGAAGCTCCCGGAGGCCGCCTCCGCCTCCCTCCTGGTGCTTCCCTCGAGGGTTGGAGCTGTCAGGAGAGAGCCGGGCAGGGAAGGCAGCAGCCGCAAGCCCGAGCCCTGTGCCTGGGGCCTGAGGAGTGACGGGCCACCACCCCCTCTCTGAGGCCTCATGGAGGGACAGAGTTAGATGCTGAGTGGCCAAGCAAAATTACAAGCATTCACTAAAATGAGATAGTTTGTATTAGGAATTTAGTTAGAAGCAGAAATCAAGTTTTGCATTAACCCCCTCCCCCAGAGGAAGGGGCATTCATGGTATCTGCAGTGAGGGCTGCACCCGGGCCACAGGGGGACCCTGGTGCAGGTGCCCCTTCCATGCCACGGGCCCTGGAGGACAGGGGTCCAGGCTACACCACTCGGCTGCCTCGGGGCCTCTGCATTCCATGCCCCACCCAGCCATGGCCCCCAGTTGCTCTTCGTAAGTTCCTGAGGGAGAAAATCTGTCTGTGACCTGTCCAAAGCAGTGGGGTGGGACGTGTGTGTGGTGGCTGTGGGGTGCTCACATCTGGAAGGGAGGGAGTCCTGAGGGGCTCTGCAGTGAGTCGGACACCTCAAGACATGGTGCTCTCTGAGGCAGGTCCCTCCCCAGCAGTGGTCTCCCGCCATCTGTCCTCCTAGCTCTGCCCATCCTCAGAAGCTTTCCTGGGTATCAGGAAAACACACTAGTGGCCAGGCACAGGGGCTCGCCTGTAACCCCAGCATTTCGGGAGGCTGAGCCAGGAGGATTGCTTGAGCCTAGGAGTTCAAGATTAGCCTGGGCAACATAGTGAAACTGCCATCTCTTTAAAAAAAAAAAAAAAAAATTTTTTTTTTAATTAGCTGCGCATGGTGGCATGTGCCTTTGGTCTCAGCTACTTGGGAGGCTGACGCAGGAGGATCGCTTGAGCCCAGGAGATTGAGGCTGCAGTGAGCTATGATTGCATCACGGTACCCCAGCCCAGGGGACAGAGTGAGACCCTGACTCTTAAAAACTATGTAACTAAATAAAAATAAATGCATGGAGACTGTCACTCAGCAGCTCTGTGTCCTGACCTAGGATCTGTCACCGGGTAGGCCATGGTGGAGAAGAGGAGTGAAGCCTCTCGTTCTCATTGTGCTTCTCATCAAATTATCCTTGGGTTTCTAGTTGTTCTTGTCTTACGAATTTTAACTGCTGTGTTTCATGCATACAATTTATCATTGCTTTATCTTCCTCCTTATGTAATACTCTTCCATACCGTCCTGTGTGTGAGTGTTAAATTTCACCTCGTAATATTAACATTGCCGTTTTTTTATTTTTACATGGTATGTCTTTGCCCTCTGTTTTCATTTTTTATTGTATTTCTTAGGAGCAGCTAGGTTTTTATATTTAATCCATTTTGGGAGTCAGTTTGCTTTTAGAGACATAAATCAGTCCAGTCTATAGTGATTTCACATTATTTCTTCTTTACCTTTCCTAGTTATTTATTTTATTTCCTGATTCTTTCTAGTTGGTTGGTTGCTATTCATTGAACTGTTTCTCAGTTTAGAAGTTTCTGCTATAAGTTTCCATCCCATTAATCTTTTAAGTTTCTTCAGTCATTTATTATTTACAATAAATGAGTAAGTTACATGGTTTAACAACAACAACAAAATTAATTCTTACTGCTTTATCTGGTGGTCACTTTTTTGGGTTTTGTTTTGTGGGGGTTTTTTTGGTTTTGTTTTGTTTTGGTTTTGGTTTTTTTTTTTTTTTTGGTTTTATTTTTGAGACAGAGTTTTGCTCTTTCACCCCAGCTGGAGTGCGGTGGTGCAATCTCGGTTCACTGCAGCCTCCGCCTTCCATGTTCAAGCAATTCTCATGCCTCAGCCTCCCAAGTAACTGGGACTACAGGTGCCTGCCACCACATCCAGCTAATTTTTGTATTTTTACTGCTTTATCTGGCAGTCACTTTTTGGGTTTTTTGTTTGTTCATTTAGTTTTGTTTTGAGACAGGGTTTCATTCTGTCGCCCTGACTGGAGTGCAGTGGCGCAATCTTGGCTCACTGCAACCTCTGCCTCCCAGGTTCAACCAATTCTCACGCCTCAGACTCCCAAGTATCTGGGACTACAGGTGCCGGCCACCACATCCGGCTAATTTTTATAATTTTAGTAGAGGGGGTTTCAGCATGTTGGCCTGGCTGGTCTCAAACTCCTGACCTCAAGTGATCTGCACGCCTTGGCCTCCCAAAGTGCTGGGATTACAGGCGTGAGCCACCGCGCCCAGCCTGGTGGTCACTTTTTTAAATTGTAGGGCTGGACGTGGCTCACATCTATAACCTCTGCACTTTGGGAGGCCAAGGCAGGCAGATTGCTTGAGCCCAGGAGTTCAAGAACAGCCTGGACAACATAGCAAGACCCTATCTCTACAAAAGATACAGAAACTATCTGGGCATGGTGGTGCACACTTGTAGTCCCAGCTACTCAGGAGGCTGAGGTTTCAGTGAACTGTGATCATGCCCTGGCACTTTAGTCTGAGCGACGGAGTGAAACCCTGTCTCATTCATTCATTCATAAAAAAATGTATACATAATATAAAATTTGTCATGTTAAAAACTTTTTTTTTTTTTTTTTTTGAGGCAGTCATCTCACTCTGTCACCCAGGCTGGAGTATAGTGGCATGATCTCAGCTGACTGCAACCTCTGCATCCCAGGTTCAAGCAATTCTCATGCCTCAGCCTCCCGAGCAGCTGGGACTACAGGCGTGCCCCACGATGCCCAGCTAATTTTTGTGTTTTTAGTAGAGACGGAGTTTCACCATATTAACCAGGCTGGTCTCGAACTCTTGACCTCAAAAGATCTGTCCACCTCGGCCTCCCAGAGTGCTGGGATTACAGGCATGAGCCATCACCCCCAGCCTCCATTTTTAAGTGTAAAGTTTAATAGTGTTAAGTATATTCACATTGTTTTGCAGCCTGCAGAACTTTTATTTTTTTGAAACGGAGTCTCGCTCTGCTGCCCAGGCTGGAGTGCAGTGGCCGGATCTCAGCTCACTGCAAGCTCTGCCTCCCGGGTTCAC
>NW_012103009.1:736470-739770 GCF_000951045.1 Mandrillus leucophaeus | reverse complement strand
TCCCAGCTACTCGGGAGGCTGAGGCAGGAGAATGGCGTGAACCCGGGAGGCAGAGCTTGCAGTGAGCCAAGATAGCACCACTGCACTCCAGCCTGGGCAACAGAGCGAGATTCCGTCTCAAAAAAAAAAAAAAAATTCTGTACCCATGAAACAGTAACTTTCTTCCCTGCAGCCCCTAGTAGCCACCATTCTACTTTCTGACTGTATGAATTCAGCTGTTCTAGGTACTTCATATAAGTGGAATTAATCATGGAGTGTTTGTCCTGTGACTGGCTTATTGCACTGAGCATCCTGTCCTCGAGGTTCATCCATGTTGTAGTGTGTGTTAGAATTTCCTCCCTTTTGGGGGCTGAGTAACATTGTATTGTGTGTATACACCACACTTGGCTTATCAGTTCATCTATCAGTGGACACTTGGGCTGCAGATATTTGACTGTTGTGAGTAGTGCTGCTATAACAGGTGTACAAATATCTATTTGAGACCCTGCTTTCAGTCCTCATGGGTATATACCCAGAAGTGGAATTGTTGGTAATTCTAGTCTTAATTTTTTGAGAAACCATCATCTTGCTTTCCACAGTAACTGCAGCATTCCACACCCCACCAACAGTGCCACAGGGTTCGTTTCCCCACGTCCTCACCACTACTTATTTTCTGGATTGTTTTATAGTAGCCATCTTAGTGGGAGTGAGGTATAGCTCACTGTAGTTTTGATTTGCATTTCCTCAACGATTTGTGACCTTGAGCAGCTTTTCATGCACCTGTTGGCCATTTGTATGTCTCCTTTGGAGAATTCAGGTCCTTCGCCCATATTTAATTGGGTCGCCTTTTGTCAGTGAGTTTAAGACTTCCTTATAGTTTTGGATATTAATTTCTTCTATACTATTTGCAAAGGTTTTCTCCCCCTCCGCAGATTATCTTTTCACATTGTTGATTGCATCCTTTGATGCCCAGACATTTTCCATTTGGATGTAGTCCAGTGTATCCCTTTTAGTTATTGCCAGTGGCTTTGGTGTCGTATCCAAGAAATCATTGCCAAACCCAGTGTTGTGGGGTTTTTTCCCTGTTTTCCTTCAAGAATTTTATGGATTTAGGTCTTAGGTTTAGATCTTCCATCTACTTTTGAGTTTACATTTCCAGGTGGTGTCAGGTGAGGGTCCGTCTTCATCCTTTTCATGTGGCTCTCTAGTGTTTCCAGCAGCATTGGTTGAAAAACTGTCCTGGCACCCTTGTCAAAAGTCATCTGGCCATAGGCCGTATACGCAAGGGTTTATTTCTAGGTTCTCCATTCTACCCTGTTGATCTATATGTCTGTCTTTTATGTCAGTATATCTCATCAATGTTTTCTAAGGAAGAGTATTTTCAAGATGAACAGTAGCTATGTCAAAGGTCTAATATCAAAAAAAAAAGAAGAAGAAGATGAGCCAGCCAGCCCTCCACTCTGGGGCTCAGACCCAAGTGGTGGACCCGTGTGACCATCCTCCTCTGCAGCGTTTCGCATGGCTGTGAGCCATGTCATCATCATTTAACATGTGCCGTCTGCCCCGCTCCCATGTAAGTTGTGTGTGAGAGCAGGGATTCGTTCTGTCATATTCAGTGTGTATTCCCAGCACCAACTTCAGCTCCTGGATTGCAGCCTTCTGGCGAATATTCATGGAGTGAAGGAGGTTTTCCCTCTTCATCAACCCAGGGCAGCGAGGCACGGGAGGGAAAAAGCCCATCGTGGTTCAACCCGGCCGAGGCCGTCCAGGTCCTGCGCTACTGCTGCCTCCTGGCCCAGAGTATCTCCAGTCAGGTGTCTGCCAGCGACATTGGCGTCATCACGCCCTACCGGAAGCAGGTACGCCCTGCCCAGGCACGCCTGGCTCTGTGAGGTCCCTGCAGCCCCACAGAGGCAGAAACAAGCTCCTTTGAGCAGCAGCAGGTTTTTAAAGGAGCAGAACCACACTTGAATGTCATTCAGCACGAGAGGTCAGCCGGCTGCCATCCACGCACCAGTTCCAGGCTTTTCTATGGCCGGAGCCTAGAACAGTTTTTACATTTCTAAATGGTTACATTTATATGTCCCTTGATATTTGGCCCTTTGGGAAAACATTTGCCAGCCCCCAGCTCTAACCCAATATTTCTCAAAGGGGGCGACTTTGGTTATATTTGAATGGGACACTTCTCATTTCCTGTGACTGCGGTGTGATTATAGGGGAGTTAGTGGCCCCGGAGGCCCAGGGACTGGTCCCAGGAAGCATTTCCACACGTTCACAGTGGCCCTGGAGCTCTGGTGGGGACGCGGGTGGCTCCCATACCGAACACTTTCATGAAGTATGTGTCCCTGTGGCGTTCACACCACCAAGCAGAGCTTGGAAAGAACCCCCAAAATGCAGAAGAAAAGGTGGGTCCCCTAGGCCGTCACAGTAACAGATCAGCTGTACCACGGGCGTGTCCACCGCAGGGCCCTTCACAGGTGTTATGTTTCCTTTTGTCTGACCTCGGGGCCTCAAGAGGTGAGTGCTTAGCTCTCCCAGAGGTACAGAGTAATGAAGGCTTGTAGAGACAAGTAAGTTGCCAGACATCACACAGCCAGTGTCCTGGTGTCAACCTCAGCTTGTAGGTGCCGTCCTGCTGAGACACACACCTCAGCTCTAAGCAGCAGGCACGCATCTCATTTCTCCTGAAGGACTTCCTCCATCCTTGATGTGTGCTTGTGGGGAGGGAGGATTTTCCACTTGAAACTTGGCTTTCCTAATAAGCATTATCCCCCGTCCCCAGTTTAACTAAAACTGGAATTTGTCTTCTAATCAATTCAGATTGGAAGAAAACAATAAAGAATTAAAAAACAGTGTTGCACATTGGCCAATATTTGGTTCACGCTGTGATGTGTAAAGAAATGGATATGTACAGGCTGGGGGCGGTGGCTCAGGCCTGTAATCCCAACACTTAGGGAGGCTGAGGTAGGTGGATCACAAGGTCAGGAGTTCAAGACCAGCCAGGCCAACATGGTGAAACCCTGTCTCTATTAAAAAATACAAAAAATTAGCCGGGTGTGGTGGCAGGCGCCCGTAATCCCAGCTACTCAGGAGGCTGAGGCAGGAGAATTGCTTGAACCAAGGAGGTGGAGGTTGCAGTGAACCGAGATCACGCCACTGCACTCCAGCCTGGGTGACAATAAGACTCCGTCTCAAAAAAAAAAAAGGCCGGGCGCGGTGGCTCAAGCCCGTAATCCCAGCACTTTGGGAGGCTGAGACGGGCGGATCACGAGGTCAGGAGATCGAGACCATCCTGGCTAACATGGTGAAACCCCGTCTCTA
>NW_012103009.1:732526-735674 GCF_000951045.1 Mandrillus leucophaeus | reverse complement strand
CTCCCCCTTCTCCTCCCTCTCCTCCTCCTGTTTCTTTTTGAACCAAAAAGGAGGTCGTTCTGCTTTTTAACATTCTAAATGTTTTCATATGTCAAGAGTTTCTCTTCATGCCCCCCAAAAATTTAAAACGCCATTTTTTTTTAATTCATCTCTGTGTGCTTTTAGGTACGGTCAAATGAAGATAGATTTGAAGATGATCGATATTTTTTGGGTTTCTTGTCCAACTCAAAAAGATTTAATGTTGCAATCACCAGACCCAAAGCTTTGCTGATAGTGCTGGGAAACCCCCATGTTCTCGTTCGAGTGAGTTTTCAGGCACTGGGTGGGCTGTGATCACTTAAGGAGGGAGGGTCCGGGCCAGGCATGGTGGCTCACACCTGTAATCCCAGCACTTTGGGAGGCCAAGGCGGGTGGATCACGAAGTCAGGAGATCGAGACCATCCTGGCTAACACGGTGAAACCCCATCTCTACTAAAAAATAGAAAAAAACTAGCCGGGCGAGGTGGCGGGCGCCTGTAGTCCCAGCTACTCGGGAGGCTGAGGTAGGAGAATGGCGTGAACCCAGGAGGCAGAGCTTGCAGTGAGCCGAGATCGCACCACTGCACTCCAACTTGGGCGACAGTGCGAGACTCCGTCTCAAAAAAAAGAAAAGAAAAGGAGGGAGGGTCCAGGTCACTGGGGATGAGACGCACGTGGCACCAGGAGACATGGGGCCTTCACTTGCTCTCATGCCAGGCTAATTGTTATTGCCAACAGGACCCCTGTTTTGGTGCTTTGCTGGAATACAGTATTACAAATGGTGTTTACATGGGATGCGATTTACCTCCTGAACTGCAGTCTCTGCAAAAGTGAGCACTTCTGCTGTCTACCTCAAGGACAGGCTGGCTCTAGAACATGCTCTAGCCTGCTCTCCCCTGCTCCCCTCACCCCCACCCACATGCCCCCCAACCCGCTGCAGCCTTAGTCCTCCGCCAGCCACCTTCCTCAGCTTATCCTAGGCTTCAGCAGTCACCGTTTCCTGGACATTCGGGGTCATGTCACCCGTCTTGCATAGGCTAACAGGGTAAACTAAGTCCCCTTGTAAAACCCACAGTGGGAAAAGAGTGCAGCTCCCAGCCTGCTGTGGGAGCCTGACTCACTGGCCATCCGCTTCCCTGTCTGCAGCTGTGGCGACGGGGTGGCAGACCCCTCCTACCCAGTGGTGCCAGAATCTACAGGACCAGAGAAGCATCAGGAGCCCAACTGATCTGCAGTGGCTGACAGCAGCGAAACCATGTGTTCGGCCTGGCCACGATGCTGTTTCCATCTGCTCCGTGGCTCCTGTGGCCTGCCCTTGTCTCACAGCCAGGCGGGGCTGTGTGTGGGTGTGGGGCTGCCAGGTTGAACCCAGCTGCTGCTGCCCTGACTTTGGCATATGCCAGCCTGTTCCTGCCACGGGGCAGTCACTGCCGCCCACCCTGAAATAAACCCTCGAGTGACCCCCAGCAGCCTTTCCACCTCGAGATGTGTGCCCATGTCAGTGATGACCAGGGTTTCATGTGGCCTCTCACCCCTGCTAGCGCAGGTTTTGGAGATGGCTTGCTGTCCACTTCACCTGAACTAGCCGTGTGCCAGGCTCCAGGCAAGGCTGCCAGCTCCACTCAGCAGAGCGCCAGGGCCATGGACCAGGCATGTAGAGCCCACAGGGCCTGAGGCTTTACATGGGGCCAGGGTTGTGGGGGTGGCAGTCAGGCCTGCCCTAGGCCCAGTGCTTCTGGGAGTTTGCAGCTGGATGGGTTCCTGGGTGCAGGCCTGCACCCTAGGGGTACTGAGTTTAGGGGTCCTTAGAACACATCTCTGGGCCAGAAATAAAACACGTGGAGACGGGCGACGCATCTCAGGCCAGGAGGAGCAGAGAAGTGGCAGGAAGAACACTTGGGGTGAGCCCCGCACTGTCCTCAGCCTGGTAGGCTGAGGACAACCTCCCAGGTAGGCCCAGGCAGAGCCCGCATGCACGGAGGCTGCTGTGCCCAGCGCTCCTGCAGCCAGCATTTGCTGGACTCCCGCTGCAGAGCAGAAGTCCTGGGGCAAGAACCTCTCCATCCTGTCAACCCCAAATCGAAGGGACGCCCCCCAGGGAGGCTGGGGACTTTTCTGACCCAGGTGAGGGGAGCAGTGGGGTCAGCGCTGACACTGAGAGGCCGCCTCTCTGGGCTCTGACCTGGATGTCCTGGCAGGTGGGAGAGAGGCAAGAAGCAGGCGTGGGGTCCACACCTGAGGGAGTGCTCTTGGGCAGAGACGTGGGGAGCCACTATTGAGGCTGGACAGGTGTCGTCAGCTGGGGGACACCTCAGCAATGATCTGGCGTGTGTCCGGCGTGGCAGGAGACCAGGCAGGGTCATTCTATAAAGGACTCGGGGCACCTGTTCGCTGGTGCAAGAGTGGCAGGGAAGCTGTCAGGTGACAGGGAGGGAGGGGAAGAGAAGGAGGTCAGTGAGGAGGCTGCCCTGGAGGGGCCCAGGCTATGGGGAAGACAGCACTGCTCAGCCACCCACACATCCCTGCAAAGCAAGGCAAGGGGAGCAGAGGCAAATGGGGCCTGTAGACAGGTGTCGTCTGCAGAGGATTTTGGACTTTTTTTGAGACAGGGTCTTGCTCTATTGCCCAGGCGAGTGCAGTGGCACAGTCATGGCTCACTGCATCCTCAACCTCCCAGGCTTGGGTGATCCTCCCACCTCAGCCTCCCAAGTAGCTGTTACTACAGGTGTGCACCATCACACCTGGCTAATTTTCTGTAGAGACAGGATTTTGCCATGTTGCCCAGGTTGGTCTCAATCTCCTGGGCTCAAGTGTTCCGCCCACCTCAACCTCCCAGGTAGTTGAGATCACAGGCATGTGCCACCACACCTGGCTAATTTGCTTATGATTATTTGTAGAGGCAGTCTCGCTATGTTGGCCAGGCTGGTGCACAGTTTTCAACTTTGGTGCTTGGAGTCCCCTAAATGAAACTTTAAGGGAGTGTATCTCTTCCCTCATTTTTTTAGTTATCTAAGGTTTTTGTTCATCATGTTTTAAACGTGCTTATGATGTAAGTCACAGCATATTATAAATCTTGCCATTTTATTTATTTTTATTTTTTATTATATTTATTTTTTTATTTTTATTTTTT
>NW_012103009.1:728235-731152 GCF_000951045.1 Mandrillus leucophaeus | reverse complement strand
GTGTTAGCCAGGATGGTCTCGATCTCCTGACCTCGTGATCCACCCGCCTCGGCCTCCCAAAGTGCTGGGATTACAGGCGTGAGCCACCGTGCCCGGCCACCTGGCTAATTTTTGTATTTTTAGTAGAGATGTCGTTTCACCATGTTGGCCAGGCTGGTCTTAAACTCCTGACCTCAAGTGATCCGCCCACCTCAGCCTCCCAAAGTGCTGGGACTACAGGCGTGAGCCACAGCACCTGGCCAGAAATGCATTATTTAATTATCTGTATGGGGCTTACTTGCAAATAATGTCTCCATGCGAAGATATTACTTAGGGCAGAGATGAAAGTTTGTCAGTTTTTTTTCCTGTTTTTCATCTTCATGGATATGGAAGCTCAGAAAGCTTGTTTGCCTAAAGAAAGAGATGGGAATACAAGCTCTGCACAGCACTCACCATCTTCAGGATCCTTCCATGTGTTGAAATCTCATGTTAATGTATCACCAAGAGAAAGAAGCAGCTGCTCCCACAATATGGGGATTTGGGAAGACTGTCCTCCAGTCTGGGCCACCGGAGTGTGAAGACCGCAGGGGTGGACCCTTCACTCCCCCCACACATCCTCCTGAGGAGGGTAGCAGGCCAGGCAGCCAGGGTGTCATCACGGACCTTTGCTCATCGTTCCACTCACCTGGAATGAAGATGGCAGCCAGGGTGCCGAGTTTGAATCCAGGTCCCGGCTCTGCCACAGGCGTTTGTCTTGTCAAGCTCCCACCACTTCCTGTGCGAGACAGTGACTGGCCAGTGGTGCTCAGTGGCGCTCAACAGGCAGGCAAGATCACACCCACTCAACCATCCTTGTTCACTGAAAAGCTGCTGTGGCCCAGATGCTGCCCCAGGCAGGGGGGCAACATGCAAAACAAATGCAGCAGGTGCAGGGGCTCATGCCTGCAATCCCAGTACTGTGGGAGGCCAAGGTAGGGGGTGGGGGGGCTGGGGGGATCAGGAGTTTGGGGCCATCCTGGGCAATATAGTGAGACCCCGTTTCTACAGATAAAAAAATTTTAAGGTCAGGTGCAGTGGCTTATGCCTATAATCGCAACACTGGGAGGCTGAGGCAGGAGGATCACTTGAGCCCAGGAATTCGAGACCAACCTAGGCAATGTGGCGAAACCCCATCTCTATCAAAGCAATTAGCCAGGTATGGTGGTGCACGCCTGCAGTCCCAGCTACTCAGAAGGCTGAAGTGGGAGGATCCCTTGAGCCCAGGAGACGGAGGTTACAGTGAGCCAAGACCCCTGCACTCCAGCTTGGGCAACAGAGAGACCTTGTCTCAAAAAATAAGAGTAACAATGTAAAGAAGCCAGGCGTGGTGGCATGCATCTATAATGCCAGCTACTTGAGGGATCAAGGTGGGGGAATTGCTTGAGCCCAGGAGTTCAGGGTTGCAGTGAGCTCTGACCAGTGATGGTCAGGGTTTGCACAGACCGTGAACACAAACCGCTAGGAATAAAGAAACTCAAAGTACCTCGAAGCTACACTCCCTGCCTCAGAATGGTAGATGCTAGAAGGTGGATCGGTCTGAGAGCTGGAAAGAAGATGGTAGATGCTAGAAGGTGGATCGGTCTGAGAGCTGGAAAGAAGATGGTAGATGCTAGAAGGTGGATCGGTCTGAGAGCTGGAAAGAAGATGGTAGATGCTAGAAGGTGGATCGGTCTGAGAGCTGGAAAGAAGATGGTAGATGCTAGAAGGTGGATCGGTCTGAGAGCTGGAAAGAAGACAGGGACAGGAAGCTTTTTCACTGATGGTGTGAGCGTGGACTGGTCCAGCACTTCTGGAAAGCATGGAGAGGCAGCCGTGCGAAAGCAGAAAGTGCATCTGAAAAACAAAGGCACCCACCCAGCAGCCACACTCAGACGGGCTGGAACTCACTGCTCTGGGTTATCTGGGAGTGACTGAGTTGCCTGGGGGGTGACTTGGTTATGTGAGGGATGGCTGGGTTCTCTGGGGTGACGGTTCTCTGGGGGTGACTGGGTTATATGGGATGAGTTATCTGAGGGGTGCCTGGGTTATCCAGGAGATGACTGGTTTATCTGGTTTCCTGAAGGGGACTTGATTATTTGGGGATGATGATTTTATCTGGGATGACTGGGTAATCTGGAGGTGACCGAGTTATCGGGTGAATAGGTTGTGTGAGAGGTGCCTGGGGTGATTAGTTTATCTGGCAGTGACTGGGTTATCTGCTAGGGGTGATTTATCTGGAGGTGCCTGGGTTATTTGGGGTGACTGGGTTTATCTGGGGTGACTGGGTGGTTGGGTGCTGGGATTGGATGTAGCTGAACTGTCTGCCTTAGGATGAAGTTTGCTGGAAGCCATGGGCGGGCATCCCTTAGAAACATGCAAGGATCTTTAAAAGCACAGACAGCGTGAAAGCTCAAAGCAGACACACATCCCCTCTGCCGCCGAGGGAGGCAGGGGGACCTCCTGGTTTGCTCACAGCAGTGGCAGGCCTGCGAACACTGGGGCTCAAAATACATTTTTGGAATGAATTATTGAATGAACTTAAAACTCCAATCACGCTGAATCTTTTATATGAAAGATTGTGCACGAACGTCCTGGTATAGTGGGAAGGGGACCTGCACAAGGGAAAACTGCTGCCCCAAAGAGGACCCTGTGGGCGGGGACCACGCGGGATACACCCGCGCCTGAAGCCAGACCCCCGGCTCCCCAAGGGAGAACAGAACGGAGGGCGGGGCTGTGGGGAGCGGAGGGGATGAAGGTCAGGGAGGCGGCGGGGACCCCCTGAGCTGGCACAGGCCCTGGGAACGCCTGTGGAACATGTGACGGGATGGGGCGTGTGGGGGAGGAGGTGCGGGCTGCAGAAGTGGGGTCCCCGCGGCGGTGATGGGGTCACTCACGGCGGCGGGACTGGGGGGACTGGGGG
>NW_012103009.1:725378-726735 GCF_000951045.1 Mandrillus leucophaeus | reverse complement strand
GCGCCCACCGTGACCTGGCTGCGTCCGCGGCGTCCCAGGCACCTTCCACAGCCGCCCCCATCCTCGCAGGTGTGGCTGGTCGCTGGTCGCCCAGACCCCTCGTCTCTATTTTATTGTTGTTCTTCCTTCCATTCGTCCGCCCATGAGCTGCGGGTGGGACTAGGCCTGTCTGGACCCAGGGGTCCCAAATGTCACAAGACATGGGGTCTGGTTTGGAGAATGTCACAAGCAGCGTCTGAGGGGGTGCGGGGTGGCCAGGTGGGGACCAGGGAAGGCCCGGACGGGTGTTGAGAGCAGAGAGCTGATTACAGGGGCTGGTGGAGCTGCCAGGCAGGGTCCCCGGGCTGGACTTGGGTGGAAGGAGGGCAGAGTGAGTCTCTGAGAGGCCCAGGCCTTCCACCCCTGCGGCGGCCCGAGGCCTATCCTGGGGCACTGGTGGCCTCTGAAGGTCTGAAGCAGGGGAGCTAGCACAGGGCAGGGCCACGTGTCAGAGCAGGGAGCCTGGAGCTCCTGCATGGAGATGGGAGCTGGACCAGGGCAGGGACCCGGGCTGGTTAGATCAGGACCAGTGAGGGCACCAGGCGAGGCAGGAAGATGGACAGAGCAGCCAGCCTGCCTGTGAGCCTCTGCCGGGTGGGGTTCTGGTGCCTCTGCCCTCCCCAAGGAGTGGGGTGAAACAGGTGGAGCCGAGAACTTCCTCCCCTGGGGTCTGGGCCAAAGCAAGGGGGATCAGGGTCTCCTGGCCTGTGTGGCCCAGAGGGGCCAGTCTGCAGCAGGGAGGGGTGCTGGGGCCCTGGGGCCCTCTCTTCTGCAGCTTCCAAACCTCGGCAGACCCTGCCTTAGCACTGGTGCTTCCCGAATCTCGCAGGTGACTCCTTAAGGAGTCACCAGGCCTGAGGGTAGACATTGGCCAGGCTGTCTGGTCCCACCCAGGGGCGGAGGAGGGCTCTGCTGGTCTCCTCTTGGACACTGGAGCCCAGACACCAGGGATTAGAGGACCCCTGGGGTGGGCGCACAGCACACACTGAAGAGCAGGGAGCCCGGGTGTGCGGTGGGGCCTTGGGGCAGGCCCAGCATGTCCAGGCGCCATGTGTGTTCTCTGTGTTTGTGACAATAAAGTACCACAAACTAGGCAGTTTCAAATAGCAGACATTTATCTCTCATGGTTCCGGAGGCCAAAAGTCCAAACTCAAGGTGTCGGCAGGGCCCTGCTCCCTCCAAAGCTCTAGGCAAGGGACCTTCCAGCCTGGTGCTGACCTGCACACCTTGGCTCATGGCCACCTCACCCAGTCTCTGCCTCTGTCTTCTCATGGGTTTCTTCCCTCCCTGTCTGTGTCCAAATTTCCTTTTTCTTTTT
>NW_012103009.1:720981-725328 GCF_000951045.1 Mandrillus leucophaeus | reverse complement strand
GTGTATAATTTTTTTTTTTTTTTTTTTTTTTTTTTTTTTTTTTTTTTTTTTTTTTGAGACAGCGTCTTGGTATGTCGCCCAGGCTGGAGTGCTGTGGTACGATCTGCAACCTCCACCTCTCAGGCTCAGGTGATCCTCCTGCCTCAGCCTCCAGCCTGGGACCACAGGCATTCAACACCACACTCAGCTAATTTTTGTGCCATGTTCTCCAGACTGGTCTCGAACTCCTGGGCTCAAGTGATCCTCCCACTTCAGCTTCCCAAAGTGCTGGGACTACAGGCGTGAGCCACTGTGCCTTTTTTTTGAGACTAAGTCTTGCTCTATCACCCAGGCTGGAGTGCAGTGGTGCGATGTCAGCTCACTGCAAGCTTCGCCTCCCAGGTTCAAGCGATTCTCCTGCCTCAGCTTCCCAAGTAGCTGGGACTGCAGGCACCCGTCACCACGCCCGCCTCATTTTTGTATTTTTAGTAGAGACGGGGTTTGGCCATGTTGGCCAGGCTGGTCTCGAACTCCTGACCTCAGGTGATCCGCCCACCTCGGCCTCCCAAAGTGCTGGCATTACAGGCGTGAACTACTACACCCGGCCCAACTTTCTTCTTTAAGACGGAAAGGAAGCGAGTGCTCTGCCCCCGAGCACCCTCCCGGGAGCCTATGGGCCGGTTCCTTTTTTTGGCCTCAGCATCCTTGGTGGGCCGAGCGCAGCCCCGCAGCCCTTGATGCTGCAGGGCAGGGTTGGGCCTGAGGGCCCGTGTGGCCAGCTGCTGTCTCGGGATGCGGCACCCTTGAAGGTTGAGGGCCAAATCCCAGGGTCTCCAGGGTGGGCCGGGGAAGGCTGTTGGCCCCCTCAGCCTGCAGAGACTGGAGAATGTAGCAGGTGCACAGCCACCGCCAGGATTAGCTTCCTATGGTTGCTGGAACAAACCTACAGGTCAGAAACCAGATGCGAGTCTCATGGGGCTAAAACGACCGTGTCAGCAGGGCTGGCTCCAGGGGGAATCCACTTTCCGCCTTCTCCGGCCTCCGGAGGCCTCCACATTCCTGGCCTTGCAGCCCTTCCTGTGTCCTGAGAGCCGGCCGCGTGGCGTCCTCTCTCCCACCTCCGCTTCTGTCCTCACATCCCCTCCCTGACTCTGACCCTCTTAGAGGAAACCTGCAGTTGCCGCCCACCAAGACCCCCAACCTAGGCATGTCTGCAAAGTCCTCGTGAACTGGGAAACGTGACACCGCCACAGGCTCCAGAGTTGGGATGTGGCATCTTTGGGGGCCATGAATCTGCTCACTGCAGACCCCGTGTGGAGGTCTGTAAGGCCAGGGGAATCGGGGAAGACCCAGGGCCTGGCCTGGGCCGAGGGCTTTGAGGATGAGGCAATGGTCTGAGATGACTAGACAGGGTTTGGCCAGCAGACAGGAGGAGCCTGTGCAGAGCCAGGGGGTCCTGGAGAGGTGTCCCCACTCCCCAGGTGGGAGGGGCTGTCGGGAGGGACCCAGCTTCACCCTTGGGGGTCACCTTGGGGCCATGTGCAGCCCAGACCGCAGGGGTGGGCTGGAGACAAGCTTGGGGATGGCAGAACCGAGGAAGGGCACAACTGGGGGAGGGCCGGGAGGCTGGGCTGTGGCCTGGGGCCCTGTGGACAGCATTCCAAATATGGGAATATGGGCCGTGGTGGGGTGCGCTCAGACACCCATTCAGAGGTGCTCCAGGCAGCACCAGGCCCCTGGCTGCCAACTCTGACATTGTCACTGGGGCTCTGAGGACTTGGTGTCACAGGCTTCTTGGCTGGGAAGCCAGTGTTCTCTCTTGGGGCATAGCTGGCATGACCGGGGTCCACACAGCAGTGTCTCCTGATAAAGGGGCCCCTGGCGGCGGCTCTGTCTGCCCTGTCGGATGGGCCAGGCCTTCCTGCCTCTCATTTGGACACCTGCACTGGCCAAGGCAGGGTCCCACTGTCCCTGGGAAGTCCCAGAGCAGGGCCTCAGGCAAAGGCCCCATGGCAGTTGCTGTGTGTGGGATGGGCCCATGAATTTGGGCTCAGTAGCCCCTCTCTGCTGCTCCACCCCCAGTCAGGCCAGCACCCCCGGCCCTGGCACCCCCGCTGGAAGCTGCGGCAGCATCCACCGGGAGTGGCCCAGCTGCCGGCACAGCTCTGAGTCCATCAGGACCTGCTAAGGCTGCCAGGGGCACCCTGCGCTCTGCAGGTGCGGCAGGTCCAGGGAGGAGGGAGGCCTTGCTGGACATGCCTTGGGGCCCCCAAAGGGCTGGGCCGCTCACCTGCCGTGAGTCAGGGCAGTATCCTTGGTTGAGCAGATGAGGAAACTCAGGTCAGAGTGGCAAGCAGGACTTGTCTTGCTCTTGCTGCCGCCATCCTGCAGGGAGAGAGTAACAGGAGTGAGGAGTTCGGGTCCAAGTGAGGCTCCACACAGTGGGGGCAGCTCACCAGACATGTGGCGCAGTGTGGGGCCCCTGCTTTCATTCACCCTGGAGGAGGCCAGGCCGTCCCCTGCCTCAGAGACAAGGAGCCCTCCTTCCAGTCTCCCTGCGGCCCCACTGGAGTCTGGGCCAGGGGTTCTGGGGCCTCTCCCCGCCCATGTTGGCCACACATGCCCAGCAAGGGTGGCTGCCAGGGATGGGCCCAGCTCAGGACGGGACACAAACCTGTCCCTGTTCTCTTCCCCAGGGTGGACGCTCTTCTCTGGCTCCTGGGATTGGCTGTGAGAACAAAACATAAGTAAATAAAATGTACCATTTTCTCAACCAAGAGAGTGGATTCCTTTGCCTTGTCCGGTTTGCTCTTCTCTGAGTCCAGCTCAATGTCCCCACCGAGGACTCGGGCCTCAGGTCCCAGCTTTTCCTGCCTCTTCCCAGGTTTCCCCCCAAACCCTCCAGAGTCCCCAGGACCCTCAGAAGGATCCGATGACTCATGGGAGCCCTGCCTTAGGGGTTGTCCTCGAACCCTCCCTGAGCAGACTGTCCAGACTGGTGGATGTGCCTCGGTGGTGATACGATGGCAGCCAGGAGCTCCATGTGCGGTCCGAGCGGCTCGTTGCTGAGCTGGGTTCAGGGCTGGAGGTGCCCAGCTGTGTCACCAGCCGTCTTGCCCAGCCCCCGGGCCCCTGTGGGGCGTCAGCAGTGAATGCCGCTCTTCTCAGAGTGGGCAGAGTCTCTAATCTGCTTCGCTTTCCGACCCTCATTCAGGCCTCGGCACAGACGGACAGGCCTGTCCCTGTTGTTTTGGTCTGTGGGGAGGGGATTGTGCTGATGTGGGTCCTGCCCTGGGGCTGCTCTTTGGGGCTGGGAGACAAGGCCAAGGCTGGCGTGGGCCCCGTCGCATGTGCTGTGTGAAGGGCTCAGCCTGGACAGACGGCACAGTGGCTGGAGGCCCCCAGGCTTTGAGCCTTCCTGGGAAACATTGGCAAGATCCCAGGCGCTCAGACCCCGCACTGAGCCAAGCCGCGAGTGTCCTGAATGCTTTTACTGCCGAGTGTCCCACACTGAGCCAAGGCGCAAGTGTCCTGAATGCTTTTACTGCCGAGTGTCCCACACTGAGCCAAGGCGCGAGTGTCCTGAATGCTTTTACTGCCGTGTGTCCCACACTGAGCCAAGGCGCGAGTGTCCTGAATGCTTTTACTGCCGTGTGTGCCACACTGAGCCAAGGCGCGAGTGTCCTGAATGCGTTTACTGCCGTGTGTCCCACACTGAGCCAAGGCGCGAGTGTCCTGAATGCTTTTACTGCCGTGTGTGCCATTGTCACCTGCAGGCAGAGACAGGCTCTTGAGGGAAAACACAGAGCTCAGTAACGACCATTTGCCTGCAGTTCGAGGGACCCCCTCTTTTCAATTTTAGCAGGAGATACCGCAGTCCAGCAGGTGACATCCCCAACCAGCCCCACCTGGTGTCCGGGGTCCCCAGGCTGGCCAGTCCCCAGAACAGTGGGTCTTAGGGAGGTGCCCCTCACCCGCAAGGGTGGGCAGAGCCCATACTGGCTTCCCAGTGCTGTAGAAACCACCCTGCCAGCTAGCAGCGCCTGAGCCAACCGCCTTCCTCCCAGGGGAGCACCGGGCTGTACACGGCCCATGGCTGGGACCTGGTTTGGGTCCGGCTGTGTGGATAGAAGAGGGACCCCGGCTGGGAGTCCCGACCTGCCTTGGTCCTCTCTGGGATTCGGTTTCGCCTTGTGCACACAGTCCTTGTGACATTTGGAGAGGTGCGTGGCTCAGGTGGTTTTGCAGGCGGTCATGGCTTCAACCTGCAGGTGCCTCCCAGCTGACCTCGTGGGGGTATTCAGGGCCAGACCCCCACACCACCGTGGTGGGGGAGGGGGTGGGGTTCATTTGGGGAACCACAGGCGC
>NW_012103009.1:713611-719331 GCF_000951045.1 Mandrillus leucophaeus | reverse complement strand
CGCCCACCAAAGGTAGGGGCCGGGCTGGGGACTGGGGACGGAGGACTGGGGATGGGAGAGGCGCCCACAGCCACAGCGGCCCACGGGAGCCTGCCCAGGGCGCTAGGGAAGGGACGGGGCCTGGTTTGAGGCCCCCTCAAAGGGGGAAGGGAGGAGGCCAAGGTTTGAACCATCTGCATCAAACGGACTCTGTCAAGGTGAGCCTCAGGCCAGGCAGGGCCCTGGAGAACCCCGGAGGCAGGTGGGGAGGAGGCAGGCTGGGAGGGACGCGCTCCTGGTCAGCTTCCTGGAGCTCCGCGTGCGCGGTGGAGCCAAGTTCCTCGGGTGAGGAAATTCCACCGACGGCACTGCGGCTCCGGGACAGTGGGGCGGGGGGTGTGCCCAGGCCAGCTGCTGTGTGCAGGGCCGTCCAGGCCCAGCACCTCCAGGGCCCTTCAGAGCCGTGAGCCCTGCTCCCCCGCCAGCCTGCACTGGGTGGGCGCTGAGAGGGGCGCAGTGGCGGCTGGTGTGAGATATCTGTGCTCTTGGCTGTTTGCAGATGCTCCGCTCCCCGAGAAGGAAATCCCGTACCCCGCAGAGCCAGCCCGGGCAGGGCTTCCCTCGGGGGCCCCGTTCCACGTCCGCTCACCTCCCGCCGCGCCTGCTGTGGCCCCTCTGACACCAGCCAGCCTGGGCAAGGCGGAGCCCCTCACCATCCTGAGCCGAAACGCCACGCACCCGCTGCTACACATCAACACGCTGTACGAGGCCCGGGAGGAGGAGGAAGGGGGCCCCCGCCTGCCTCAGGACGTGGGGGACCTCATCGCCATCCCTGCCCCGCAGCAGATCCTCATCGCCACCTTCGACGAGCCGAGAACGGTCGTGAGCACTGTGGAGTTTTGAGGGATGGCACCGCCCAGGCCGTCAGAGCCCCTCCAGATGCCTCCCGGCGGACACCAGCCCTGCGTGGACGTGGCCTCTGCTTCGACCGCACTGCCCACATCCCCAACCTCCGTCCGCATGCCTGGGGCCCCCACCCCACCCGCTCCACAGGGGAACCCGCCCCGACGGCATCGCCAGGCACTGGCTGGGGCGGGAGAAGGTGGCCCCGTGGAGCCGGTGGCCAGGAAGGCTGAAGCCGGCCTCCCATGCTCCTGCATCAGGCGCCCAGCCGTGGGTGGGGGCCTCCAGATGAAGAGTTTATTTTTGTAGTCCGTTTCGTCCTGGCCCCGGGCTGTGGCGGATCAGCCCAGCTCCCCCAGCCCAGAGCCAGGGAAGAGGAAGGTGGAGCCGGTCCCACCAGTGGGGTGGCCACGCCCATGGGGTCACGTGCTCAGGGGTCACCCCCTGCAGGGACCTGATGCCCTCGGGTGGGAGGGACCGAGGTCCACCCTCGGGTCAAAGATCAACATGCACTTTCTCCTTGTCGCCTGACATACATTTTATTTTACTAAGACTGCTGTACCGAACAAGCATATTTATCATCAGGAGACTTAGGATGGGTTTAAAGCAGGATGGTGTGTGTGTGTGAACGGGCATGAGCAGAGGTGGGCGTGAGCAAGCGGGTGTGTATGTACGAGTCTGCACGTGTGTGCATGTGCACAGAGGGTGTGGTGCCAGCTTGGGTGGGATTGTGTGTGAGCAGGCGGGTGAGTGAGCGAGTGCACGCTGGCGCGTGGCCCATGTATGAGGAGGGAAGCAGCCCAACGCAATAACCACGTCCCCCACCCGGGCCCCCTGCCGTGGCTGAGGCCACACGGCTTCCTGTGGGAGCCCCGGCTGGCACCCGGCTGGTCCCACCCTGAATACCTCAGCCGTGGAGGCCATGTGATGCAGAATTAACAAGGTAGCACCGAGCATATCAATAAATATTATTCTGATAACCGCCTGTGCTCGGCCGGGGACTTCGCCTCCCTCCACACCCGTCCCCTGACTCGGCGCCTCTCGTGGGGGTGCTGGGGGATGTGGGGCAGGGGCCGCCTTCAAACGCGTGGTGGGGGCCCCTCTGCACCCACAGCAGGTGTCACACTTGGAGCAGGACATGCCCTGGACTCAGGCTGTGGGCACGGAGGCGATTCAGCTGTGGCCTGAAGCCCTTGGGCACACAGGCTTGGGAGACGAATGCACGACCCCCTTAGTCTTCCCGCTCCTGCAGGGGAGTGAGGAGGGAGAGTGTGAGGCACCCTCTAGGAGAACAGAGAGCTGGCAGGATCCAGGAAGGCTTCCTGGAGGAGGTGCCCTCAGTGTGGTCTGGGACGCTCAAAACAACATGGAGGTCCTGTGCAGACGCCTTTGCTGGGGCCAGGACTCCATGGAACAAGGCTGGTCCCATGCGTGCACCATGGAGCCACGTGCCCTGTAGACCCCGGCAGGTGACCCTGAGAGTCTGAACAGAGGCTCCTTGAAGACAGGTGGCTGGGCAGCGAGGCCAGAACCCCATGGGGGCTGGAGTGGGGTCGGTGGTGTAGACCACTAATTGCAAGGGTGGGTGCTGCTGAGATCAGAACGGTCTCACCTCCCGCCTGGCCTGGGTTTCCTGGAAGCCCCATCGCCAGGCCCCTCCTGGAGCAGCCCTGAGTGGGCAGGGCAGGGCTCCCCGGGTTCCCAGGAGTCAGGAGGAAGGGTCTCTCCAGGGTGTGGCCCCCACAGCCAGGGCCTAGTGTGAGACACACCGGGACACAAGCTGGAGGGTGTATCTCGCCCTCCACATTAAAACGGAGGTTTTTATACTCTTCTGGGCTGGCAAGGCCTCTTGCCATTAAAAGAGCTGGGCCAGGCACGAGGGCATACACCTGTCATGGGAGGCTGAGGTGGGAGGATCACTTGAGGACAGGATTCGAGGCTGCAGTGAGCCATGATTGCGCGACTGCACTCCAGCCTGGGCGACTCCACGAGACCCTGTCTCTAAAAAAAAATAAAAAATTTACTCAGATACCCCGTGCCACCCAGGGCCACGCAGGAGGGCACCGGATTGTCACAGACACAGGCAATGGGGGGAAGCGTGGGCAGGGCCTTCACCGTGACTCCACCAAAGGAACGAGTGGGGTGGGGCCACAGGCTCGGGACTCCAGAGTGGACACCCTGGTGGGTGCTGGGCAGGGGCTGCCCCTGGCTGCCGGGTACGTAGCCCAGGGCGATAAGGGCAGGGGGATAGGGCCTAGTGTGTGAGAGCCCACGGAGGAGGCCTGGAGGGGGTGTGGGCCCTGAACCCAGGAGCTTGCACAGGAAGTTGTTTGCTGACAAATTGGTGGGCCCCAGGAGAGGCAGTCTCACCAGGGCCAGCAAGGCCCCGGAGGTCAAAGCAACGAAGCAGAAAATAAAAGGCACAGTTTGGCCGGGCGTGGTGGCTCACACTTGTAATCCCAGCACTTTGGGAGGCTGAGGTGGGCAGATCATCAGGTCAGGAGTTTGAGACCAGTCTGGCCAACATAGTAACACCCTGTCTCTACTAAAAATACAAAAATTAGCCGGGCGTGGTGGTGTGCACCTGTAATCTCAGCTACTCAGGAGGCTGAGGCAGAAGAATCGCTGGAACCCAGAAGGTGGAGGTTGCAGTGAGCCAAGATCGTGCCGCTGCACTCCAGCAGCATGGGCGACAGAGCGAGATTCCGTCTCAAAAAAAAAAAAAACGCAGTTCTTCATGCTCACCTAACTCGGGACACCTCCCCAGCCTGCACACCCATGTGCCCAGCATTCCCACAGATGCCAGCCCAGGCCAGCCTGGTTGTGCAGGGAGGGCTGAGCCCTGGGCCTTGGCAGTATCGCCTTGGTCCTGCACCCACAGACCAGCTCAGTGGCGAGGGTGGACAGGACATGGCAGCTGAGGAGACCTGAGGGATGCTGGCCTCCAGTGGTAGCGTTTGCCATAGGCATCCTTGCTGCTCTCAAGCTGGGGCTGAGGTCCTACCTCCCGGGCCCTCCTCATCCTCACACGTGCACCCATCCTCCCTGCCCCAGAGGCCACCCAGCATCCCACATGGCTCGGCTCAGAGAGGGAGACGTCCAGTAGTCCTTGGGGGCAGCTGGTCTGGGTGGTGCTGAGTCCCTCAGGCCCTGTCTCCCAGATCGTGAGAGGGGAGTTGTCGGTGCCCAGAAAACGTCTAGGCCGATGTGGGGCTTGAGTTGACCTGGGGGACAGAGGAGGCCTCAGGTGGAGCCACCTGGAGTCTTCAATGGGGCCAGGGCCATGGGCAGCAGCCACGCTGCCCATCCCCCGCCTGTGGGCCTCAGCCTGGCAGGAGGTGTCAAACCAGCTCCTGTCTGGAAAGAAGTTCGTGCCTCAAGTGAGCACCCCGCCCTGTGCTGGAGCCAGCCCTCCTCGCGGCCCATGATGGGGAACTGGTGTCCGTCCTACAGTGAGACACTGGCTCCCGACTCTCCCAGGCAACGTCACCATCTCATCCCCAGACCTGTTCCTCTGGCTATGTCCTTGCCAGCTGTGCCACGTTCCTAGAGGCAGGCGGGCAGAGGCCTGAAAGGGTGGCGCTCACCCTTGGCACTGGGTCAGGGCTGAACCAGCCCCAACCCCCTTCCCTCATGGGGCTCCCTCCCTCCCCTTGCCCCAACGCCCACTTCTGTGGGATCTGTCACTCTGCTCTGAATGGGACTTGGCCCTTCCTCAAGGTCCACCCCTTGAGGACAAAGCCAGCTGGGGACCAAGACTGTCCCTCCCAGCACAAATGACTTCACACAGTTTGTTTCTGTTCACGAGGGCCCCCACCCTCCCTAGGATGACTCCTCACTGCCCCCAGGGCACCTCAAGAAACACCTCCTCTGGCCGCTCCATGAACAGGGCATCCACACGGCCAGCCCCCCGGGGTCGGGGCCTCAAAAGCTCTGGCACCCCAGGGTGCACGTCCTCCACCTCCACCTGACCCTCTTCCCAAGGCAACCCCACCTGCCCCCTACGGCGAAGGTACAGAACCTGCCCAGAGAAGAGCAGGCTTGGGAGCAGACCTTTAGAAGACAAGCTCAGCCTGGGATGTGGGTGGTGGTGCAAGGCCAGCGGCTGAGGTCCTGCCTCAGTTTCCCCCGCATGCTCCCAAAGGACTCAATCTCCCCCTGTTCTGCTTCTCACCCCCAACAGCCTAGTGCAGCCCTGCAGGGGACCCCAGCCGGATCAGAGGGCAGTTCTGCTTCTCCACTGTCTACTGCCCAACCGGGGGCTGGGATCTCGGACACCCTCCCCTCCCCGACTGGCCACCTTGCCCAGGTGAGTCAGAGGGTCGTTCTGCAGCGCAAGGGCTGGCGTTGGTTTGAAATAGTGCCTCCTCCTCCTCCCTGAGCATAGGCAGGCCTGGCAGGTGGATAGTACTATCCCTCTCGTGGAGAAGGAGGGGCTCCAGGAGGACCTTGCACCCATTCCAGACAGCCAGACGGCCAGGACCGAGAACCCAGGCCTCCAGCTCCCAGGCCAGGGATCTTCCCTCCACACCAACCTAGCGCTGAGAAATGGATGAGGTAGAGCTGGGGCCACTGCCAACCGCTGCCCTCCTGTGAGGATGTGGCCGAGGTGGTCAGAAAGGCAGAATGACCACAAAGGCAGCAAATAATGAGAATGAATGGAGAGGGTGTGAGCCAGAGGCCCTAGGGCCCAAAGTGAGTGTCCTTCACTGAACCAGGAGGACAGAGGCCTCTTTGGGGACCAGGAAGCTGTAGGAGGGGGCGGAGCCTCTTGTGTAAGAGAGTTCAGTGGGCAGCCAGCCCAGACTGCTGGAGGGAGCCCAGCCTGCTGCTGTGTG
>NW_012103009.1:712263-713561 GCF_000951045.1 Mandrillus leucophaeus | reverse complement strand
GGGTGCCCCAACCTGCGGCAAGGCTGAGGTCCCGCTGAGGCATGAGTCCCGGGGTCAGGGACGGCTCTGGGCTGACTCCCGGCGGATGGACTAGGCCGATCCCCAGAGGGGAGGGGGTCGGGCCGAGGCCCTGTCGGCGCGTTCCCGGATCCCGTGTTCTCGGCTCCTCGCGTCCCACTATCGGCTCTTTCGTGTGGGACTGACGGCTCACAAAACAGTTACATTTCAATATCATTCGACTCAAAACCACCCTGTGGACGCCGTGCGAGCATTGTCCCCATTTCACAGCTTGGGAGCTGCGACCAGAGAATGTGAGCGCGCCACGCAGCAAGGCCGTGGCCGCGGCGGGACTCGAACCCTCCTTCCCTAGTGCGTGCCGGTGCACCTTAGGACCCGGGGGCGCCGGGGCGGGGCGGGGCCTCGCGCGCGGCCCCCTGGGAAGTGTAGTCCGCAGTCGCAAGGAAGCTGTAGGAGGGGGCGGAGCCTCTTGTGTAAGAGAGTTCAGTGGGCAGCCAGCCCAGACTGCTGGAGGGAGCCCAGCCTGCTGCTGTGTGGACAGTCATTTTCACCCACCCGCGGGACCCCGGGAGGACCACCCGCAGACTCAGGACTGGGGACCTGAGGGGACCCCTGCAGGCCACCCGAGCGGGGGTAGCTCCTCAGAACCTGGGGCTGAGGCCGGGGCCTCCCTTCCTGGAGCCTGGAAGGAAGCAGGCTCCCCGGCACGGAGTCCTGGTGGACCGCCTCAGGCAGACCCAGACCGGACCCGGGCGCTGCGTTGGACTCCCGCAACCCCAGGCCTGTTGGGTCAGCCTTCCAGGCTCGCTGCAGGTTCCTGCGCGGGGCAGCCGTCACTGAGGTCCTTACCCTAGCTCCAGAGAGTAGCTGGTCCCAGGGCACTAGTAGAGAGGTGCGCCCTCCTCCCTCTTCTAAAGGGTTCCCCAGCTGGGCCCCACCTGACCCCTTTCCCCAACCAACTCATCAGTGCCTGGCAGGAAGACACAGCAGCCCTGCCCTGGTGACTGGAGTCCTGGCCCCAGGGCAGGCCCCGCTCCAAGGACCTGATCCCTGGGCTGGGTCAGCGCGGTAGATGTGGGTGCAGAGCTTCGGGGAGCTGGCTGTGGGGGCCGCGCATGCAGCCCGCAGGCAAACCATCGCCACGCCCACGCCTGCACTAAGCCCAGCGCCAGCGCCAGCGCCAGGTCAGCCAAGAAGCCGGGGTCGTGGAGGAGGAAGACGTGGACCCGGGATGCGAGGCCTGACCATTGCAGGCGAGCGGGGCAGGCGGACGGCGCAGC
>NW_012103009.1:703601-707878 GCF_000951045.1 Mandrillus leucophaeus | reverse complement strand
CAGTGTGACTGGTGGGGCCGCTGGCCAGCCTCGCCGGAGGCCCTGATGCTGTGGGGTCCGAGGAGGGGGCCTGGCAGGGTGGGTGGGTGGCAGGAGCCTGTGGGGCCCCCTGCATGGTGGTCAGTGTGGGGGCTGTGCGTTGGCTGTGACCAAGTCCCAGGAGGTTGGGGGCTGCCAGGTGTGCTGGCAAGGAGGCCTCGGGTTCTGGCTCAGGTGTGTTTCCCGTCTCCCAGCTCTGCCACACCTGCGTGAAGCGGTCCCACCAGACCCGGGAGAGGTTTCCTGTGGCCAAAGGCGCCAGCCTCAGAAATGGGAAGCAGGGGAGGTCAGAGCTTTGGGCCACACCCTGGTCCCTCCGAGTTTGTCATTTCTGCAACCCCCAGGTCTGACCAGTTTGGAACCTGGGGTTTCTGAGCCGGTCTAGTGGGTTGGTTGAGAGATGGGTTTTTTCTGGGAACTGCATTTGGTGCTAGCTAGCTTTTGGTCTGCACTAGGAAGCTAGGCTGGAGTCTGGGAGGCAGTTTCTAGTAGGGTGAAGGGGATAGGATGGGTGTCTTAGCTCTGGCTGCTGTAACAAAACATCACAGACCAGGAAACTTTAAAAAAACAATAGGCTGGGCTGGGTGTGTTGGTGTACGCCTGTAATCCCAGCACTTTGGGAGGCCGAGGCTGGCAGATCACAAGGTCAGGAGATCGAGACCATCCTGGCTAACATGGTGAAACCCCGTCTCTGCTAAAAAATACAAAAAATTAGTCGGCATGGTGGCAAGCGCCTGTAGTCCCAGCTACTCAGGAGGCTGAGGCAGGAGAATGGTATGAACTCAGGAGGCGGAGCTTGCAGTGAGCCGAGATCGTACCCACTCCAGCCTGGGCAACAGAGCGAGACTCCATCTCAAAAGAAAAACAAAAAAAAACAGGCTGGGTGTGGTGGCTCACACCTGTAATCCCAGCACTTTGGGAGGCTGAGGCGGGTGGATCGCCTGAGGTCAGGAGTTCAAGACCAGCCTGGCCAATATGGCAAAACCCCGTCTCTACTAAAAATACAAAAATTAGCCAGACGTGGTGGTAGGTGCCTGTAATCCCAGCTACTTGGGTGGCTGAGGCAGGAGAATCACTCGAACCCGGGAGGCAGAGGTTGAGATCACGCCATTGCACTCCAGCCTGGGCAACAGAGTGTGACTCTGTCTCAAAAACAAAAACAAAAATGAGGTCTCGGCCTGGCGCGGTGGCTCACGCCTGTAATCCCAGCACTTTGGGAAGCCGCGGCAGGTGGATCAGGAGGTCAGGAGTTCAACACTGGCCTGGCCAAAATGGTGAAACCCTATCTCTACTAAAAATACAAAAATTAGCTCGGTGTGGTGGCGCGCGCCTGTAATCCCAGCTACTCAGGAGGCTGAGGCAGGAGAATCGCTTGGACACCGGGGTGGGGGAGATTGCAGTGAGCTGAGATCATGCTGTGGCACTCCAGCCTGGGCGACAGAGTGACACTCTGTCGCAAACAAAAAAAAAGAAAATGAGATCTCGCTAAGTTGCCCAGGCTGGTCTTAAACTCCAGACCTCAGACAATTCTCCTACCTCAGCCTCTCCTGAGTAGCTGGGGCTGTGGGCGAGTAGTCTTCTCCCACCGTGCCTCACTGGTGCTGGGAAAAAACTTAACAGAAATTAATTTTCTCAGAGTTCTAGGGGCTGGACGTCCCAGGTCAAAGGTCACTGGTTGCCATCCAGCCTCCTGGCTTGTAGACGGGCCCTCTTGCGGCGTTCTCACCTCGGGGAGCGAGAGCTCTGTGGTGTCTTTTCCAGGAGTACTAACCCCGTCACCGGGGCTTTGCACTTATGACCTCATCTGAACCTGATCACCTCCCGGAGGCCCCACCTTCTAATACCTTCATAGTGGGGGTTAGGGCTCTAACCTGTGGGTTTTGGGGGACACAGTTCAGTCTGTAGCAGTGGGGCCTGAGCAGGCAGGTGGGATGTGCCGTCTGAGGCATCTGTGGAGCCTGACGCTGCAGGACATTGGATGCAAACAGCCTGGGACTGGATGTCACGTCCTGGGACAGACGCCCTGTGGGACACTGGATGCAAACAGCCTTCTCTGATGCCAAAGGACTGTAGATGCCGCTCTGATTTTGTGTCTAGGGCTTTTCTCGCGCACAACAGATGTCCTCCTGGGCTGCTGGGAACTCTCAGAGGCTTCGTCTGCACAGGGGATCATGGTTTCCAAAGCCAGATATCGCTTTTCACGGATGAGGAACAGCCCTTGGAGAACAAGTGTCTTCAGAGGCAGTGTCTAGGGTCTCCTGAAATCAAGCTGCTGAGTCTTTTCTTGCCCTGTGGGTCTCCACCCTGTTCTTTGCCTTTGGGACAGATCATGCTGTGGCAGAGAAGCTCAGAGGCTGAGGCCGACTGCTAAAGCAGCGTCTGCATGTGGCTTGTGCTTGCAGCCAAGAGAGGGCCACCTGTGTGGGACAGGTGGGATGCTGACCCTGGAGGCAAGTTCCCGTCTTAACCGGAGGCTCGTTTGAAGCATCCTGCCCAGGGCAGCGCTGGGGTCTGAGATCCGAGGACCCTGTCTGCCGGCTACCCGTGCTCAGGAGGCATCTCCCACAAATCGTGTTCAGCACCCACCCCAGTCCTGGTCGGTGGACATCTGTGCGGGGCAGGGAGAGTGAAGCACAGCTGGTCTGATAGAAGCGTCTGGCTTCCTTCCAGGCTGCACTGCCTCCCAGCGGGTTGGCCTCACGGGTAACACGGCCAGAAGCCGCTGTGAGGCTCCCTGGGGCAGTGCCAGCACTGGGGATTTGGGAAGGAGAGGTGTCTGTCCCCCCGGAGGGGCAGCTGGGGTCTGCTGGTCTCTGCTGATGGGCCTGAGCGTATCTGAAAAGGACAGGTAGGAAGCAGGTGGCTGCAGTGTGTGCTGGCCGGACCCCAGGTGATGCTCTGCTGGGACCCAGAGGGGGCTCCCGTGTGCGTTGGCCGGACCCCAGGTGATGGTTCTGCTGGGACCCAGAGGGGGCTGCAGTGTGCGCTGGCCGGACCCCAGGTGATGCTCTGCTGAGACCCAGAGGGGGCTCCCGTGTGCGCTGGCCGGACCCCAGGTGATGGCTCTGCTGGGACCCAGAGGTTGTAGGGGTGGGATCCAGGTGGGTGGTTCTTCAGACATTGCCTCTGAAGACACTTCAGAGTCCAGGCCCAGCATCTGTGGCTTTCGGGCCAGGGCCCTTTGCTCACCACCAGGCAGCTGGGAGAGGCTTTGGGCCCAGCTGTAAATGTCTGAGAGCACGGCTGCCTGGAGCAGGCTAGAGGGAGGAGGGCTGGTGACCTGAAATCACACCCTAGAGCTTCCAGGGGCCTCAGCGAGGAGGGAAAGAGAGTGCTGGGACTGTGAGGGGGACTGCCAGATATGTCCCCCAGAATCATGGGCTTTAGGTGCTGGAGGGGCCTCAGTGACCTTCCGCCTGGCCCCCTGCGGGCAGCACGCCTCTGCTGAGAGGCTTCAGGGGCCAGGGCTGGGGGCTGGCACTGCCTCTGGTGGCACTGACATCATCCTGCTCAAGGCTTGGCTGCCGGCCAGGAAGGCTTCTCTGCCCGCCCCGACAGGAGACCTGTGCACGCCCACCCCGTGGCACGACTGGGGTCAGGACCAGCGCCTGCTGCTGCAACTGAGATCCTGCCCTGTCCATGGCCACAGGCGCACCCGGGACCGGCCTCAGAGACGGGTCTGGCCAGGCTGGGTGGAGGGCGGGGGCTGACCGCAGACCTGGGGCTGCCACACCCATGGAGGAAGGGCTGTGGCAACGTGGGCGCCTCCCGTTGGCTGGGCCGAGGCAGCCTCCCACCGGCTGCACAAGAGTTTCCTTAAGGAGTTTCCCCCGTGCGTGCTGGCAGCCTTGCGCTGCTCTCAGAGTCCCGACTTCCGTGTGTGAGTTTCCCCCGCGCTCCTAAGAAACTGCCTCCCAGACTCCAGCCTAGTGCTCCCCCGTGCTCGTAAGAGTCCCAAATTCCATGTGCAGCTGGACCCAGGGAGGCGGCCATCCCCCGGACCGGGTGCTTGTCTGGGCCAGCTGGCCTGGCAGCTGCTCACAACAGCTTCCAGCGGGTTTCGTAGCTTTCATCTGCAAAAGGGGAAGGAGGCGGCCCAAGCTGCCGAGGCCTTTGCTCCGACCAGTGCCAGCAGCACTTCCTGGATATGCCAACCATTAAGACGCCCAGGCCAGGGTTGGGTCCAGACTCAAACCCAGGTGGAAAGGAGTGGGACCCCCTGCCAAGGCCGCACAGCC
>NW_012103009.1:701069-702196 GCF_000951045.1 Mandrillus leucophaeus | reverse complement strand
AGGGGCTGTGTCGGGGCTGTGACAGACCCTCTCTCTGAGGGTCTGTGGGGAGCTGTGACACCCTCGCATGGCTGCCCCAGCCTGTCCGGGTTTCTGCCATGGTTCCTTCCACACCATGTTTGTCTTTTAATCTGGGAGAGAAGGTCTTGGCTCTTCAAACACGTTGAACTGTGTGCTTTGCGGATTCCTCTGTCTGTACTGACTCTGATGACGTTGCCTGGGCTGTAGTTACCGAAAGGGGAAGTGGCTTTTGTACAAAGGCCCTGGGGTCTTTGCCACGTGTCAGAAGCTGCGTTCTGTGTCCTGAGATCAGGCACGGACCCCAGGGCCGCCTTCCTGTGTCTGCCCGCCATGCCGCGGTGAAGGTTGGGCAGCTCTGGCCCTGTTCTGAATGAGGCCTGAGCACCAGCAGCCCGCCCTAGCCCGTCTGCATTTTGCTTATGGGGGGTCCCCGGGGACCTGCTGGCTGTTCCCCACTCGGGCCTGACCTGAATGCACCCTGGACCTCAGTAGCCTTTGATGAGCAGGAGGCGTTTGGGGATATGGGGAAAGGAGCCCCCAGTCCCGCCCAACAGATGGTTCTAGACTGACAGAGCACTACGCAGTGAGTCCTGAGCCAGGCCTGGGGCTCCAGGTGGAAACTCCGCCTCTCATGCCTCTCCTCAGGCTCCCCACCCGTGCAAGAAGCCACCGCCCAGCCATGGACGAGGAGGAGCAGCAGCCACCGCATGAGGTGAGGTAGAGGCTGGGCTGGATGCACAGAGGCAGGGGTGGGGGACCTCCCCACTGTGTGGGTTCTCGGGGTCGGTCCCTGGCTGCTGTTCTGCAAAGGTGATCTTCACAGGGCTCTCCAGGGTCAGGCAGGAGGCACCTCCGAGGGAGAGGAGCCCTGGGCTGAGGCGGCTGCTGGCCCTGTCTGCCTAGCTTGATGGCAGCCATGCCAGTGACAGCCAAGTAGCAAGGGGCCTAGGCTCCACGGAGCGGCCACAGGGCCCTTTCCAGGGCACGTGGTCCGCGGAATTGCCACGGAGCCCTGGCTTTCTGGGGTGCATGGACCCTGACTTGAACTCTCCCTTCCGCCTGCAGGCCAACGTGGAACCTGTTGTGTCGTCGGAGGCTTCAGAGCC
>NW_012103009.1:696929-698699 GCF_000951045.1 Mandrillus leucophaeus | reverse complement strand
TTAAGGAGTTTCCCCCGTGCGTGCTGGCAGCCTTGCGCTGCTCTCAGAGTCCCGACTTCCGTGTGTGAGTTTCCCCCGCGCTCCTAAGAAACTGCCTCCCAGACTCCAGCCTAGTGCTCCCCCGTGCTCGTAAGAGTCCCAAATTCCATGTGCAGCTGGACCCAGGGAGGCGGCCATCCCCCGGACCGGGTGCTTGTCTGGGCCAGCTGGCCTGGCAGCTGCTCACAACAGCTTCCAGCGGGTTTCGTAGCTTTCATCTGCAAAAGGGGAAGGAGGCGGCCCAAGCTGCCGAGGCCTTTGCTCCGACCAGTGCCAGCAGCACTTCCTGGATATGCCAACCATTAAGACGCCCAGGCCAGGGTTGGGTCCAGACTCAAACCCAGGTGGAAAGGAGTGGGACCCCCTGCCAAGGCCGCACAGCCCTAGAGGGGAGCCTGTGGGGTGGGCTCCCCTTGCCCTCTGCAGAGGCTCAAGGCCCCCAGGGGCATAAGGACTGGGTTCCCAGGCCAGCCTGGTGTTTATCAGCTGTCTCTTTAGTCTCAGCTGACCTCCCCTGACCACGGCCCCATTGCACTACCTGCCCCAAACCAGGCCAGTTCCTCTTCCAGAAGTCCCGGCTGTCCTCAGGGTGGGCTGCCCTCTTCTTGGTCAGCTTCAGATGGGGCCTCTGGTTGCACTGAGGCCCCTTCCCCTGCTCAGAACTGTCCCTGCCACCCCCCCCCCCCGACTGCCCTCCTAGACACTGCACGGAGAGCTCCTTCCTGTTCACAGGTGAGGACACCTGAGCTTGGAGGCATCTTAACTCAGACATGCGTGGCCAGGACCCAGCTGGGTCCGTGAGTCCTGGCTGGGGCCGGGGTCTGTGCTTGCGGCTGTGTGCCAACAGGGTTTGCAGAGGAAAGGAACCTGACGTAGCATCTTATTACTCATTGTTCCTTTTTCTTATGAGTTCTGAGAAGTGGGCAGCAGTAGTGATACGAGAATGACCCCAGATGCACGCAGGCATCAGAGCAGAACCTGGCAGTGGCCCCTTCTGAAGCACATACAAGCCCTGTTGTGTCCTCCACAGATGCTCGTCTCTGACTGATGCAGACACTTCAAGACAAAACCACAATGCCTTGCAAGACTAGACAGTTCAGAATAGTTCCCAACGGCTCTTTTTTTTTTACTTTTTTTTTTTTTCTCTTGAGACAGAGTCTCCCTTTGTCACCCAGGCCGGAATGCAGTGACATGATCTCAGCTCACTGCAACCTCTGCCTCCCAGGTTCAGAGCGATTCTCCTGCATCAGCCTCCCCAGTAGCTGGGATTACAGGCATGCACCACCACACCTGGTTAATTTGTGTATTTTTAGTAGAGACTTGGTTTCACCAGGATGGTCTGTGTTGGCCAGGCTGGTCTCGAACTCCTGAGCTCAGGCAATCCGCCTACCTTGGCCTCCCAAAGTGCTAGGATTACAGGTGTGAGCCACCATGCCTGGCCTGTTTTGGATATTTTAATGATTCTGCCTGGCGACACATCCATCTGCCAGGACATGCATGAGCCATTGACTTTGTCAACAGTCGCTCCTGGCGTTCCGTGGCCAGTCTCAGGACAACCTGCTGGTCCCTGCCCCCACCTCAAGGGGCGCCATGGGTCTTGGCCGGCATGTGCCTCTGGTGTACAGGCACCTGGCTGTTTTCTTTCTCTTCCTTAGGCTCCTGGGCCGCCAGCCTGAGCTCCTGGTTTCTCTCTGAGGGTCTGTGGGGAGCTGTGACACGTCGGGGCTGTGA
>NW_012103009.1:694136-695634 GCF_000951045.1 Mandrillus leucophaeus | reverse complement strand
GTGCCCAGGGTGCTTTCTGGGGACCCCCAGAACCTGTGTATGTCTCTCTCAGGGCCCTTGCACGTTCCCCCATGTTGGGCTGTTGAGTCAAGGAGGAGGGGGAGGCAGCCAACCGCTGCTAGGGGCTTGGAGCTTGTGGTGAGCAGGGTCCTGGCCGAGACCTGGGGTAAGTGCTGCTGGGCCTGGTGCTCCAGAGGGCAGACCTGGGCCCTGCCTGACAGTGGAGCCTCTTGGAGGGGCTGCCAACAGCACAGGCCGGCCCCTGGAGGGGCTCTTGAGCACAAGTAGTGTGAGCGGCATGGGAGTCCCTCCTTGCTGTGGCCTCAGCCTGTTCCTCCTGAGTGGGGTGGGGGGCCTGCTTTGCCTCAGAGCCCCTCCCCTAGCTAAGCCCCCTGCAGCACCCGCCCCCCACTGTCCCCCACACCAGGCGTCATCCACAGCAGCCCCCAGGGTCGCCCTCACGGGGTGTATGGGGCACAGGACTCCTGAGGCCCTGGCTTCTCGACAGCATCCAGCTCACAGAGTTGGATAGCTGAGTCTCCATCACCGGGCAGGCCAAGCATGTGGCGTGTGATGCTCGCCAGGGGGCGTGTGCTCTGCACCTGTTTGATTCTCAGAACCCGGGAGGGTTCCGGAGCCCAGGCTGCCAGTGGGCCTGGTGGTGTCCCTGGGTGGGCCCGGCCCCACAACGGCCTGTGCTGCTATTGCAGCTGACGTGGACGCCTTCAATCTGCTCCTGGAGATGAAGCTAAAGCGGCGGCGTCAGCAGCCCAACCTGCCGCGCACTGTGACCCAGCTGGTGGCTGAAGATGGGAGCAGGGTGTACGTGGTGGGGACAGCCCACTTCAGCGACGACAGCAAGAGGGACGTCGTGAAGGTGAGCGCCACCACCCGCCACAGCCCGGACGCGGGTTGGTGTAAGCTCCTGTGTCCTGCACTCAAAGGGACCTCGTGGCAGGGCCCGTGTGCCCGTGTGTGTGCACCGCAGGCCATCTGCTTCAACACTCTGTGGTCCCTGGGAGTTTCGCGGTGGGCTTCCTGCCTGGGAGCCATAACAGCCTCGTGCGTCTTCCCACTTGACAAGTGAACAAGCTTCACAGCTTCCTCTCTTGTTGCTTGAAGAATCAAGCTGTCACTGCAGCAGCGGGGTTAGCTAGCCCTGGGTGACGCCAACGCTGGCTGCTCCTGGGATGGGGCCCCTAGTGCTGGTGTCAGCTGTGCTGAGGGGCAGGGAGCTGGCCATGTTCACAAGGCGTGGCCTGCGGCTGTTGCAGACCATCCGGGAGGTGCAGCCTGACGTGGTGGTCGTGGAGCTCTGCCAGTACCGTGTGTCCATGCTGAAGATGGATGAGAGCACGCTGCTGCGGGAGGCGCAGGAGCTCAGCCTGGAGAAGCTGCAGCAGGCCGTGAGGCAGGTGCGCAGCCGAGGGTCAGGGTTAGGGTCAGGGTCAGGGTCAGGGTCAGGGTCAGGGTCAGGGTCCGGGTTAGGGTCAGGGTC
>NW_012103009.1:690662-691992 GCF_000951045.1 Mandrillus leucophaeus | reverse complement strand
AGCCAGGATGGTCTCGATCTCCTGACCTCGTGATCCACCCGCCTCGGCCTCCCAAAGTGCTGGGATTACAGGCTTGAGCCACCGCACCCGGCCAATTTTTATATTTTTAGTAGAGATGGGGTTTCGCCATGTTGGCCAGGCTGGTCTGAGAGAATTCCTGACCTCAAGTGATCCGCCTGCCTCGGCCTCCAAAAGTGCTGGCATTACAGGCGTGAGCCACCGCACCCGGCCTGTGAAGGCCTTTTCTGAAGGCAGCTACCTTTGAGAAGTGACTGTTGAGCCAGCACTCCCTGCTCTGGTCCCACCCTCTGTATGCTAGGGTGGTCCTGCACCTATCGGGGAGGGGGCCGAGGACACAGCACGGGGCTGGGGCGGAGCTCTGTGCTGGTGCTGCCTGCCATCCCAGTTCTGCCATTCCCCCAGCGCACCCCGCAGCCCCACCCCTCCAGCTGACGCCTGCTCCCTCTCTCTGCAGAACGGGCTCATGTCGGGGCTGATGCAGATGCTGCTGCTGAAGGTGTCTGCGCACATCACCGAGCAGCTGGGCATGGCCCCGGGTGGCGAGTTCAGGGAGGCCTTCAAGGAGGTGGGCACAGGGCGAGGTAGGGGGTGACCACAGGGATGTGGCTCACAGGGGTGGTCTGGGGCTCCCACTGCTCCCCAACGCCCAGCCTCTGCTCCAGGCCAGCAAGGTGCCTTTCTGCAAGTTCCACCTGGGTGACCGGCCCATCCCTGTCACCTTCAAGAGGGCCATCGCTGCGCTCTCCTTCTGGCAGAAGGTCAGGCTGGCTTGGGGCCTGTGCTTCCTGTCAGACCCCATCAGGTAGGGCTGCCCCCAGGACCCCGGCTGGCCTGCAGGGTGGTCTGCGGGAGGCTCCAGGCCTTCCTGTGCAGGTCCAAGCGCAGCCAGTCCTCACTCGAGGCCTTCCCTGCCCTTTCCGTCTGCCACAAATCCCAAACAAACGTGCTGTGGTCCCTGCCCGGTGTCCACGGTGCCAGCCCTCCCCCAACACGCTGCCCCATCCCTGCGGGGCTGCAGCCACCCTCTCCACAGCAAGGACGACGTGGAACGCTGCAAGCAGAAGGACCTGCTGGAGCAGATGATGGCTGAGATGATCGGCGAGTTCCCGGACCTGCACCGCACCATCGTCTCGGAGCGCGACGTCTACCTGACCTACATGCTGCGCCAGGCCGCCCGGCGCCTTGAGCTGCCTCGGGCCTCTGACGGTGACGGCTGTCCCTGGGCATGGGGCCGCCCGTGAGGCTGAGGCCCGAGCGGGTACTGACCCCTTGTCCTTCCCCACAGCCGAGCCCAGGAAGTGTGTCCCCT
>NW_012103009.1:686576-688447 GCF_000951045.1 Mandrillus leucophaeus | reverse complement strand
AGGCGCAGGAGCTCAGCCTGGAGAAGCTGCAGCAGGCCGTGAGGCAGGTGCGCAGCCGAGGGTCGGGGTCGGGGTCGGGGTCAAAGCCACCTGTGCGCCTGTTGCCCAGGTTCCTCCCACGGCCCATGGCCCCAGTCAGTGTGGCTGTGCCTGGCCCGCCCTGGGGATTACCGGGTTGGGGACCTCCCCTGGGGCAGGAGAAAGGTAAGAGGCTCCATTACCCGGTTTCAGGCAAGGGACGGGGAAACGGGTGGCTCTCCAAGCTGAGGATGGGGCTGGTCGCCCGAGGACTGGGCTGCTGAGCCTTCGCTGGGGACGGGTCAGGTCTCACTGCAAGGCTGGCCCCCCAGGTACCGCACCCAGGCCCCAAAGTGGGTGGGGCTCAGGGCTCCTCCTGTCCCGACTTCTCCAGCCTTGCAGTGACTGCTGAGGCAGGACTTCCTCATTGCTCTTTGTGTTTTCGTTTTTGTTTGTTTGTTTTGTTTTTTTTAAAGACAGAGTCTTGCTCTGTTGTCTAGGCTGGAATGCAGTGGTGCAATCTCAGCTCACTGCAACCTTCGCCTCCTGGGTTCTAGCGATTCTCCTGCCTCAGCTTCCTGGGTAGCTGGGATTACAGGTGCCCGCCACCACAACCGGCTAATTTTTTGTATTTTTAGTAGAGATGGGGTTTTGCCATTTTGCCCAGGCTCATCTCAAACTCCTGAGCTCAGTCAATCCACCCACCTCGACCCCCAGAGTGTTGGGATTACAGGCATGAGTCACCATGCCCGGCTGATCTTTGTGTTTTCAAAGGGATACCTGACCCCAGCCCTAGTCAGTTTGCCTTCCCCCTGTTCAAAGGAAACAATTGTAATGAGATCTTGTAGAAACGTCCCTAAACATTTGGCACCTGCCTTTCATTTTTTAATTTCTCCAGGTGAGGGAAGTCACCACGGACCTCTGTGGGCCATCTTGTAAAGGGCAGTCCCCAGTTCAGCCAGGGCCCAGTGCCAGATAGCCTCCCCACCAGAGCCTGGGGCCCAGTGATCTCGAAGGGGCATAGAATTCGGCAGTGCTGTGGTGCTCAGTGCTGCGGCATCACAGAGGGAAGGGGGTGTGGGGCAGGGTCTGCGAGACACCAGGTGTCCGATTCACCTGTCCCCTCCCGGGGGAGGCTCGCTGTGCCCTGGTGTCTGGGTTTCTACCAGGGTTGGTCACAGGCATAGCTGAGCTCAGGCCCCAGCCCCTCCAGAGGTGGAGCTGGTCCCAGCAGACCAAGGCCCCATGCACATCTTACCCTAAGTTAGCCCAGGCTCTCCAGGGTGGCCTGGGCCCAGGAGAAACACGGGCCCTCCATCAGATGGGACATTCCCAGGGCTCAGGCCCAGACCTTCCCTGGGCGTGTGCAGGGTGTGAGCAATTGCCCGGCGCTGCGTGGCCCCCGGGGCTTTGCTGCCCTTCTGTGGGCAGCATCTCCACGCGTGGACACCCCTGTGGCCCCAGCTGGCTGGCGAGACCCGGGGCAGTAGGTCTCAGGCTGTGGTTGCTGAAGATGTGGGTGGCCTGGCGTCTGCACCAGCGGCAGTGCTATGCTGGCCTCAGCAGGCAGGTGAGTGGCGAGGCCCCGTCTCCGGCCTGCCTGCCCAGCGCCCAGTGTCCGTGCCAGCTCAAGGCGGCCCCTTTGCAGCACAAGACCACCTCGTGAAGATCTTTTTTCTTTCTTTTTTTTTTTTTTTGAGACGGAGCAGTCTCGCTCTGTCGCCCAGGCTGGAGTGCAGTGGTGTGATCTTGGCTCACTGCAACCTCTGCCTCTAGGGTTCAAGTGATTCTGCCATAGCCTCCTGGGTAGCTGGGATTACAGGTGCCCACCACCACACCCGGCTAATTTATAT
>NW_012103009.1:682845-684556 GCF_000951045.1 Mandrillus leucophaeus | reverse complement strand
TCCGTCTCCGGCAGAGTGTCTCGGTTGGCCGTGAAGGCCGCCTTCTTCGGTCTGCTGGGCTACAGCCTGTACTGGATGGGCCGCCGCACTGCGAGCCTGGTCCTGTCGCTGCCCGCCGCGCAGTACTGCCTGCAGAGGGTGACCGAGGCCCGGCACAAGTAGGAGACTGCTCCCCGCCCGCTCGGGCCCCTGAGGAGCCAGTGCCCCCGCGGCACTTCCTGGGTGCCAGGCGCATCCTAGCCTGCCGGAGGCCCCTGCCACCCCCCATGGGGGTCTGGGCCCGGCCTCGCCTGCCCTCCTGGTCCAGTCACCCCTCCCCCAGCCCACCCAAATAAAGGATTATTTAACTGTCTGAGCTCAGGCCTCCCGGCAGCCCCTCCCCTCCCATACTGCAGGGGCTGTTCACCGGCCTCTGGATAAGACGCCCAGCTCCGAGGAGGCAGGGACTTGGAAGAGCCGAGGTGTGCGCTGCCCTCTGAGCCCTGGTGGCGGGCGGGGGACAATGGCCACTGTCCCTACCTCACTGTGCCTTCCTGTGCTCCAGCCATGGGAGCTTCGGCCGAGGGGCGGCTCCTGGGGGCTCCAGGGCAGGCGAGACTGGGACAAAGGCCCGGCCCTTGAGCTCCAGCCAACCCTGCCATGCCCCCGGCATCCTGGCCCCGGCCACCTCCCCGGCGCCGTCTGCCTGCAGGGATTCTGTGTTTTTGGCTTTTTTAATGTCTCAAAATCTTTTACTCAGGTAATTTTAATTTCAAAGAGAAAAACTGAAGTAAATGTCAAAAAATACCAGCCTTAAATCCAGGGGGACAGAATTTGTGTTCTGGGGTCTGTCCCTAGTGGGCTTGTGTGCAGCCAAACATCAGCTCTGGCTCCAGGCGCAGCCTCACCTGGAAGCCTGTGTCCTGAGCCCCCGGAGTGAGGGGGTGCCCAGGGTGTCTGGCCCTCTGTGGGCAGAGAATGTGTGCACCTATGTGGAAGGCCAAGGACATGGGCTATGGCCGGGCCTGCCCCGCTCAGGCCCCCTGCCCGGCGGCCGTCTGTGTGCGGGGCCTCCCTCCTGGCTGTCCAGGACACGGCCTGTGCAGCCCCAGCCTGGACCCAGGTCACCTCTGGTTGTGTCTGTCCCGACTCAGTGTTGAGTCAAATCAGGTGTGCATCAGGAGCTGGCCGTGTCCTTCCTGCCACACTCGGGGATTCATTCCTTAGAAACTGAAATAAATTCTAATTTTGGAAATCCTGTTTTGTGACGTGTGGAAATGGGGTTCAGGTAATGAAGGATCCCGGCCTCTTCCCCCATGCTCCAGGGCAGCGTGTGCTGGGGGCCCTGCAGGGGCCCTGGGGGAGCTTGCCTGGTTTCCAGCGGAAGAGACAGGGTCACTGTCCCTCCATGCTGACCTGTGGGACCCTTCTCACCCACCAGCTGGGACGCAGGTGGCCTGCTGACACTCCAGACCCTCCATACCCAGTCCCACCAGATTCCAGAGTGTGGACAGACTGAGCCAGACCCGGGCCGGGGGTCGAGGAGACAGATCAGGAGGGCCCAGGGCCTGGGGAACAGGGAACAGGGGTGCCCAGAGCGGCCAGGCGGGGGCTGCTGAGGAGGGAACGGTTGCTGTGGGCTGCAGGGGAGGGTCGGGCACAGGCACTTCACCACGTTGTCCCTCATCCGGTCACCTGCCCAAGCCACGCGGAGTGTCCTGAGGGCTTCACC
>NW_012103009.1:676476-681265 GCF_000951045.1 Mandrillus leucophaeus | reverse complement strand
GTCCCGAGGCCACTGCCAAGTGGGGCCTCCTCTCCTCCCGCGGGAGCGCGGTGCTGGCAGCCGCCCGCTCGCTGTGCTCATCAACCCGCCGAGGACCTTGGAGTCAGCTCCACCAGTGACGCCACTCATGTTTACCGACGTTCGCTGGGGCTCCAAGTCCAGGGGCGGGAGCCGGGGTGAGAGGTTAGGCTAACCCTAACCCTAACCCTAACCCCGCAGGTCCCCAGCCTTCCTCCGATCGCCCGTGGGGCGGGCCGCTTCGTCCAGCAGCCTCGCTCTGCTACTCTGGCCATGACTTCCATGCGGGCGGCCCTTTTTAACCCCGAAGTGAGGTGGGCATCGTTTAGATTTCGGGGGAGGGGGGCACACAGGTAGTCTAAGGCAAGATCTGGGTCCAGATGCCGCCAGGCCCACCGGGGAGCCATGCACGCGCCACCTGCCTCTTGTGTACAGATAGCACTTCGGTCTGTTCTGCTCTTTTTCACTAAACAATTAATGTACTTATTCCATATTGTTTACTGCTTTTGTGGAATGACTAGGAAAACAATACACACAAGTGTACATTTTATGTTCAGAGAAATGCTAAAGCCGCGTCTCATCCGGCCCCTCCTTGTGCTCTCATCACCTCCCCCTCCAGTGCCTGAAATGCCCCTCAGTCCCTCAGCATCCCTTCCCTGGGGCTCCGTCTGCCAAGCAAGCTCCTCAGACTGGGGTCTTCCTCACTCCCCCGTCTCCACATCCGTTCTGTTCTGTGTCTGAGGGCAGCCTGGCCCTCCCTCCCCACCCCCAGCGACCTGCTTAGTGTTGACGCACCAGCCGCCCACGGAGCATTTCTGACCCTTGGAACGTGGTGGAGATGCTCAGCCTGGGGCCTGAGTAATCTGTCACTGGAAGACAGTTTTTATATTTGAAGACTCGAGTATTAACTCAGTGCTTTCAGACCTGAGGTATGCTAGAATATATATTCTCCTAAAAATTAAGGAGTCCTCTGACCTTTACTCAGGCCCTGCCTGTCATCCCCACAAGTGTCCTGGGGTGTCTGGCCTCACCAGTTCTCTGAGATTGAGGCTAACATCTGAAGTGGCCGTGAGAAGGAAGAGACTTGAGCGGTGAAAACTGAAAAACATTACTGAAAGAAAGTAAACATAAATGGAAACATCCCTTGTTCATGGGTTGGATAACTTTATATTTGAAAGACAACAGTACTCTTTGAAGAGATTCAGTACAGTCCCTATCAAAATACCAATGACAGTTTTTGCAAAAATAGAAAAACTCATTCTAAAATTCACATGGGGTCAGGTGCAGTGGCTCACTCCTGTAATCCCAGCACTTTGGGAAGCCAAGGCAGGAGGACTGCTTGAGGCCAGGAGTTGGAGACCAGCCTGGGGAAACAGCAAGACCCTGTCTCTTCAAAAAAATGTTTTTTTTATTAGCTGGGCATGGTGGAGTGTGCTTCTCATTGCAGTTACTCAGGAGGCTGAAGTGGAAGAATTCACTTGAGCCCACGATTCAAGGCCACGGTGAGCTGTGATTGTCCCATTGCACTCCAGCCTGGATGACAGAGTGAGACCCTGTCTCAAAAAGTAATACAATTCACATGGAATCTCAAGGGACCCTGAATGGACAAAACAATCTTGAAGAAAGTTGGAGGACTCATGCTTCCTGATTTCAAAACTTACTACAAAGCCGCGATCAGCAAAACAGTATGGCATTGGCATAAGGATAGACATAGACCAGTGGGATGGAATAAAGAGCCTAGAAATAAACCTTCACATATATGGTCAGCAAATTGTCAACAAGTGTGCTGAGACCATTCGATGGAGAAAGACTTTTCAACAAATGGTGCTGGGAAAACTGGATCCTCATGCAAAAGAATGAAGCTGGGTCCTTACCTACACCATGAACAAAGTTAACTGAAGAGTGGACCAAAGACCTAAGCATAAGAGCTAAAAGTCTTAGAGAAAATAGGGAAAATGCTTCATGACATTGGATTTGGCAGTGATTTCTCAGCTGTGACACAAAAGGCACAGGCAACTAAAGAAATAGGCAAACAGGACTTCATGAACACTTTAAAAATTATGCATAAAAATACAGTATTAACAGTAAAAATGCAGCCCACAGAATGGGAGGAAATATTTGCAATTCATGTATCTGGTAAGTGAGTAATATCCAGAATATACAGAGAACTCTCAAAACTCAACAACAGGAAAAAAAAAAACAATTCAAAAATGGACTGGGAGGCTGAAACAGGAGAATCACTTGAACCCAGGAGGCGGAGGTTGCAGGGAGCCGAGATCGCACCACTGTCCCTGGGTGACAGAGTGAGACCCTGTCACCAAAAAAAAAAAATGTAAGTTAAAAAGTGTTGAGGCTGTGGAGAAATTGGAACCCTTCTGCACTGCTGTGGGAATGTAAAATGATACGGTGCTGTGGAAAACAGTGTAGAAGTTCCTCAAATAATTAAAAATAGAATCACCATGTGATTCAGCAGTCCTGCTTCAAGAGCAGGCTCTCAGGGAGACATTTGTATACCGATATTCATAGCCAAAAGGCAGAACAAGTGTCTATCAGCAGATGAATGGAATATTATTCATCCTTAAGAAAGAAGATGCTGACGTGCTACAACACGGATGAACCTTGAGGACATGCTGCAGAGTGAAATAAACTGGTCACAGAAAGACAAATCCTGTGCGATTCCACTTACCTGAGGTACCTAGAGAGCCACATTCATAGAGACAAAGTAGAATGGTAGGTGCCAGGGGCTGGAGGGAGTAGAGGAATCGGGAGCTAGTGTTTAATAGGGACAAAGTTTCAATTTCACAAGACAGATTTCTGGATATGGATGGGGGTGATGGTTGTGCAACATTATGAACGTATTTAATAGCAGTGATCTGTACACTTAAAAATGGCTAAGGTGGGCCGGGTGCAATGGCTCATGCCTGTAATCCTCGTACTTTTGAGAGGCCAAGGTGAGAGGATCGCTTGAGCCCAGCAGTTCAAGACTAGCGTGGGCAACATAATGAAACCCCATCTTTACAAAAAGTAAGATAAGAATTAGCCGAGCCTGGCGGCAGTGCCTGTAGTCCTGCCATCTACTTGGCAGGCTGAGGCGAGAGGGTGGTGCTGCAGTGAGCCAGGTTTGTGCCACTGCACTCCAGGCCAAGTGACAAGAGTGAGACCCTGTCTTTAAAAAGCAAAAAAGAAAAAGTGGTTTAAGATGGTAAATTTATTTTGTGTGTATTTTACCACAGTAAAAATAACTGAAGAAAAAGAGGGCAGTCATCTGGCCATGAGATCTCACATCCCCTTCCCCATGTGTGTCCGAGTCCCTGGCCTCAGCAGTTCTGCAGGACGTGAGGTGGAGACCAGGGCCCTGAAGACGTGTGGGGAAGGGAATGCGAGACCTGGGGGTCAGAAGTGGCTGAGTGCCCTGAGGCCGGTGCTGTTGGAGCCCCAAGGGGCGGGGTTTTCGGGGCGGGCAGCTGGCTTCTCTGCCCTGCCTCCTCCCACTGTGGGTATGAGGGCTCTGGCAGGCACAGAGGAGCTCATTCCTTGGCTGGCCTATACCTGGGCACCCGTCCTGGTGCAGACAAAGGCTACTGTGTCCCATGGGGCAGGGCTGCCCCAGGCCCTTTGCCCCTGCTGCACAGTCACACAGTCTTGGCTTCTGCTGCAGAATCCTTGTCCTGGGCAGGAAGACAGACTCCTGCGTGTGTTCAGGCCCATTTTTACCAGAGGCTGTGCCGACAACCTGCTGGGGTGTGTGATCGCTGGAACTGGGCGATGTTGGAGGCTCACGAGGCACCTGACGTCACCTGGGATGGGCGGTTTTCAGGGACGTGTGAGCTGCTCACGTTACATGCGTTCCCTCCTTTCCGTGTGCTGCCTGGAATCTTGGTGTTGGGTGACTCCTGCCCAGCCCACGTAGTGAACTCTGTGTTTGGTTTCAGACAGGCCGACGGTCGCAAGGTCCTGCGGTCAAGCATCCGGGAGTTCCTGTGCAGCGAAGCCATGTTCCACCTGGGGGTCCCCACCACACGGGCCGGTGCCTGTGTCACGTCCGAGTCCACGGTGGTGCGCGACGTGTTCTATGATGGTAATCCCAAATATGAACAATGCACGGTTGTGTTGCGTATAGCTTCCACTTTCATAAGGTAATGCCGGGGTCCTTTAGGGCTGTCTACACACGCTTGCTTAGAGAGTCCTAGGAGATCTGGGCCTGTGCTGCTAGGATTCTGGCAGAAACACAAACTCAGATGACCGCCTTGGCCTCTTCTGAAAGTCTAGCCTGTCCCTGGCAGCCTCAGAAGCTGCCTGTTTGCAGAGTAGCTGCGTGACACCCACTGGGAGGGATCTGAGTGCAAAGGCATTTGGTGCTCGGTTGGGACACTTGTGCTAAGCCCTCCCACGTGCCCGTCCAGGCCCTCGTTGCGGCCAGAGATGGGCCTGCGGGAGCTGGCATGTCTCAAAGCACCAGCGGGGGGTCCAGGGCCACGGGTACCAGAGAAGGGTCCCTGCCTGGTGCTTCTGGGGAGGAGGGGCTCCCAGAGCCTGAGGCTGGGGACAGTGTCCAGAACTGTTTGCTGGAGTTTATGACAAGGAAGTACTTAGACTTGACTGAGGAAATAGCCATTGAAGAAGCAGGAGCCACAAGCGTGCTGTGCCCGGTGTCCTGCTTGTGCTTTCTGATCTGATGGTCAGTTGCTCGTTGGTCTGGAGTCCTGGGCTGGCTCCTCTCTGACGTGAGCATCAGTTACCAGTTTTCTTTTCTTTTTTTTTTTTTTTTTTT
>NW_012103009.1:671586-676056 GCF_000951045.1 Mandrillus leucophaeus | reverse complement strand
GCCTCCCGCGCATCTGGGACTACAGGTGCCCGCCACCTCGCCCGGCTAGTTTTTTATGTGTTTTTTAGTAGAGACGGGGTTTCACTGTGTCAGCCAGGATGGTCTCGATCTCCTGACCTTGTGATCCGCCCGTCTCGGCCTCCCAAAGTGCTGGGATTACAGGCTTGAGCCACCGCGCCTGGCCAACCATCAGTTTTTGATGTCACCTTGCCACCTGGTGACTAACACTTCCTCCTGAACACCTGAGCGTAGAGTTGTCTGTTGGTCTCGCAGCCCCATCCTGCCCGGGACACCAGCCGCCCACCCCTGTGGGTGCCTGTGGGCCTCTGGCCTTTCCTGTCCTGCGGTGGTGGGGACGGAAGGATCTGGGGCAGCAACTTCCTCTGAGGCCCCGCCCAGTGGCAATGCTGGCATCATCATGAAGTCCATCCTGTGTGGTACGCAGCATCCCTGCTCTGGGCCAGTGGTAACCCCAGTTGTGACAATGAAAATGTGTCCAGACCTTGCTTGATGTCCGCTGGGGGACGGTCACCCTGCAGGACGGCTGTTGCTGAGTGCTCACAGATGTGTGTCCGCAGCAGCTGACTCTCCTTCACACCCCCTTCCCGAGGATGCGGCGGCAGGCCACGCCCCTCCAGGTGTGAGACCTGCAGAAAACCCTCCTCGTGGGGTTGGGATGGGGGTGCAGGGGGTGTTGGTGATTTCTTACCCCATGGGCCTCCCCCGCATGTGCCCCAGACTTTGTAGACAGGGCCTGGTCAGTGGCTGGATGTTGACCAAAAGTGGAATATGTCTGTGTTTTTGTCAGGTAGAGCCAGGGTGCATTCTCTTTGGTTGTTTGCTTTTGTTTTAATCAAGGTTCTCTTTCTGCTGTAGGGCTGCAAGATTTAATAACCACAACAGGCCGGGTGCGGTGGCTCATGCCTGTAATCCCAGCACTTTGGGAGGCCGAGGCGGGTGGATCATGAGGTCAGGAGTTTGAGACCAGCCTGACCAACATGGTGAAACCCCGTCTCTACTAAAAATACAAAAATGAGCCAGGTGTGGTGGCATGCGCCTATAATCCCAGCTCCCAGCTACTCAGGAGGCTGAGGCAGGAAAATCACTTGAACCCAGGAGTTGGAGGTTGCAGTGAGCCGAGATCGCGCCATTGCACTCCAGCCTGGGCAACAAGAGCAAGGCTCCGTCTGAAAAAAAAGAAAAAAATAGCCACAACAACGTGTTTTTCTTTTTCTTATTTTCACAAGGGGTCGGGGTCAGGTTTGACCTGTTGACAACTCGGGTCTTCCCTCCAGGTTTGGATCGTTTGAGATTTTTAAGTCCGCAGATGAGCACACAGGGCGTGCAGGCCCCAGCGTGGGGAGGAACGACATTCGCGTGCAGCTGCTTGACTATGTCATCAGCTCCTTTTACCCTGAGATCCAGGCTGCTCACGCCAGTGACCGCGTGCAGAGAAACGCTGCCTTCTTCCGGGAGGTCAGTGGGCTGCAGGCCGCCCCTCCCTGTGGGTGGGTGCTGGGTGTTCTCGCCTGTGCTGAAGATACCCTCATTGTGGCCGGGGGACAAAGGCTTTTACCCAGCCTCCCCGCCCTTCTCTGAGCTCCCCGTCCTGTCCGCAAACCCCATCACGTGTGCCCTGGGACAAACCTGAAACTCCCCTGGGCTCAGTGGCGTTGGGGGCCCTGGGCGTGCTCTCCTGCTGGTATCCCTGCAGGGCCAGCTCAGGGCGGGGGCGCGGGGTGGAAGCACCATGGGTGCTGGGCACCTCCCACGTGGGTCGACACGTCTTGATGCCCAGGGCAGCCAGTCGGGTCCTGACTGGGGAGATGCTGAGGGCCCGCCTTGGGTCTGGGTCCCTGCCCCACGGTCTGATGGCATCGTCCTTGTCACAGGGCATTCAGTGCACGGTGGGGGAACCCGGCACCTCACCTGGCTGGGCTGGGGGCCTGCAGCATCAGTGGGGTCAGACCAAGTGGGGGTTCGGGGGACGAGGCACAGCATCGTCTTTGAGAAGTCTCAGGCCATCCCTGGAGCAGCTGCAGCCAGGGCCGTGTGGGGACCCGCTTTGCCATGTGGCTGGAGGCTGTTGAGCTGCCGTCAGCAGAAGTGGGCCCGAGGCAGGTGCTCCTGGGGCTGTGTCCTGCCCCAGCTGCGTCCCTTCAGTCCACCCCAGCCATGCTCCGTGTCGGGGATGACGGGGCTGCAAAAGGCCGGGAGGAGCCGCTGGGGGCAGCCTGGTACTCCGGCATAGACAGCGTGGGTGGTCAGGGCAGGTCACTCTGGCCCTCTGAGCCTCAGTCTTCTGCGAGGATGCAGGGAGGACAGCACTGCCTGCCTCCCAGGAGCGTTGGTGGCCTGGCAGGAGCGAGGCAGCGTCAGGCCTGTGTTGAGCAGGGTCAGTGGGGCCTTCAGTGCATCTTGGGGGCTCCTGGCCCCCGTTCGTTGGCCCCTATTCTCACGGTTGCCAGCGCTGGGCTGAGTGGGGACTGCTGTCTGGTTGGAGGGGCTAGGCCGGCAGGGTGGTGGTGGCACCAGGATGGACAGTGGCCTGGCCCTGGGGCAGGTGCGGCCCCTTAGTGAGCTGACCCTTCCCTGCTTCTTTGGGGTCTCTACTGGGCCTGCGTCTGGGGTTCCCTGATTTTTCTAGTTTGGGTAAAAGCCAAGTTTTGTGAGCATATAAAAGAGTGGATGCTGTGAGTGGGCTTGAGAAACCTTGACACACACTCTGCATTGCCACACTGTGGTGGAGGCGGTGACAGGACATCGGGACACATTGCCCAGAAGTACCAGAGTGAGAGTCACTCAGCGAAGCACAGCTGGTTTCCGGGAGGGGAAGGATGGACACGAGTTGGGGGGTCTGGGCAGGACCCGGAGGAGGGAGCAAGCACGCTGTCCCGCCCCCAGGTGACGCGGCGCACGGCGTGGATGGTGGCTGAGTGGCAGTGCGTGGGCTTCTGCCACGGCGTGCTCAACACCGACAACATGAGCATCCTGGGGCTCACCATCGACTACGGGCCCTTCGGCTTCCTGGACAGGTAAGTGGCTGGGGGGTGCAAGCTGCATGAAGCCTGCTGCCCCGAGGCACTGGCCCATGATGCCGACGGGGGCTGGGGGCTGATGGAGGAAGTAGAGAGTCCAGGGCAATCCCGGAGGCCTTGGGCGGAGGCTGTTGAGACAGGACCCCTGTGGGACAGGGCCAGAGAGCCATGGCCACGTGGGAACTTCCTCTGGGCCTCCCCTCCAGGGTGCCTGCACCATCTCCTGGGAACTTCCCCTCAGGCAGGGCGTGGCTCTCTTGCCCTGTGTGGCAGGTACGACCCTGACCACGTGTGCAATGCCTCCGACAACACCGGCCGCTACGCATACAGCAAGCAGCCGGAGGTGTGCAAGTGGAACCTGCAGAAGCTGGCCGAGGCCCTGCAGCCAGAGCTGCCCCTGGAGCTGGGCGAGGCCATCCTGGCCGAGGAGTTTGATGCCGAGTTCCAAAGGCACTACATGCAGAAGATGCGCAGGAAGCTGGGCCTTGTGCAGCTGGAGCTGGAGGAAGACAGGGCGCTGGTGTCCAAGCTCCTGGAGACCATGCACCTGACCGGTGAGTGACCCAGCTGTGCCCACAGCGAGGCGCTTCCTGTGCTATTGTGGTTAGAGATGGTTTACCTTCCAGCTTCCAGTTTCCAAGTGCACAGTCACTCCCTGGGCCCGCCCCAGCCCCTGGCACCCCCATTCTACTCTCTGTCTTTATGGATTTGGTGAATCTAGGGGCCTCCTGCGAGTGGAATCATATGGTGTTTGTTCCTTGGTGACTGCTTATTTCACTTAGCAGAAGGTCCTCAATGTTCATCCAGGTTCATATCAGGATTTTATTCCGTTTGAAGTCTGAGAAGCATCCCGTTGCGTGGACAGGCCACAGTTTGCTTATCCATGACCTACTGGCGTACACGCTCCTCTTCTGGCTGTTGTGTACGGTATATTGTGTGTTGTGTGCAGTGCTGCCGTGAAAGTGAGTGCAAAGCTCTCTGATGCCTGCTCTCAGTCTCGTGGTGTACAGTTGGTAGGACTGCTGGGTTATGTGGATCACTCACTGGGGTGCCCTAGCTAGGACGTGGATATTGAATAGAAGTAGCTGAGATGGGCATCTTTTTCGTGTTCCTAACCTTCGGGAAAAAGTGTTTGGTGTTTCACCCGTTGAGTGTGATGTTAGCTGTGGGCTTTTTAACATACAGCTTTTGCCATGCTGAAGTTTTCTTTCAGAGTGCCTTTACCATGAAAGGCTACTGCATTTTATCAAACGCTTTTTCCTGCAATGAAGATGGTGATGTGATTTTATTATTTCACTCATATCTCCTTGCATTCTGGGGATAAATTTTACTTGGTCCTTTTAATATGCTATATAATTATTATTTTTTAATATTTTTTGAGACAGAGTTTCACTCTCGTTGCCCAGGCTGGAGTGCAATGGCATGATCTTGG
>NW_012103009.1:655965-671536 GCF_000951045.1 Mandrillus leucophaeus | reverse complement strand
AGGCCGGCAGGGTGGTGGTGGCACCAGGATGGACAGTGGCCTGGCCCTGGGGCAGGTGCGGCCCCTTAGTGAGCTGACCCTTCCCTGCTTCTTTGGGGTCTCTACTGGGCCTGCGTCTGGGGTTCCCTGATTTTTCTAGTTTGGGTAAAAGCCAAGTTTTGTGAGCATATAAAAGAGTGGATGCTGTGAGTGGGCTTGAGAAACCTTGACACACACTCTGCATTGCCACACTGTGGTGGAGGCGGTGACAGGACATCGGGACACATTGCCCAGAAGTACCAGAGTGAGAGTCACTCAGCGAAGCACAGCTGGTTTCCGGGAGGGGAAGGATGGACACGAGTTGGGGGGTCTGGGCAGGACCCGGAGGAGGGAGCAAGCACGCTGTCCCGCCCCCAGGTGACGCGGCGCACGGCGTGGATGGTGGCTGAGTGGCAGTGCGTGGGCTTCTGCCACGGCGTGCTCAACACCGACAACATGAGCATCCTGGGGCTCACCATCGACTACGGGCCCTTCGGCTTCCTGGACAGGTAAGTGGCTGGGGGGTGCAAGCTGCATGAAGCCTGCTGCCCCGAGGCACTGGCCCATGATGCCGACGGGGGCTGGGGGCTGATGGAGGAAGTAGAGAGTCCAGGGCAATCCCGGAGGCCTTGGGCGGAGGCTGTTGAGACAGGACCCCTGTGGGACAGGGCCAGAGAGCCATGGCCACGTGGGAACTTCCTCTGGGCCTCCCCTCCAGGGTGCCTGCACCATCTCCTGGGAACTTCCCCTCAGGCAGGGCGTGGCTCTCTTGCCCTGTGTGGCAGGTACGACCCTGACCACGTGTGCAATGCCTCCGACAACACCGGCCGCTACGCATACAGCAAGCAGCCGGAGGTGTGCAAGTGGAACCTGCAGAAGCTGGCCGAGGCCCTGCAGCCAGAGCTGCCCCTGGAGCTGGGCGAGGCCATCCTGGCCGAGGAGTTTGATGCCGAGTTCCAAAGGCACTACATGCAGAAGATGCGCAGGAAGCTGGGCCTTGTGCAGCTGGAGCTGGAGGAAGACAGGGCGCTGGTGTCCAAGCTCCTGGAGACCATGCACCTGACCGGTGAGTGACCCAGCTGTGCCCACAGCGAGGCGCTTCCTGTGCTATTGTGGTTAGAGATGGTTTACCTTCCAGCTTCCAGTTTCCAAGTGCACAGTCACTCCCTGGGCCCGCCCCAGCCCCTGGCACCCCCATTCTACTCTCTGTCTTTATGGATTTGGTGAATCTAGGGGCCTCCTGCGAGTGGAATCATATGGTGTTTGTTCCTTGGTGACTGCTTATTTCACTTAGCAGAAGGTCCTCAATGTTCATCCAGGTTCATATCAGGATTTTATTCCGTTTGAAGTCTGAGAAGCATCCCGTTGCGTGGACAGGCCACAGTTTGCTTATCCATGACCTACTGGCGTACACGCTCCTCTTCTGGCTGTTGTGTACGGTATATTGTGTGTTGTGTGCAGTGCTGCCGTGAAAGTGAGTGCAAAGCTCTCTGATGCCTGCTCTCAGTCTCGTGGTGTACAGTTGGTAGGACTGCTGGGTTATGTGGATCACTCACTGGGGTGCCCTAGCTAGGACGTGGATATTGAATAGAAGTAGCTGAGATGGGCATCTTTTTCGTGTTCCTAACCTTCGGGAAAAAGTGTTTGGTGTTTCACCCGTTGAGTGTGATGTTAGCTGTGGGCTTTTTAACATACAGCTTTTGCCATGCTGAAGTTTTCTTTCAGAGTGCCTTTACCATGAAAGGCTACTGCATTTTATCAAACGCTTTTTCCTGCAATGAAGATGGTGATGTGATTTTATTATTTCACTCATATCTCCTTGCATTCTGGGGATAAATTTTACTTGGTCCTTTTAATATGCTATATAATTATTATTTTTTAATATTTTTTGAGACAGAGTTTCACTCTCGTTGCCCAGGCTGGAGTGCAATGGCATGATCTTGGCTCACTGCAACCTCTACCTCCCGGGTTCAAGTGATTCTCCTGCCTCAGTCTCTCAAGTAGCTGGGATTACAGGCACCTGCCACCATGCCCGGCTAATTTTGTATTTTTAGTAAAGATGGGGTTTCGCCATGTTGGTCAGGCTGCTCTCGAACTCCCGACCTCAGGTGATCTGCCTGCCTCAGCCTCCCAAAGTACTGGGATTACAGGCGTGAGCCACCGCGCCCAGCCTATGCTGTATAATTATTTTAATATGCTGAATTTTGTGAGTATTTTGAGGATTTTTGCATCTGTATGCGTAAGGGATACTGGCTTATAGTTTTGCTTTGTTTTTTCTTTAGTGTGTGGCTTTGATGTCAAGGTGGTGCTGGCCTCGGAGTGAGTTAGGAGGTATTCCCCCATCTTCCATTTTTTTCTTCAAAGTTTGCAAAGGATTTTTTGCCATTTGTTCTTAAGAGTATTTGGTAGAATTCACCAGTGAAGCCATCTGGTCCTGGCCTTTTCTTTGTTGGAAAAATTTGGATTACTGATCAGTCTCCTTGCTTGTCTTAGATCAGTTTAGATTTTCCTTTCTTCTTGAGTCAGTTTTGGTAATTTGTGTTTCTAGGAATTTTCTGTGTCACGTAGTTTGTCCATGTCTTGTAGGTAATTTTGGCATACAATTGTTCATAACAGTTTTTTAAAAACAATTTTATGTGGTAGGAACACCACATGGATCTATCCTCTTAAACTGTGGAGTGCACAGGAGGTGCACAGCGCATCATAGCTGACGCAGGAGCAGTGCTATACAGCTGAGCCCTGCAGCTTGTTCACATCTGCAACCCAAACCCTGTGCGAGCCGATTACCAGCTCCCCATTCCCCTCCCTGCAGCCCCTGGTAGCAGCCACTCTGCTCTGAGTCTGTGAACCTGACTGCTCTAAAGCCTTCGTGTAAGTTACGCAGTGTGTGGCTTCTCTGTTTTTCAGTCTCTTATCTCCCTCTAATTTTGGCTCTTCTTTCTCCAGTTCCTTAGGCGTGAGGTGAGGTAACTGATTGGAGATCTTCTTCAGTGTAGCCATTTACAGCTGTGCATGTCCTTCTGGTCACTGCTTTTGCTGTGTCCATCAATTTTGGTATGTTGTGTTTTGTGTTTTTTTGGTTTTTAGACAGAGTCTCGCTCTGTCGTCCAAGCTGGAGTGCAGTGGCACCATCTTGGCTCACTGCAACCTCCGCCTCCCAGGCTCAAGTGATTCTCTTCCTTCAGCTTCCCAAGTAGCTGGGACTACTGGCATGCTCCACCACACCTGGCTAATTTTTGTATTGTTAGTAGAGATGGGGCTTTACCATGTTGGCCAGGCTGGTCTCCAACACCTGACCACAAGTGATCTGCCTGCCTCAGCCTCTCAGAGTGCTGGGATTCCAGGGATGAGCCACCGCGCCCGGCCAGTGTGTTATGTTTTTAAGTGATTTCTAGCTTCATTCCATTGTGGCTAGAGATGTCAGCCTTTTTATGTTTATTACAACTTGTTTTGTGGCTTATCGTGGAGAACGTCCCGTGTGCCCTGGAGAAGACGGTATGCTCTGTTCTGCTGGGAGGAGTGTTCTGTGTATATGCCTGTTTGGTCTTGTTGGTTTAGGCTGTTGTTCAGGTCTTCCATTTCTCATTGATCTCCTGTCTAGACGCTTTTTTTTTTGGAGACTGAGTCTCGCTCTGTCGCCCAGGCCAGGCTGGAGTACAGTGGCACGATCTTGGCTCACTGCAAGCTCCACCTCCCGGGTTCACGCCATTCTTCTGCTTCAGCCTCCCGAGTAGCTGGGACTACAGGTCCCGCCACCACGCCCGGCTAATTTTTTGTATTTTTAGTAGAGACGGGGTTTCACCGTGTTAGCCAAGATGGTCTTGATCTCCTGACCTTGTGATCCGCCCGCCTGAGCCTCCCAAAGTGCTAGGATTACACACATGAGCCACTGCGCCTGACCCTAGATGGTCTATCCATTATTAAGTGATGTGTTTAAGTCTCCAACTCTTACTATAGATAGAACTGTTTGTTCTCTGTCCCTTCCATTCTGCCAACGTTTGTACATTTTAGGGCTTTCTTACTGGGTGCATGTAGGTGCATGTTCATAATTTTTACATTTTATTGATGAACTGACTCTTGCCGTATATAATGCTATTTCTTGTAACTTTTTTTTTGGTGTCTCACTTCGTTGCCCAGGCTGGAGTGCAGTAGCACAGTCACAGCTCACTGCAGCTTCCACCTCCTGTGCTCCAGTTATCTCCTCCCGCCTCAGCCTACCAGGTAGCTAGGATTACAGGGGTGAGCTACCTTTCCCAGCCCTTCTGACAATTTTTTATTTAAAATCTTCTCTGGCCAGGCGTGGTGGATCACGTCTGTAATCCCAACACTTTGGGAGGCCAAGGCGGGCGGATCACCAGAGGTCAAGAGTTTGAGACCAGCTTGGCCAACATAGTGAAACTCATCTCTACTAAAAATACAAAGATTAGCCAGGCGTGGTGGTGGGCGCCTATAATCTCAGCTACTCAGGAGGCTGAGGCAGGAGAATCACTTGAACGCGAGAGGCGGAGGTTGCAGTGAGCTGAGATCACGCCACTGCACTCCAGCCCAGGCGACAAGAGTGAGACTCCATCTCAAAAATACAAAAACAAAAACAAAAATTAGCCAGGCCTGGTGGCAGGTGCCTGTAATCCCAGCTCCTTGGGAGGCTGAGGCAGGAGAATTGCTGGAACCTGGGAGGCGGAGGTTGCAGTGAGCCGAGATTGCACCACTGCACTCCAGCCTGGGCAACAGAGCAAGACTCCATCTCAAAAAATAGAAAACTTATCTAATGTGAGTATAATAGTCACCTCAGCTCTCTTTAGGTTACTCTTTGCCTGGGTTTCTTCATCCTTTCACTTCCAGCCTGTTCGTGTCTTTGAACGTCTTGCAGATCGTGTGGTGATAGCATGGAAATTGTCTTTTCGCCCACTTTGCCAAGCTGCCTTTCATTGGAGAGATCCATTTGCTTTCAGATTACTGATAAGGAACTACCTCTGCCATGTTTTTGGTCCGTCACGTTCTCTGTTGCTGCCTTTGTGTGTAGTTGACTTTTTTGTAGTATGTTGCTTTGGCTCCCTTCTCATTTTTAGACGTTGTCTTAGGGTCACTGTGGTTTTGAGACAGCTGTTTTCCAGAGTTGGGGAGGATCGCAGTGTCTGTCACAGTTGGGCCTTTTGCAGGCTGGTGACAGCCTCTCCTCAACACTCGCTAGCTCCTAAAGCAGGCAGTCGTGACTGAGGATGTGAGGGCCGGGCAGCAGCCTCTGTGCCTTCTCGGTGTTAGCCCACTTCACAGGTGACTTGCAGGGCCAGAGCAAGTGGCAGCCGCCTGGGCGGTGGATGGGTGGAGGAGTGGGGTGTGGAGGGCTCAGGAGTCCCCGGACCAGTACTGAGCAGGGCTCATGTGGCACCTGTGCTGGGGGCAGCGTTTGGGTCCATGTGGGTCTCTGTGGCATCCTTGCTGGGTGTGGGTCCGTGTGGCATTGTGCTGGGGTGAGGGTGTGGGTCCTCTGGGGTAGTGTGTGGGTCTGTATGGCACCTGTGCCAGGTGGAGGGTGTGGGTCGGGGATTGTGTGGGTCCGTGCTGGGGTGGGGGTGGGGGATGGAGCATGTGGGCCCATGCAGCACGTGTGCTGGCGGGGGCGAGGGTTGGGGGGCTCTGTACGGCACCAGGACAGGGACCCTGGGCCTTCTGCTTCCAGCTCCCTGAGCAGCCTGTGTTCCAGGTGCTGACTTCACAAACACCTTCTTCTTGCTGAGCTCCTTCCCAGTGGAGCTGGAGTCGCCAGGCCTGGCAGAGTTCCTGGCCAGGCTGATGGAGCAATGTGCCTCCCTGGAGGAGCTGAGGCTGGCCTTCCGGCCCCAGATGGATCCCCGGTGGGTACTCAGTTCCTACTTCCTTGGATTTGTTTCCAGAAGGGGAGGCACAATCAGAAACAGGCCGGAGGAGAAGCTGGAGGCAGGGCTGGCTGGTGCCCAGGTGGCTGCTCCGCTCCCAGGGACAGGCGCAGTCAGGGCGTCTCTGTGGTGCTGGGGCCCGTTGGTCAGAGAGGAGAGGGCGGCGAGGCTGACACAGGTGTGGGGGGAGACCGTGGTCTCGGCTGTGGTTGGGCTTCAGGGAAAGCCTCTGGGTTTCCAGGGAGGATGGGCTCCCAGAGGTCAAGCTTTCCCACACCATCTTCCAAACGGAAGGGCCGTCCCGTCTGAAGATTCCCGCCCATGTGCAGGCTGAGACGTGGAAAGTGTTGCTGCTTTTAACTTAAAAAACAAGACTAGTGGGGTTGGGTGGGAGCGCCGGCCAGCAGGCCCTGCTGAGCGTGAAACCCCCTCCACTGGAGAAAGGGTGGCCCCAGCCCACCTGGACCCTTCTGGAAATGAGGGAAGCGCTAATAGCAGTGCCCGTCCCACAAGCATTAAACTCTGGAGGCGGAGACTCTCCAGCAGAAAGCTGGGCAGCAGAGCATGGACATGACTGGTGTGTGTCCACTGGGTCCATCCCTGCTAGTGGAGTTCAAGGGACCTTGGGGACTGGGCTGCTTGGGCCCTTGGACTCCAGGTGAGCCGTGAGAGCAGCCTGGGGCAGGAGGAGCAGCTGCCTGTGGGGCAGGGACACGGTCAGGGGCTACCTCCCAGACACCCTGGCCTCCCCACAGGCAGCTATCCATGATGCTGATGCTGGCACAGTCAAACCCGCAGCTGTTCGCACTCATGGGCACCCGGGCAGGCATTGCCAGGGAGCTGGAGCGTGTGGAGCAGCAGTCTCGGCTGGAGCAGCTAAGCATGGCAGAGCTGCAGAGCCGGAACCAGGGCCACTGGGCCGACTGGCTGCAGGCGTACAGGTGAGCCCTGCGTCCATGGTCACCTGGTGGGGGGCGCTGCTGGGAAAGTCCAGCCCGGCTGTGATTCCAGAGCCCGACTGTCATTCCAGAGCCCGGCTGGACAAGGACCTGGAAGGCGCCAGGGATGCTGCTGCCTGGCAGGCTGAGCGTGTGCGCGTGATGCACGCCAACAACCCCAAGTACGTGCTGAGGAACTACATCGCGCAGAATGCCATCGAGGCTGCCGAGCGCGGGGACTTCTCAGAGGCAAGCACAGGCCTGTCCCTGTGGTCCCTGGGATGGGGGGATGGCCCCGGACCCCTCTCACCCTCACGATCCTCCAGGTGCGGCGGGTGCTGAAGCTACTGGAGAACCCTTACCACTGCGAGGCGGGGGCTGCCACAGATCCCGAGGCCACGGAGGCCGACGGGGCGGATGGCAGGCAGCGCTCCTACAGCAGTAAGCCCCCGCTCTGGGCAGCCGAACTGTGTGTGACATGATCTTCGTAATGGCCTCGGCACGCGCTCCACACCCCTGGAGCCTCCCGAGGCCCCCGTGTGCTGCTGAGTGGCCAAGACGGTGCTGGGCTGCCCTCTGCACTGGGGGATCCTGCCTGGGCCCATGCACACCTGTCTTTCCATGATGGCAGAGACATCCAGTCAGGACCTGACCCGTCTCTGTCTGAGGCCAGCTCAGCAGTGCAGCCTGGTCCCTGGGGGCTGGACCCAGGCTCCTAAATAAACCAGCAGCTCCCTCAGGCCCATCTGTGGTTCTTCTTCCCCCACCCTGCCCTGCCCTCAGCCCTGCCCAGGAGAGAGAGATGCAGACAGGGTCTGAGGACACCTTTATTGTGCATGTCCCCCGCAGAGCAGCCTCAGGTGTCCTGGTAGTAGTTGTTGAAGTTGATGCGCAGCAGAAAGTCCTCCAGGTGGGGCTGGTAGCCGCGGTTCACCAGCTTGGTCACCACTAGGGACCCGTGAGTCGCTCAGGCTTCTGCCCATGGTGGGAGCCCCGCCCTGCCCCCCCCACAGCCCTCCCAGCCAGGGTGGGCCTCACCTTTGAAGAGAAAGTGGGAATAGTACTTGAAGGTGTTGTAGGACTGCTGCATGAGTGCAAAGTTGGGGTGCTCTGCACCCCGCGGGCCCCCAGCGGGGCCCCAGGCTTGGGAGATGAGCTGGCTGCGGAACTTGAGCACGAGGCTGAAGATGCTGTGGATGACGTTCATGACAGGCGCCGCCTTCTCCGTGAGCAGGCCCCTGCGGGGAGGCAGTGCTGCTGGGTGGGCTCAGCCGCGACCACAGGGACGCAGCCGCTGCCCGGGCCTCACCTGAAGACGGCCTTGTGCAGGTACTCTGCGTGTGCACGCTGGATCTCCTCCAGGTCGCTCACGGTGGCCAGCCTGGCCCTGAACTCGCACCAGGTGACGTGCAGGATCTGGTTGGCGATGTAGCCCTGGATGACCTTGACGAAGTGCTGCATTTCATGCTTGAACAGCTGCAGCTGGCGGAACTGCACGGAGCTGGCCATGTGGCTCAGCAGGGCTGGCAGAGGGCAGAGGGCAGAGGTGAGCGCGGCCTCAAGCCAGGGGTGTGGGGCGCCGAGCTCCGGTGGGGCCTCACCTGTGCGCTTGAGGTGGAAGCAGATATCCTTGAGCGCCCACATCATGAGCTTCAGCTGCAGCAGGAAGGAGAAGACGCCGCTGTACTTGCTCAGGCAGCCCTCAGTGATGACAACATTGAGCGGCCAGTCCACCTACAGGGACACATGGCTCAGCAGGTGTCCCACGGGCAGCCCCTGTCCCATCCCCGTGGCCGGGGCTGCTGCTGACCTTGTACCTGAGCTCCAGGCAGCTGAGCACATCTGGGGCGTTGGGGGCAAACACCTCGGGCAGGTACTTGAGGGCGAGGGAGAGGTTGGAGGCGTGCGGGGTGTCCCCATGCAGGCTGCACTGCAGGGCCTTGCTCAGCACAGAGTTCAGCACCAGCGGGTTGAGCAGCTCCCCGGGTGTCTGCCCGGCCCCAAGCTGGACAGAAAAGGGACCAGTGTCCCCAGGAATCCCAAGCACATGCCTGGCACTCACTGGCGCCCCATGGGGCTGTGGGCCTGCAACCAGTCTCCCCTTTCCCACGGCCTCCCCTCTACCACTGGCCCCACTCCATGTCCGGAGGTCACCTTCTCAAAGAGGAGGTCGCTGAGGGACTGGGCGAACTCGCCGTCCTCCATCAGCAGGAAGTGCCGCAGCGCCTCGTAGTGTGCCTCCAGGTGCAGCTCCACAAAGAAGTAGTCGACGGCAGCCTTGTTCACCAAGGAGATGCTGGCAGGAGGGAGCTGGAGTCAGGGCGGGCCAGGACGGGCTGGGTGGGCAGGCTGGGGCGGGGGCACTCACTGGGCGGCCAATGGTGCCGTGATGGAGTGTTTCATGAGCACGGGCAGCGTCAGCAACTCGCTCAGCTGCACGGCAGTCTCATCCGCGGCAGACTGGACCTGGGGGTCCACGGGAAAGGCGAAGGCCCGGGGAAGCACAGGGCGCAAAAGGTGAGCGATGGGTGGCTCAGCTGCAGGAGATGGAGCAGGTACTGGGAACCGGTGGCCCAGGGCTCCACCCCCGCCCACAGGAGATGGAGCAAGTGCTGGGAACCGGCCAGCCCAGCGCTCCCTGCCAGCAGTAGCTGCTGCACTCACACATGGACTCGTAACTGTCCGGGTACCGCTCCAAGTGGTACTGCCCTGCCAGGCCTGCCAGGTAGGCCTGCTCACCGCCCTGAGCCTCCGCCGCCACTGCCGCCTCCTCACCAGGGCCTGGGCTGCTCTGGGCAGCTGCGTTTTCCTAACAAAACACCAGCCTCAGAACCACCTCCCCACCACACACTTCTGCAACTCCCAGCTCGAGCCAAAAAAAGGAAAACCGCATGTGGGACCCCCCCGCGTGATAACCTGGAGGGACGGAGCCTCCCTGCCTGCTGTGGGACCCCCCAGGCTGCATCCACCTAACCTGTGAGTTCAGAGGCTCCTCAGTGTCCCCGCTCCTCCCAGGGCCTGTGTGGACACAAGTGGACAAGAGGGCGTCAGGGCCCAGCGCCTGTGAAGGGAATGGAGCAGAGCCGCTCCGGGCTCAAGCACCCCCTCCCATGTCCCCCAAACAGCAGCCCAGGTCCTGGCTGACAAAGGAGGCCTGAGGGGAGCTTCACATGCCACCAACCCCACCGCCTGCCTACCTCCCAGGCTGTGTGGGTCCCACAGTCCCAATCCTGGCCACCAGCCACCCTACTCTCACCTAGTTCTTCAGAGACGCCATCTCCCGGGGTGTTGGGCGACCATGGCTGGGTGGGAGCCACGTCTGACACGTTCTCCCCGATGCTGATGCTCTCCTCCCCGCAGCCTGAGCTGAGGGAGGACAGAGATGGCCCCACTTCTACAGGCAGCCGTGACCCACAGTCCAGCACAGTGCTCTGTGCTCCCAGGCTGAGCGCTGACTGGGACGTGTGGCCAGCGGGGCTCTGTTGGGGCCTGGGTGTGTTGGGCTCAGCTTCTGGTGAGACAGCCCCCAGCATCATGTGGGGCAGAGGGACGGGTGCATGGGTGTTCCACCGTGGCCGGGTGGAAACCACGTCCGACACAGGCTTCCCCAAGCTGATGCTGGCGTCAGACACGTGTCTGTGGGTGTTCCACCGTGGCCGGGTGGGAACCACGTCCCACACAGGCTCCCCCAAGATGATGCTGGCGTCAGACACATGTCCATGGGTGTTCCACCGTGGCCAGGTGGGAGCCACGTCCGACATGTTCTCCCCGACCCTGATGTTGGCGTCGGACACGTGTCCATGGGTGTTCCACCGTGGCCGAGTGGGAGCCACTTCGGACACAGACTCCCCCAAGCTGATGCTTGCATCGGACACGTGTCCATGGATGTTCCACCGTGGCCGGGTGGGAGCCACTTCTGACACGTTCTCCCCGACCCCGATGCTGGCATCAGACACGTGCCCATGGATGTTCCACTGTGGCCGGGTAAGAGCTGTTTCAGAAGCATAGCCCCCTGTGGGAAGACCACCTCCTGACTCATGCCCGAAGAGCTGCTCTGCGGGCTGGCTGCTCCCCTCCTTCAGAGCGGCACGCCTGGGTGGGTGTGAGGGGGACAGAGCCACCTGCAAGGTGGAGCCACAGGCATCCAGCTTCCCACAACTGTCCTCCCACAGCTGTGGCCCTGAGCTGCCCAAGTTGCACTCTGCAGCCTGCAGGGGTCCTGGTGCAGGTGAAGCGGCCACAGCTGGCCTCAGGACAGTACTAAAGTCGTACTCCTGTGGCCTGGAAGGCTGAGTGCTGGCTGCTGCGGGTGCCTCCCCAGGAGCTGAGGGGGGCAGGTCCAAGTTGATGGTCTGCAGCGCTGCCTCCAGGAGAGGGACCACGCCAGTCTGCAAGGACTGCTCAGCCCCTGGGCCCACAGGTAGGAAGTCTCCAATGCTGAGGCTGTCAGAGAAGGGTCCAGCCTCCTCCGCCTGCTGCAGCCCTGTGCCACCAGCCCCCATTGCTAGAGGCTTAAGGGACTGTGGGGTCGGCAGGCCTGGCCTGTTCCGGCCATCCCAGGCAGCTGAGTGTTGCTCCGCAGGCCCAGCATCACAGCCTTGGTCTCCCTCTGGGTCCTCAGGGCCCGGAGATGAGACCTGAAACACAAGTGACATCAAGACCCAGTCTGGTCTCAGGCTCCCCCAGCCCTCGAACTGTCCCCCAAGTTCAGCTGTGCAGCCATGACCGACATGAGGTGCCCAGGGCTATGGGGAAACCACCAGGCCCGGCACCCCTGGCTCAGAGCTAGGGCACCCTGGGTTCCGCTCCGCCACTCACCTGGGGGTGCACGCTCACGAGGACGTCTGGCGGCTCCTGGGGCTGGTGAGCCTCAGACATTGCTTTCAGCATCTCCTGTAAATTCAAGCCAGAGGGGTGAGCAGCAGAGCTGGAGTCAAGCACGGCCCCTACCGCCCATGGCAGCTGTGTGTACTGAACCAGACAAGGCTTGTGCTGGGCTCCACTGGGACCCTGGGCCTGCAGAAAGTACTTCAAAACCACGAGCTCCTCACTGCCTGTATCTGTGCAATTTGGTGGCACGCAGGGAGAGAGACAGTGCTCTGCTGCAAACACGAGAGCCACCAGTCCTCTCCTAGAAGAGCACACAGGTCTGTGTGCAGTCTCGGGGGTGCCCAGACCCCCAAAGCCCAGGGAAAGAGCTGCCACCTAAAGCCACAGAGATACCTGAATGTGTTTCTCATCTTCTAAGAGAAAACGAAGCCGTGCACTCTCCAGTCGGTGCCTCTGGATTCGCCACAGCGCCTTCTGCTCCCGACGAGCTGCCTCTGCAGAGAGCTTGCTGTAGTGGTCGACCAGCGCCTGCCTGAAGCCACACCCAGAGAGGACACGGCCACAAGAGTCACCCCACCCCATCCACCTGGTGCCTCTCAGGCCAGGATGGTTCCCCGTAACAGAGGCCCCAGTGGGCCCTTGCCCCCCAGTCTCCCCCTACCAGGGGCTGATAGCTCTGGACCCTCACAGCACCTGCAGGGCAGCACCAGGCAGGCCCTTCCACCTGCCAGGCTGGGAGACCCTGGTGAGTCGGTGCCCAGCCAGGGCTCAGCAACGTCTGCTGGATGAATAGCGGAATGAGATCCTGTGTGGCCTGAAGCAACGGGTGAGCAGGAGGCCGAGGGCCCCAGGCCCCAAAGACGTAAGGCCTTTTCCCCTTCTACAGGTACAAAGCTGAGAACTGAAGACTAATGCAAAAAAGCACGTGAGGCAAAACCAACACAAACGCTTTATTTGCTGAACTCAAAGCCTGCCTCACTGTGCCCCATGGTTTTGAGCTTCTCACCAGCAGGCAACTGGGCTCAAACCTGGACTGGCCAGCTCTAATTTGGCTGCCACAGGCCAGAGACATAGTGTCTAGGCCTGGTTTTATCCATGTGTTAACAGGACAGTCTCGACTGACATACGTGAACAGGTACGCAGGCATAAATGCATACACAGACGTGCTTGCACGCAGGCACGCGCACCCCTCCACACATATCCCTCAGGGGCTCCATAAACAGATCTAAGGTTGGGACAACAGCATTGCGTGGCGCTGAGCAGGAAGCGGCCAGCCCCTCCCATAAGAGGCTCTCTCCAAAACCCCGAACAGCCCCTTGAAGGCTCCAGCACTACTCAGCCTAGGGACAGGCTGATGACAGCACAGGGAGACAGACTCAGATGCCGAGTGGGACAAACACTCTGTCTCGGCCAAGCGCAGTGGTTTGCGCCTGTAATCCCAGCACTTTGGGAGGCCGAGGCAGGTGGATCACCTGAGGTCAGGAGTTTGAAATCAGCCTGGCCAACGTGGTGAAACCCCATCTCTACTAAAAATACAAAAAATTAGCTGGATGTGGTGGCAGGCACCTGTAATCCCAGCTACTCGGGAGGCTGAGGCAGGAGAATGGCGTGAACCCGGGAGGCAGAGGTTACAGTGAGCAGAGATTGTGCCACTGCACTGCAGCCTGGGTGACAGAGCGAGACTCCGTTTCAAAAAAAAAAAAAAAAAAAAGCCCTGTCTTAGACCAATAACAGACTTAAAAATAAATAAGGGGGGATGTTTAGAAAGAAGACAGAGACAGGACCCCAAACAATATGCAGGCCTCGCCTGGACCCTAATCCATACAAACTACCCACAAGACAACATGCAGAACGGCCACAGCCACTCTGGGTTCAGCATATTGCTCTTTCTACCTTAAAGTTGCTTGAAGGTTTTCAAAAAAAGTAAAATCATCAGTAAGATTAAGCCAGAGCTACGGGGCCCCTGCCACACTGCACCAAGCCTGGAGCCCCGGCTGCCCTACCTCGCCTTCCTCTCCAGCTCCTCCTCCAGGGACTTCAGCCTCCTTTCCCTGTCTCGGAGCTCACGGGCGTAGCTGAAGTCATCATCCAGCTCCTCCTGCCTGGCCGCCTGGCGTCGCTATAAAACACAGCCTGGCCTGTGAAATCAGGACTCACGGGCCTGACCCCGCAGGGACAGGTCCTACCCACCTCCTGGTCCTTCACAAACTGTTCTTTCAGCCTCTGAAACTGCTCGCGCTTTCGGGCATCCAAGGCCATCCGTTCTGACATCTGCCGGTCTACATAGGGACAGTAAGGGGTGCAATGTCACAAGGAGGCCCCAGCAAGGACCCCCGAAACTGCAGAAGGGAGGACTTGGGGCCACTCACCACTCAGTGCACTCAGGACCCTGGATGCTGCTTCCCGGGCATGAGCAATTAATTCTTGTTTTGCAATTTCCATACGTAATTCCTGAGAAAGACAACTGGTTAAACAAAGCATCCTGGCCAGGTGCAGTGGCTCACGCCTGTAATCCTGGCACTTTGGGAGGCCAAGGTGGGTAGATCACCTGAGCTTAGGAGTTTGAGACCAGCCTGGACAACATAGCAAAACTCCACCTCTACTAAAAATACAAAAATTAGCCAGGTGTGGTGACGGGCGCCTGTAGTATCAATTATTTGGGGGGGGTGGGGGGTGGGGGGAGTTGAGGCAGGAGGATCTCTAGAGCCTGGGAGGTGGAGGCTGCAGTGAGCCATGTTCGAGCCACTGCACTCCAGCCTCCTGGCCCACACAGTGAGACCCTGTCTCAAAGAAAAAAAAACCTAATCCTCTGACCCCTCACCTAGGATGCCCAGGACACCTGTGGACTCAGGGCCGGCAGGGGAGACACATGGTCCAAGGGTTCGGGGAGGGACCAGGTGATGGCAGGACACCCACCCCCAGCCTCTCAGCAGTGGCAAAGCTGGCTCCAGGCCATGGACGGGAGCTGACCAGCTCTCACAGAGACATCTGGGGCTGAGGACCCCAGGCTGTGTGTGCCTACCCTGGAAGGAAACCAAGGGGCCTAAGAGAGGGGGCTTCCCCACTCAGCCTCATAGGCCTGCCCCTGCCCAGGTATCCCTGCTGCCCACCAGGCACTGGGCCAGAAACAGTGTTCCTCGGAATGGCACTGACTGTACTACCGAGCCCCTCCCAGAGGACACAGGAGAGGCGTGGCTCGTCCCTGACACACTGTCCCTTCCCAGCAGAAGGAGGACTTGCAAAGGCCATCTGAGTACAGGACCACAGGCCCTGCCGCCCTGGAGTGCAACCAGGACTGTCTGTCCACAGCCGGCGGGCCCAGGGAAAGCCCCAGCATAGTTTCCCACGCCAGCAAAACCTGGGCTTCAGGCTGAGCCACCCAAACCCAGGAGGAGAGAACAGAGCCCCTGCCTGGCATCTGGCTCCAGGATATTCGTCTCAGCTCCCCCTTGGCACCCACCCTGGCCACCGCCAGGACAGAAAATGCCAGAAGGGAGGCCCCCATCTTGCACAGCCCTCACGGTCCACCCCACCAACCTGAAACCCCAGGAAGCAGAGGTGGGGCAAAGAAAGCCCCCGAGACCCGTGGTGCCACGCACCTTCTCCTCCTTGCTGACAGAGCTGTGGCGGGCCACCCTCTCCATGCGCCCGACGTAGACGGCACAGTCCTTCTCAATCTCCTTCAACTCCTCGAGGGAGAAAATCACCGAGATCCGGGGGACGGGGACGTCGGACCAACAGAGGTAATGCTGCCAAAGGCGATGTAGGCACAGCCACCAGCATTCAGCCCCAGCCTCAGACTCAGCCCTGGGGAAGACTGGCCCCTCCCCTCCCCATGCGTGAGCCCCTCCTCACCCGGGGGCAGCAGAGCTTCAGCAGGTTAATGGTCTTCCCGCAGACGTACACGTC
>NW_012103009.1:651422-655233 GCF_000951045.1 Mandrillus leucophaeus | reverse complement strand
CCGCCCACCGCCCACCGCCCACCGGGTGTAGGGCTCGCAGCTGGTCTTCAGCAGGGACAGCAGCACAGGGTAGTGCTCGTTGCTGCAGTTGTGCAGCGCCTCCTGGTAGAGGTAGGACAGCAGCTTCACACCCTGCAGACCACAAAGGGGGCGGGGGGGGGGGCAGCTCAGTGCACCCAGCCCTGGGAGTCAGATGCAGCCCTGCCGGCAGCAGCCCCCCAGGGACACGCTCAGTCGCCCCCTTTCCTGGAACCCGCCAGGCTGACACACTCGGCAGGGACGCACAACTCACGGTGGGAAACGCAGCCCTGGGGCCTCCTCCGCAGGTGCCTGGGAGCACAGCACCAACGCCACAGAGCTCGGCCAGGTACCTAGACCCAGAGGCAGGATCAGACCAGGTGACCGGGCTCAGGGTCCCCAGGCCTGGATCAGATCATGAGCAAAATCTCCATGTATCTTCATGCTCCCTGGAGCAACTGACTTCAGATACAGGCTTTAAAAACCACATGCACCCCAACGACCCAGAAATGGGCTCCCTGGAGGACTTGTGCCCAGCCCTGGGCCTCTGCACTGTCCACACAGACCCACTGAAATACCCACACCCAACAGGCCCCTCCCTCCCAGGCTCTGGCCAACACACCAATCACCCTGATCCTCCCAGTTCCGGGGGCTGCACCCGAGAGCCCCTCCCATCCACACAGTGGCACCAAGCACCTGCCACAACTCGCGCCTTCACAGCCCAGGCTCCCCTGCCCCACGGTGTCTCAGCCCTTGGGTCTCCTCAGGGCTGCCACATTCTGCTCCTCTGCCTGGAAGGTCGCCTCTCCCACTGCTCCCAACGCCCAACTCCTCACTCTTCCTTGTCCGACAGCACTTGCCAGTAGCTCCCCAGCCTGGTTGCTCAGTAACCAGCTTGTGTGTACCAGAAGCCACATCCCTAGGGACCCTATGTGCCAATTAGGCAGGAGCCACCAGGCCTGGAGGGCCTGGATGGGGCCAGCTGTGGTAGGCCCATGGCAGACACACCCACTCTGCCTGGCACCTGGTGAACTCGGCCAGCCAAGGGCCGTCCAGTCACCTGCTGAGGGCTGTTCTCACAGGCCCTCCTTGCCAGGAAGCAGAGCAAACCCTCCATCACCCAGCAAGCTCCATGCCACTCCTGCAAAGTCCCCTGCTCAGTCGCCATGCTGAGGCTCACCTGAGCTGCCGGCCCAGTTTCTTGAAGAGAAAACCAATGGTGAGGAGGCTCAGGGTGGGCGAAGTGGAAAGGACGCAGGCCCGGTAATACTGCAGGTACCTCCTCAGGCCACTGGTGAAGGCCTGTGGGCAAAGAGGCTGGGAGGAGGGCGGCCAAGCACATGGACGCAGGTGTGACCAGGGCCTGAGGGGCACCAGTACTGGGCACAGCGCTTTGTTTCCTGCCTCAGCTCTGGGCTCCATTTCCAAGCAATGGGCCTCTGTGAGCCACGTCCCACCACTGGACCAGGTGGAAATGTGGCCCGTCCACAAGAAGCCAGAAGCTGTGGCCCCCCCACCAACCCTTCCTCTCATCTGAGACCAGCTGCCCCAGGGGCGTGGCATAGGGGTTGCGGGGTGAGGGGGGAAATGGCAGCTGCGCTCTGTGCACAGACACTAGTGCTGTGAGAGCTGCGTCTGCTCGGACCACAGTGGTCTCAGTGGCACCAGCATCCTGGGCAATGCCACAGCAGCAGGCCCTGCAGGTCACACCAAGACAGGCCCACCCTGGACCAATCTCAGTCCACCCACCCCAGAACCCGCCTGGCCACACCTGCCAGATGAGCGGGAACCACAGTCCAGCCCTTCTCAGTGTCCCTGCTCTGCCCCCTTCTCCACCATCTCCAGCCCTCAAGTCCCCCAGGGCTGAGCCTCTGCCTAGAAGCTCTCCCCGTCCCATGCAGCTCCCACCATGCCCACCTCCACAGCCCGTCTAAAACCTAAACCTCACCACATCACCCCACCCTACAGCCCCTGCTGTGGCAGCAACAGTTGAAGGAGGCTGCGCCGCCTGGCTCCTCCAGTGCTCTCTGCCCACCTTCCCAACACCCTCCTCTCAGCCCCCAAATTACCCATCATCCGCCTGCCTATTCTCTTCCAATCAAGGTGCAGCCTCTGTCCCATGGATCTCTACTCAGCATATGAGCCAGCTTCAAGACTCACCAAAGAGCGGCTTCCAGAGCCAGACTTGGCTCAGAACGCCCAGCAATGTAAATTCACCCAACACGAGGGCCGGGCAGTGTCAGTCATCCGCAATGTGCCGGGCCCACTGGGGAGCAGGCGGCAAGAGCCCCACTAACGCCCTTCCTGCCTCGCATGCCCCGAATGCTGGCTTCACCTGCCTCCCACACACCCCAGGGCCCACACGCATCTGCCCCAAGTTTCCAGTGAGGTAAAACATCTTCACTGACCCATCCCTCACGAGCCACTATCGGGTTTCAGATGTTAGCAAGGAAAGAAAAGGTTTAGACTGTCTGGTCCTGCAGAAGGACTTCTGAGATTCTCTTTTCCAGGTCGTGTGCATCGTTCTTACAAGGATGTGTGACAGCCACGAGGCAGAGGCCGTACCTGGAACACGAGGCCCTTGCTGTACGAAGAGTCCAGGACCGGCTGCAGAGAGAAGTGACTCAGGCGCGTGTAGCAGGTCCCATACTCGGCCACCTCCGAGAGCAGGCTGCTGATGCTCTCGGGAGACGCTCCCGACACGTGGACACCCCGCTTCACCACAAAGGCCTGGGCTGGCTGCACAGGGGTAGAGGACACTGCTCAGAGGCCAGGCACCCAGACCCCCAGGAAGGTGCCATCTCCCTCCACCCTTGCACCCAACCCCACACCACCTAGAGTGCCCCCAGGACCCAAAAGCAAACGCCCAGAAGGCGCACCCAGAACTCCTGCACTGAGGGACAAAAACATACAAACCAAAACAAGGCACAAATTCTCACCACACTGAAAAATACATGTTTAAAATGCCAAGTGTAGAAAAGGGTAGGAAACAACAGAACACCTTCCACAGGACACAAGTACGTAGACAGCCTCCTAGGGCAGAAGCTATAAAACATGTTTGCCGTGAGACCCGCTCATTCAACTCTTCGGGATGAAACAGCGGAAACGATGGAAGATGCACAAAGACTCGCCACAGCACATTCCCCGCAATGTGTTTGTAACCAGAGAGTGGAGACCCCCAGTAGAGGGCTCACGACAACCGAAACGAACGGGGTGCAGCAGAAGCCAGGAGGGAGGTTACAGCTGCAAATACGCACGTTAGAAAGGAAAAGAGATATCCCACGTCACAAGGAAACGATACTAAATCACAACAGCACTGTGTAGATCCTAAAGAGATATTTTAAAAAGAGCTGTTAGGCCAAGTACAGTGGCTCACACATATAATCCCAGCACTTTGGGAGGCTAAGGCAGGAGGATCGCTTGAGACCAGGAGTCTGAGACCAGCCTGGGCAACATAGCGAGACCCCCATCTCTACAAAAATTTTAAGTTAGGCCAGGCATGGTGGCTCACGCCTGTAATCCCAGCACTTCAGGAGGCTGAGGCGGGTGGATCACTTCAGGTCAGGAGTTCGTGATGAGCCTGGCCAACATGGCAAAGCCCCGTCTCTACTAAAAACACAAAAATTAGCCGGGCATGGTGGTGTGCACCTGTAGTCCCAGCTACTCAGGAGGCTGAGGCAAGAGAATCGTTGAATGTGGGAGGCGGAGGTTGCAGTGAGCTGAGATTGTGCCACTGCACTCCAGCCTAGGCGACAGAGTGAGACTCCGTCTCAAAAAAAAAACAAAAACAAAA
>NW_012103009.1:645762-650642 GCF_000951045.1 Mandrillus leucophaeus | reverse complement strand
AACAAATGATAATTAGAGCAGAAATAAATACAGAGTAGGCCAAGCGCGGTGGCTCAAACCTGTAATCCCAGCACTTTGGAAGGCCGAGGTGGGTGAATCACTTGAGGTCAGGAGTTTGAGACCAGCCTAGTCAACACGGTGAAACCCCATCTCTACTAAAAATACAAAAATTAGCCAGGCGTGGTGGTCCACACCTGTAGTCTAAGCTACTTGAAAGGCTGAGGCAGGAGAATCGCTTGAATCCAGGGGGTGCAGGCTGCAGTGAGCCGAGATCACATCACTGTACTCCAGCCTGGGAGACAGAGTGAGACTGTGTCTCAAAAAGAAAAAAAAAATACAAAATAGAAAAACAATAGAACCAAACAAAAAGTTGGCTCTTTGAAAAGATCAACAAAATTGGCAAGTCTTAGCTAGAATAATTAAGAAAAAAGATGACTATGGGCTGGGCGCGGTGGCTCAAGCCTGTAATCCCAGCACTTTGGGAGGCCAAGGCAGGCGGATCACGAGGTCAGGAGATCAAGACCATCCTGGCTAACACGATGAAACCCCGTCTCTACCAAAAATACAAAAAATTAGCCGGGCGTGGTGGCGGGTCCGGGAGGCAGAGCCTGCAGTGAGCCGAGATAGTGCCACTGCACTCCAGCCTGGGTGACAGAGCAAGACTCCGTCTCAAAAAAAATTAAAAAATTAAAAAAAATTTTTTAAAAAAGATGACTATGAAAGAGAAAAAAATCAAATTACTAAAATCAGAAATGAAAAATAGGGGCCGGGCATGGTGGCTCACACCTGTAATCCCAGGACTTTGGGAGGTTGAGGCAGGCAGATCACTTGAGCCCAGGAGTTCAAGACCAGCCTGGGCAACACGGCAAGACCCCATCTCTATAAACATTTTAAAAATGAGCTGGCTGGGCCTGGTGTGGTGGTTCACGCCTATAATCCTAGCACTTTGGGAGGCTGAGGTGGGCAGATCACTTGAGGTCAGGAGTCCGAGACCAGCCTGGGCAACATGGTGAAACCCCGTCTCTACTAAAAATACAAAAATTAGCCGGCCATGGTGGTGTACACCTGTAATTCCAGCTACTCGGGAGGCTGAGGCAGGAGAATTGCTTGAACCTGGGAGGTGGAGTTTGCAGTGAGCGGAGACCGTGCCATTACACTCCAGACTGGGCAGCAGAGCAAGACTCTGTCTCAAAAAAAAAAAAGAAAAGAAAAAATGAGCTGAGTGTGGTGGCACATGCCTGTAGTCCCAGCTACACAGGAGGCTAAGGTGGGAGGATTGAGATGCAGCCTAGGAGGTCGAGGCTACTGTGAGCTGTGACGGTGCCACTGCACTCCAGCATGGGCGAAAGAGTGAGACCCTGTCTCAAAAAACAAGAGAAAGAGTCAGGGTTGGTGCCACACAATAAGGCTATCCCCACAACAGACAAGATGAGCCGCGAGAATGGTGTTGAGAACAGGCGCCGTCAGCGCCGGCAGCAGCTGGAGCTTGCTGGTGAGCACTTTTCTGGGGCAGTCACTGGCTGTGCTTCTAGTCCATTCTGAAGTCTAAGAATGGCCACCATAAAGGAACTTTTTTTTTTTTTTTGAGATGGAGGTTCACTCGAGTGCAGTGGTGCGATCTCGGCTCACTGCAAGCTCTGCGTCCCAGGTTCACGCCATTCTCCTGCCTCAGCCTCCAAGTAGCTGGGACCACAGGCGCCCGCCACCACACCCGGCTAATTTTTTGTATTTTTAGTAGAGACAGGGTTTCACCGTGTTAGCCAGGATGGTCTCGATCTCCTGACCTCGTGATCCGCCCACCTCGGGCTCCCAAAGTGCTGGGATTACAGGCGTGAGCCACCGCGCCCGGCCAGAACATTTAAGACCAAAGAAGGAAAAAGCTGCAGAACAAAACTTCCTATTTCTGAATAAATCCATTTACGGCTTCAGTGCCCAGCAAGAGGGCTGGCTAAACTGCAGCTGGTGCCAGAACCAGCAAGTCCCGGACCCATCCCGGATGACACCACGGTCCAGTGAGAAGAGCAGCGCAGACCCCAATCTTGGGACGCTCTCGGCAGGCAGGTGCTCCTTCCGAGCGATGGGAAGGCTCGGAAGGCGCCTGGCACTTCTCCAAGACGGAAATGGAAATGGGGGAAGGGACATTTCCTATCGCTTCGCCGACAGTAATAAACATGTTATTTCTCTGCAGTTTTTTAAAAGAATGTTAACACTTTTTAGAACCAAAATGGGATGACGCTGGCTATCATCACTGGTGGCCCTCGAAGATGGCCTTCCCTGCCACTCCCCACTCCCTGCACTAGGGCTTGTTCTGCCCTGTAAAGGGCTGGGCAGTGCCTGGTAGAGAGGGGGCCAGCCCCACGCCGCTGTGGCCGGGAGTGAGCAGCTCTCACCTGGCAGAGGGAAAACGTGGCAGACACGACCCCAATCAAGACGTTCAGCACATCTTTCACCAGCTCACACTCCTTCACCAGCACGGGCTGTGGGGCCTGTAGGACGCCCCCAGCAAGCAGTTGAAGCTCCCCTTGGCGGAGCCTGCAGAACTTGTCGAAAGCGTCCCTTCCCGCCTCTGTCAAGTAAGGCTCCTCTCTGTGGCCAGGGGGGCTGCAAGGGGGGCAGAAGAGAGGCCATGAGCAGACGTGATGACCTGCACCTCAGCACCCGCATATTTTCTCTCGGGAATGGGCACGAACAGAAGAACGGAAGTGATTCAAAACAATAAACTCTAAGAAATGCAGCCATGTACAAATGCCAACTCACCACCCAGCCTTTTGTGGATGATACTGCTGTGAACACCAGCACAATCAATTCTATCAGGACAACTCATGTGGAAATGTGTCCAGGGCACCTGCCTGGGGTCCTGGGCACGGCCGGGGGTATCCGACAGGCCCAGCCCTGGAAGAGCACCCCAGGCCACGCCAGTGGCCCTTAGGGTGGTGACTCACTCATAAAGTATTCTTCTGTTAGAAACAAAACAAGGTTTGTACACCCATGTACACAGCAGCATCCACAACCCTGTTCATGGCAGCATCATCCACACTCAAGTCCACGGCAGCATCATCCACGCCCCTATCCATGGCAGCATCATCCACACCCCTATCCACAACCCCGTCCACAGCACCATCCACACCTGTTCACGACAGCATTATCCACACCCAGGTCTGTGGCATCATCCACACCCCTGTCCACAGCAGCATCAGTCACACCTGTCCAGGGCAGTATCCACACCCGTCCACGGCAACATCATCCACACCCTTATCCACTGCAGCATCATCCACACCCCCATCCACGGCATCATCCACAGTCCCGTCCATGGCAGCATCATCCACACCTCTGTCCACGGCAGCAGCACCCACATCCCTGTCCATGGCAGTATCCACACCCCTGTCCATGGCAACATCATCCACACCCTTATCCACTGCAGCATCATCCACAGTCCCGTCCATGGCAGCATCATCCACACTCCTGTCCACGGCAGCATCCACACCCGTTCACGACAGCAGCATCCACATCCTTGTCCACGGCAGCATCCATGCCCAGGTCCATGGAAGCATCCACATGCCTGTCTACAGCAGCACCCACACCCCCATCCACAGCAACATCATCCACAATAGCCAGGGGTAGAGGAGCCTGAGCACCCAGCAGAAGAGGATAAATACAGGTGGCCCATGCAGACCCCCGCCCATCATTCAGCCTTATAAAGGAAGGCAGCTCAGACACATGCTCCAGAAAGGACGGCACTCAAAGACGCCACATGGAGTGCACTGAGCCATCACAAAACAGTCTCCACGGGGACAGCGCTCGAGGATGCCGCGTGGAGTGCACTGAGCCATCACAAAACACTGTGTGACTCCTCTTACATGAGGTCCCTACAGTGAACAAAATCCTAGAGACAGAAAGTGGAGGCCGGGCGCGGTGGCTCACACCTGTAATCTCAACACTTTGGGAGGCCAAGAAAGGCAGATCACGAGGTCAGGAGTTCAAGACCAGCCTGGCCCACATGGTGAAACCCTGACTCTATTAAAAACACAAATACTAGCCAGGCATGGTGGCAGGCGCCTGTAATCCCAGCTACTCGGGAGGCTAAGGCAGGAGAATGGCTTGAACCCAGGAGGTGGAGGTTGCAGCGAGCCGAGATCGCGTCACTGCACTCCAGCCTGGGCAACAGAGCAAGACTCCGTCTCGGAAAAAAAAAAAAAAAGTGGAGTGAATGGGAAGCTGTTTAATGGATTCAGAGTTTCCTGCAGATTTGCTGTGCAGCAGTGAAAATACACACAGCATTACAAAGCGGTACAACTGGTTAAGACGGTAAAAACATTATATAAATTTTACTACCCCACCTCAAAAAAACTAAGAGATGGATACAGGAAAAAAACTCACAAATTTTCTCTTTTTTTTTTTGAGATGGAGTTTGAGACCAGCGTGACCAACATGGAGAAACCCCATCTCTACTAAAAATACAAAATTAGCCAGGCGTTGTGGCGCATGCCTGCAATTCCAGCACTTTGGGAGGCCAAGGCGGGCAGATCACGAGGTCAGGAGATTGAGACCATCCTAGCTAACATGGTGAAACCCCATCTCTACTAAAAATACAAAAAAATTAGTGAGCCAAGATCACACCACTGCACTCCAGCCTGGGAAACAGAGCGAGACTCCGTCTCAAAAAAAAAAAGAAAAAGAAAGAGGGAGAGGGAGAAAGGAAGGGGAGAGGGAGAAAGGAAGGAGGGAGGGAGAGAGAGAGAGAAAGAGAGAGAGAAAGAAAGAAAGAAAGAAAGAAAGAGAGAGAGAAAGAAAGAAAGAAAAGAAAGAAAGATAGATTGATTTATGAGGGAGAGTTTGGGGGCCTTAGTTTGTTTAGGATGAAAGGAGTTGCCTAATTATGG
>NW_012103009.1:638137-640447 GCF_000951045.1 Mandrillus leucophaeus | reverse complement strand
AAAAAAAAAAAAAAAGGCTGTTAGTGTTTTCCCCTCTGCATCTCTCCTAACTCCCAGGACTCAGTCAATGTGGGACACTAGCTCAGGTTCCTAACTCATCACAACTGCCTGGGACCCTGAGTACACAACGCCCCCCACACACCCCACACAAGGCCACGCTCATGCAGGGGTAAGGGCACTGCATGCCAAGGCAAAGAAGGGCACACACCAGCCGACTCGCTCCCAGCACCTCCGCTTGCTGGCCTCATAGGTGAGTGCGGCTTCCCACAGGTCCACGTCTGGGGTCACGCTGGGCTCAGACTGAGAATCAGGAGTCAGGTTGGATGCTGACTGGAATCCTTCGTCTTCCCACTGATCCACACTCGGTGGGACCTGGAGACACAGGAAAGGGCAAACCACCACTCATTCCTGTGTCCACATTTCATCCAAGGGCAATGAGAATTCCAGGAACTTTATCCACCTAGTTTCATTGACTTGTTAGAGACAAAAACCTACCAAAATGTTTCTTCTGTTTTTCTCAAGCACATATGTACCATACAATGTTTTCCCCCAATGAGCCATTTAAGGAATTAAACAAAATAATTTGTCAAGGCTGCCAATTTCCAATTCCATATAACACATAAGCCTCAGTGGAACTTACAGTGAAACTTTTAGAGATGCCTCTGACTTGGAAATTCCATTGTGGGGAACCCCGAATAAAAAAATCACACTAAACATTAAAAAATTACTGTACACCGGGGCCAAGCACGGTGGCTCACACCTGTAACTCCAGCACTATGGGAGGCTGAGGCGGGTGGATCAGCTGAGGTCAGGAGTTTGAGACCAGCCTGGCCAGCATGGTGAAACCCCATCTCTACCAAAAATATAAAAATTGGCCGGGCATGGTGGCGGGCACCTGTAGTCCCAGCTACTCAGGAGGCTGAGGCAGGAGAATTGCTTGAACCCGGGAAGCGGAGGTTGCAGTGAGCCGAGACTGCACCACTGCACTCCAGTCTGGGCAACAGAGCAAGACTGTGGGCAGCAAGCCACCCAGGTGCCGAGGCGAGAGACCGCGGGCACAAGCCGTTCCGGTATAATAAAGAAAATATATAAAATCAGAATTGTAGGCCGGGCGTGGTGGCTCACACCTGTAATCCCAGCACTTTGGGAGTCCGAGGCGGGCGGATCACGAGGTCAGGAGATCAAGACCATGGTGAAACCCCGTCTCTACTAAAAATACAAAACACTAGCCGAGTGTGGTGGTGCGCGCCTGTAGTCTCAGCTGCTGAGGAAGCTGAGGCAGGAGAATGGTGTGAACCCAGGAGGTGGAGCTTGCAGTGAGCCGAGATCGCGCCACTGCACTCCAGGCTGGGCAAGAACAAGACTCCGTCTCAAAAAAAATAAAAAAGCAAAAGAGGAACAGTTATACTAGATATAAATCATAGATATGATTATATATGAATATTAATCATCAGTTTGTAGCAATTACTCTTTATCCCAACATTATAATAATCCTCACTCTACAATTATAACTTAGGAGAAACCAGGCCATACAGAGACAGAAGCTGAAGGGACACAGTGAGGAGTGACCAGAAGACTAAGAGCCTTCTGTTATACCCAGGCAGGGCCACTAGAGGGCCCCTTGGTCTAGTGGTAACGCCAGCGCCTGGGAAGACTCCGGTTACCTAGCGGTAGCGTCAATGTCAAGGAAAAGCACCCGCTACTTAGCAGACAGGGGCGGCAGGGTGGGGGGGTCTCCCTTTCCCCGGTGGGGGAGTTAGACAAGACTCTGCTCCAGCACCCCTTGTGGAGGGCCAGATATCAGTCAGGCCCGCCCGCAGTTATCCAGAGGCCTAAATGTCTCCCTGCGATGCTGTGCTTCAGTGGTCACGCTCCTGGTCCGCTTTCATGTTCCATCCTGTACGCCTGGCTCTGCCTTCTAGATAGCAGTAGCAGATTTAGTGAAAGGACTAAAAGTCTCTGAAATGCAGAAATAATGGTGTAAGCTGTCTCCTGTCTCACTCTTTCCAGCTCGGCTGCCAAACAGGGAAGGGTCCCCTGTCCAGTGGACGGACACGTGACCCACATGACATTACCTATCACTGGAGATGGCTCACGCTCCTTACTCTGCCCCCTTGTCTTATATCCAATAAATAACAGCACAGCCTGGCATTCAGGGCCACCACTGGTCTCCGCGTCTTGGTGGTAGTGGTCCCCCGGGCCTACCTGTTTTTTATCTCTTTGTCTTCTGCCTTTATTTCTACAATCTCTCGTCTCCGCACATCGGGAGAAAAACCCACAGACCCCGTAGGGCTGGTCCCTACACAAGAC
>NW_012103009.1:629639-631395 GCF_000951045.1 Mandrillus leucophaeus | reverse complement strand
TTCAAGCCACCAGGTGAGGACGGCACTACAGGAGGAGGAGCCGGGAGGAGGCGCGCAGCTGGCCTCCTGCACTGGAGCTGGTTCTCAGCACTCACTTGCCCTGCCCTCCCCACCTACCTCTGCGGCAGAGCCGGGCCCCAGGGCAGAGCCATGCCTCCGCAATCAGCCTCACCTGCAGCATCTTCCACTGAGGCTCCAGCTGCCCTCTCAGGTACATCAGAGCCTGGACGTCCTCCGGGGAGGCCACAGAGGAAGGGCCTAGGCTAGGAGGTGCCTCTCCACGCAGCACCCGGGCCAGGATTCCTGCTAGCTGGGGTGTGGAGTCCTGGGCCAGGGGCGAAGACGGAAGCAGTCATTGGTCCTTCCCCTCATCCCACCCCACAGCACCTCCACCCTGCCCAGCTTACCTCCTCCAGGAGGGCCAGGACTCGGCCCCCTGCCAGCCCCCGAAGCATGGCAGCCAGGAGTGCAGCGTGGGGGCCCTGCAGGCCATGGCCAGGCCCTAGTGCCACTAGCACCAGGTCAGGCTGGAAGCCATAGGCCAGGGGCAGCACCAAGCCCAAGATGCAGCTCAGGAAGCCACCAGTCATCTGTGGGGACAGCAGAGCCCAGCTCCTCATCTACAGACACCTGCTGGCTCTGGCCCCCCAACCTCTCAGTCTCAGGGCCCCTGGAGCAGGAGCAGGGAGACAGGAAGGACCAGAGGCCTGCTATCATGACATGCCAGCAAGCAGCAGCGGCACACATCCATGGGCTCCCCAGCACCTGCCTTGCCACGTGGCGTGGTCACTCACCACTGGCAGTGGCGTGGAGACATGGAACATGGATAGGGCGGCTGCCTCCTTGCCCCCGATGTTCAGCCACAGAGTCCTCCTTCCAGGACACATGTGCATAAGTGTAAGGCCCTGCTCACCCTCCTGAGCCCAGACCACAGAGGCAGAGGTGGAAGAGCATTCACAGGGCCATGGGCAGGGGTGCTGTGACTGCTGAGCCTCTGTGCTGGAGACCCACCTGGCATTGCCTGTAGCAGCCCTTCTCCCAAACCCCAGCTGAGGAAGGCTCCATTCAGTACCAAGTGCCCCACCCACCCGTCACCCTGGGGCCCAGGCACACATCCGTCGCATGCCCATTCACATCCATGGCTGGACAGATGCAAGACGTGAGAGTCCTACCCGTCATGGGCGAGGTCTGGAGGCCGGTCCAGCTGTCCCAGGGCCACACACAGCAGCCTGGAGGAAGAGCTGGCCTCAGGACAGGTGTTCCTATTGTCCAGAGTCCATTCCCAGAGCTCTCTCTGCTTGGCCAGCCAGGATAGGGGTGCCCACAGGTCCTGCCCTCAGAGGCTCCGGATGGTCAAGTGAAGCTTACCTCTGCACTCCGTGGGACAGGCCTCTCTGAATAGCCACATCCAGGGTGGCTGCTGCAGCAGAGGCTGGAGTGGCTGCGATGCCACTGTTCACCTGTGGGATGAATAAACAGTGGAGGACGAGGCAGCAGCCAACTCCCGAGCCAGGTAAACAGATCCACGGTTCCCTGCATTCGGTGTATCTCTGTGGCTACTGCCAGCCACACTTCTTACACTCAGGTCAATTACTCCGCTTCTGTAAATAAGATGCTTACGTCTAATTTTTTTTCTTTTTTTTTTTTTTTTTTTTTTTTGAGAGAGACAGGGACTTGTTCTGTACCCAGGCTGGCGTGCCGTGGCGCAATTATAGCTCACCGCAGTCTCAAACTACTGGGCTTAAGTGATCCTCCT
>NW_012103009.1:626887-628079 GCF_000951045.1 Mandrillus leucophaeus | reverse complement strand
AAAAAAAAAAAAAAAAAAAACAAATCAAATTTAAAAAAATACAAATACAAAAAAATACAAAAATTAGCTGGGTGTGGTGGCACACGCCTGGAGTCCCAGATACTCAGGAGGCTGAGGCAGGAGAATCACTTGAACCCAGGAGATGGAGGTTGCAGTGAGCCGAGACCACACCATCGCACTCCAGCCTGGGCGATAAGCGAGACTTGTCTCAAAAACAAAACACAAAACTGCTGTACACCAAGACATTTGCTGTAGCATTAGATATGTTTATAAATTGTCTAGCTATCTCATAAGAATAGAATGACTAGTAACAATGTATCCTTTTGGCAACACTGATAAAGCAATAAAATACAAAACTCAAATGAGGAGCTACAGGGGACCATGGGAAAGCCTCAGGCAACAGACAGCAAAAGCATATCCAATTGCACGTATCACAAAACGTGAACACTTTTGCCACATGTGGCTACTGAGCACTTGAAATGTGGCTTGTGGGGCTGAGGAACTGAATTTTTTATTTTGTTTTAATTAACTTAAATTTAAATGGCAGCTCTAGAAGGCAGAGGAGGCTTAATGACATGCCCCGTTAGGTAAAGATGAAAAGCAGCACGTTGCTTTGGCCGGCAGGTGGGCAGCACTGTCCTTGCAGAGCAGGGTGGCCGCCAGTAAGTCCACTCCAGTAGCCCCACCCCACAATGCAGCCACCAGACTATCCCCCCTTTCACCATGATAAAAGGAAGGTCACTGGGCCAGGTGCAGTGACCTTAATTCCAGCACTTTGGGAGGCCGAGGTGGGTGGATCAACTGAGGTCAGGAGTTGGAGACCAGCCTGGCCAACATGGTGAAACCCCGTCTCTACTAAAAATACAAAAATTAGTTGGGCATGGTGGCTCACGCCTGTAATCCCAGCTATGCAAGAGGCTGAAGGAGGAGAACCACTTGACCCCGGGAGGTAGAGGTTACAGTGAGCCGAGATCGCACCACTGCACTCCAGCCTGGGCAACAGAGCGAGACTCCATCTCCAAAAAAAAAAAATTAGCCGGGCGTGGAGGCAGGTGACTGTAATTCCAGCTACTCGGGAGGCTGAGGTACGAGAATTGCTTGAGCCCAGGAGGTGGAGGTTGCAGTGAGCCAAGATCACGCCACTGCACTCCAGCCTGAGTGACAGAGTGAGACCCTGTCTCCAAAAAAAAAA
>NW_012103009.1:625042-626837 GCF_000951045.1 Mandrillus leucophaeus | reverse complement strand
CTGGGTGGGGGCCTGGGGCTTGAGGGTAGGCACCTGGTTCCAGGGCAGGTTGACAGTGAAGCCGAGGCCCTGTTCCCGCCCCACTGCGTCTGTATCTGACTCTCGAAGGAAAGGCCAGAAACGCCCATGCTCATAGCGGTGCCAGGAGAAGTAAAGGACGCTGCCAACGGCCAGCCAGGGCCAGAGATCAGAGGTCAGGACCCTCAACAGCTCTACAGCTGCCCGTAGAACCCTGACCCGAGCACGTCTGTATCTTGCCCTTGGATTTTCCCAGGCCAGGCTGGGGTTGCAGGAAAGGGTACTGTCTGCACCCTTGCTCACCTGGGGTCATCCTCAAAGAGATACTGGATTCCCTGGCCATGGTGCACATCCCAGTCCACGATGAGGATCCTGGGCACAGACAGCGCTGCTGGCTGAGGGGCAGGGCCTCCTACCTCCAGGAGCCCGGCCAGGGATGGGAAAATGCTGGCTGGGTTCTCTCACCACCTGTGCCGCCCCTTGCTGTGTGGCCTGGGCCTACACCCCCGCAGCCAGCCTGGCACACACCTGTGTAGCCCGTGCTTCTGCTTGGCATATGCAGCTGCTATGGCCACGTTGTTGAACACGCAGAACCCGTTGGCAGCTGCCCTCTGGCTGTGGTGCCCGGGGGGCCTATGGCGTGAGAGGAGGATTTGGGTTGTGTCAGGGTTGCCCTGGCCCCTCATGGGGCCACCCACAGAGGAGCAGCCAGGGGAAGCAGCAGCTCTCACCTCACCAGGGCAAGCCCATTTTGCACAGCTCCCGTGAGCACAGCATCCACCAGCTGCAGTCCAGCCCCTGCGGCCAGGCGTGCACAGTGAAAGGTACTCTGTGGGCGCAGGGGCACAGATGAGCCCCCCCGCCTTCCCTGCTGCCCTTTGCAGGCCATGCCCACACTTGTGTCAGGCTGCAAGGCACCAGCTGCTGAGCACAACAGGCCAGTCCCAGGCTCTGGCAGCGCCAGCAGGCAGGTGTGCTGGACAATGTCACGTGCACAGACCAGGGGACGCTGGCTGGGATCGGCAGCCATGACTGTGAATGTGCAGAGGCGCGTGCATGTGTCTGCACAGGTGAGTGTGTCCGGGGACACGCACCGGGTGGAAGTAGATGGCGTCGAACTGTCCGGACAGCGCTTGCAGCTCCTCCTCGCCTAGGACCTGGGTCTTCCTGACCAGGGACACATACTCTGGGCTGCATGCAGATGGGCAGGCAGGAGAGGCAGGGTCACCAGCAGGAGCAGGGGGCCGGGAGGGGGGAGCTGGGATTTGTGGTGGGAGTGGCCACCCTGTCACTTCCTCAAGCCTGTGAGCCCACCCAAGGTGCATAGGGAGAGGATCTGTCTTCAAGGCTGGCAGGCCCAGGTTCCCAGGTTTCTAGATGGGTTGCCTGCCCCCATATCGTGGGGGGGCTTCCCCCGTCCTGACCTGTGCACCAGGCCCAGCTCCTCTTTCGAGGCCTCGCGGGCTGACAACCGCAGACACCTCTGTTCCAGGCCGCGCTGCCGCAGGCGGTCCAGGGCTGCGGTCAGGCGCTCAGGGCGCTCAATCTCGCACTCGGGGCTGGGACAGACGAAGAGCTCAGTCCAGAGGTCCCTCCCCGCACCCCACCTCGGCCAGGTCCCACTTACTCGTCCCAGAGCAGCCGGGTGGCCGTCATGTCCTCATGGTACACAAGCGCGGTCCCCATGGCTGCGCCGTGGTCACCCTGGGTCCCCAAACGCCCTCGCCAGCGGTGCCTGCCACTGCCAGTCTCCACCTTCGGCCGGGAGCAGCCGGAG
>NW_012103009.1:619131-620442 GCF_000951045.1 Mandrillus leucophaeus | reverse complement strand
TGAGACCCTGTCTCCAAAAAAAAAAAAAAAAGAAAGTCACAGAAAGCATTTTCCAAACCCCAAGAAAGGTGAAAGAGGAAAAACCAAACATTCTACCTTAATGGCCAGCCCAGAGAGGTCTGCACTGTCCGGCACGGGGGGCAGGCCCAGTCGGACGTCCATGTCGTCAGTGCGGCTGTGCACAAGGGCCCCGAAGAGCGAGACCCGGGTGTCTCTCTCAAACCTGTCACCACAAGAGTCACCAAATGAGAAGAGCCCGACGGTGGGCAGGCCGGTGCCTGGAGCAGCCTCCATAACCTGAAGTGTTTCCTGGATCATGCTGTGACACAAACACTCTTCTCTGGAGATCAGAGACTGAACGTCCGTCTCAAACACACTCAGGTGGTCGCAATCATAGCCGCTATAGGGAACGTTTCTCCCCACGTGCTTGTTGTTAAGGAAGTAGTCTCGATTTCTCGGCAGAAGTTGAGGGGGACCACTCCCTGCCAGCTGAACCAGGAGGTCCAAAACAGACCCCACCTCCAAAAGCGGACAGCAAGGGGCTGCTTCAAGCTCCTCCACAAGCTCCTCCAGACGGTCGGCCTCGGGGCCCAGGCCACCCACTCTCAAGTCAAAGGACAACATGACGATCTTGTTTCTCGCTGGTAGTTTTGACATGTCAGGCTGCAGCTGTTGAGTCTCATCTTGAAAAAGATTTGTGAAAAGCGCATTGTAGGCCACCTTCTTGAGGCTCCGCTTTGCCCTCTTCCGGTTCACACCGCGCTGGCCCAGGTGAGTCTTGGCAGCCGGCAGGAGGGCCTCACACAGGTCGTCGAACAGCTGCGTGATGCTGGCCATGCCCCTTCTCAGCTCCGGGCCCCCGGCGTGTGGGAAAACTCCTCACCCGGGCTTCACTCACGCTCCGGAAGACGGAGTGAGAGAGGGTCTGAAGGGGCTGAATGACAGGCGGCCTCTCCAACGCCGCAGCTCAGAATGGGTATTTTTTAAAGGAGGTTTTGCGGTTGCTCTACTCAGAGTAAACACGCTGCCCGGCGCCCGCCAGGCCCCAGAAGCCAGCTCGGCGTTTCTTCCAATTCAGTAGCCCTCAACCTTTAGGGAGTCACAGAACCATGGCAAACCCGAAGAACGAAACGCGCGCCCGCGCAGTACAGCGCACGAACTCGGCTTTGCCCCGTTCTTCGGGCCCCACGAGAGGAGACGACCAGGAGAGGGTGCCACTCCGAGACTCGTGGGCAGCGGAGAGTCTGGGGGCGCAGCCGGGTGGGTCCCGGCCTGCACGGCCACCCGTTCTCCAGGCGTCACCTGTGGAAA
>NW_012103009.1:614678-616921 GCF_000951045.1 Mandrillus leucophaeus | reverse complement strand
GGCAGCAGCCAACTCCCGAGCCAGGTAAACAGATCCACGGTTCCCTGCATTCGGTGTATCTCTGTGGCTACTGCCAGCCACACTTCTTACACTCATGCCGATTAATCCTCTCCAGTAAATAGAATTATTACGTCTAATTTTTTTTTTTTTTTTTTTTTTTTTTTTTTTTTTTGAGAGACAGGGACTTGTTCTGTACCCAGGCTGGCGTGCCGTGGCGCAATTATAGCTCACCGCAGTCTCAAACTACTGGGCTTAAGTGATCCTCCTGCCTCAGCCTCCTAAGTAACTGAACTACAGGCACATGCCACCACACTTGGCTGACTTTTTTATTTTTTGTGGAGACAGGGTCTCTGTATGTTCTCTAGGCTGGTCTTGAACTCCTGAGCTCAAACATTCCTCCCACCTTGGCCTCCCAAACTGTTGTTATTACAGGCATGAGCCATTGCACCCTGCCTAAATGTATACTTTAAATCACCCCCTTCACCTCTCTGCCAAAGAGCATTTAACTGACGAAGCTGAGGTCAGAGGTCAGACACGCTAGTGATCCCCATCCCTGGGGCTGTTCTGGGAACCATTCTTGGCACAAGGCAACGTTCACATCCATGTGGTTCTGCACCACCCAGCCCTCCTCTGGACAGGCCACATCTCGTTGGCAGGTCCTGGTCCCTGCCCCTAGGTCCACAGCACCCCCAACCCCTCACAGGTGCTCCCACCTGCCCATCCAGCATCCCATCTAAGAGGTACAGGAGCTTCCCAAGTGCAGTGAGGGCCTCCTCCCGGGCCAGGGACTCGTGTGGCCTGTGGTGGACAGACCAGAGGGACACACAGACACGTAGTGACTACACGTCAGGCACACACACGCACAGGTGTAGATGCGGCCCCATCCTCCCCAGGCCAGCCCTGCCCACCTGGCCCAGGCTTCTGTCTCCTCCCTCAGGGCTGACCCTTCCTGTTGGATGACATCAGGGGGCAGGACCAGTGTGATATCTGGCACTGTCAGGGCAACAGTGGTGCGGACAGAGGGTGCAGGGCAGAGGCACGGCCGGTCCAGGAGGGAGCTCGGTGCAGGTGCAGGTACAGCTGCCTTACACATGGGACCCCCAGGCAGCAGAGGTGGAGGCCTCCCCTCTGGGGAGTGGGTGCTGGGGCTCGTCGGCACAGGGGTCACATCTAGGGACAGTTCAGAGTCATAGCCACTGCACGGAGCCTGAGGTGGGATCCTGCAGCCTAGCACCTGGCCACACTGACCTTGCAGCTGCAGGCTCTTCCAGTACGGGGCTTGGGCAGCACGGGCACTCTGGATGGACTCCAGGGCACTGTGGGGGAGACACAGCAGTGGTGACGCCTGGCCTCACACCCCAGCCCCGCCTGCCCTCCCTCCCCTCGAACCTCTGACATGGCACCATGAGCCCTGACAGGGGTGGAGCCGGGTCGCCCAGCAGCGTCTGTACTGTCATGCACACCGACTCAGCCAGTGACTCCAGGTGGTAGCCGCCCTGGGTGGAGGGTGGAGACATGATTGGGGCAGAGATATCACTGGGATGGGGTGTCACCAGGAGGGCCCTTGCCTGGCTCTATCCCGGGCAGGATGCCCCTCCCAAGTACCACGTGGGCACCTGGCTCCCATGCTCCTGACCCCCAGACCTCTGGCCCAGGAACCCTCCCTATGTGCCCTCCCCAGTCACCTCCAGCATGGCGCAGACCCGGCCGCCGGCCAGCACCTGCAGCAGATGTGTGAGATGGGCGAAGCACTCTGGCGTGGCCTGCATTTGCCCCTGGAACCAAAGCCATGTGTGAAGGGGGACCTGGGCTCCAGGACCCTAGAAGCCCTCCCTGGCCAGGCAGGCCCTCACCTCAGGGTCCCCGATGGCTGAGTCAAATCCTGCTGAGACCAGCACCAGCTCAGGGTCAAACTACAGGTCAGGCCGGGGTGGGGAGGGTTGAGAGAGGGGCTGGAGCCCAGGTGAGGGCAAGCCAGGCCCATCCCATCCCCTCCTGAGCACTCTTCCCTGCCAGGCAGCAGTGGGACAGCTCATAACCCTCCTCCTGCCTTCACCGTGGCGCTCCAGGCACCAAGTTCCCTCCCACCCGGCTGCCCTGGGGGAATCCTCCGTGCAGTCACCTCAAAGGCCAGTGGGAGCAGCAGGTGCAGGAAGGCAGCCACGTAGTCAGCGTTTCCCATCCCGACCTGGCAGGACATCCCAGGCTACATCCTGAACTGTGGGGCAGGGGAGGGGGCTGGG
>NW_012103009.1:598689-608967 GCF_000951045.1 Mandrillus leucophaeus | reverse complement strand
GCCCGCGGGGAGGCGGGTGGCGCTGCGGCCGGCTCAGGGCGGTGGTCGTGGTTGCATCCAGGCGCAGCACCGCCCTGGAGGTTTAAGGAGAGCGAGTCCGGTTCTAGCTCCGAGAAGATCCCTGGCCTAAGAGCAGAGTCAAGGTCGGTGGAGGCGGGGACGCTGGACCGGAGTTGCGGTAGCGTGGCGGGGAACAGAGGAAGTGAGGAAGGCAGGAGGCGCGGGCACAGCCACGGAGCAAGGTGCCCCAAGAGGAGACCGGAGCCCCCCTGGAGCCCAGGGGCCACCCTGTCCCCGCCGGAGCTCACGTTTAGTTGGGTCAGTTTTGGGGCCCCCAGTCCTCAGGCCACCAATGGCAGGAAGCTGGGCCCCGTGTGGACAGCAGACATGACACAAGTCAGCGCGGCTCCCGAGCCGATGGGGATCACGTCCCCCATGCCCGGATGCCCTGGAGAGGGATGAGGGTCGCTGGCAGAGAAGGTGTCTGTCGTGGCAGCTCATCAAGTCCAGTTTGGCTGGGTCAGCTGTGGAAGTGTCCACCGAGGAGGACGTCTGGCCTGCCCTGCCCTCACTGGTCTCTCTACTGTAACCCCCTGCCCTGGGACAGGTTTGGAGGTGCCTGTGGCCTGTGGTCCAGCCGCCACCCTTGGAAACACCGAGTGGCCTGCAGAGGGCGGCCTGGGCATGAAGATACCACTGGAGCACGGTAGTAGGTGGGGGCTAGAGGTTTGATCAAGAACAAAACCCAGCCCTCTGTGCTCACCACTCCACCACAGGGGCCAGAGGGGTCTCAAGGTGTTCAGTGTGCCCCCTCCCCCCAGGGACCTGCTGGCTTTGGAGGGTGCAGAGAGCTAGGGTAGATCCTAACATTTCTCCCCATCAGGCCCTGCCCCTGGGTCTAGCTTCAGGATCCACACACAGTGGCTTAGACTCTAAGCCATTAGCAGAAGGTCACCCTGTAAAAGGGGAGGGGGCCAAGCCCTAATGTGGGGGTTTGAAGCTCACTGGCACAGGTCTGGGGAAGTGGGCACCAGCTTTGTGGCCTGGGAGAGATGGGATGCTCAGGCCCCCCAGCTGGCTCTGAGGGTCTGAGCTATCAGGCCAGCCTCCTCTTCATGCAGGCCAAGGGCTTGGAGGCCTTAAGACAGGTCGCAGCATGAGGACGCACAGCCAGAGCATGGAGCCACAAAAGGGTCTATTTCGTTCCAGCCACGTGGGCGCCACACAGTTGATTTACATTCCAGGCAGGGGGTGCAGGAAGGTCCACTGACGTCGCCCAGGAGAAGGGATGTCCCTGAGTTGGTGCCCTGCGCCCACCCTCTGTTCTTCCTCTGCATGGCCCAGAGCAGGCAGGGCTCAGAGGCCAGGGCCTGACCTGGAGCCCCACCAGCTCCGAGGTTTCTGAGGGCACCGGGCAAGGGGGCCCCGGCTCCAGGCATCAGAGGCCATCCCCAGGTCGGCCAGAGGTCCTGTCCAGAAAGTTCAGGTGCTCCTCCAGGATGGGCACCCAAGAGCAGAGGCACGGGCATGGGGAGGAGGGTCCATGGAACCCAGGAGTCTGCTCCGACGGATGCCTTGGGATGCAAGCCCCAACCAAGGTCAAGGTGGCAACGAGGGTCCCCTCTCAGGTGGAAGGTGAAGGTGGTCCTCACTGCCACCCTGGAGCTCAGAGATCTTCACAGAGCCGTCTCCTTGGAGACCCTGGCTCCCAGCTGCCGGGGAGGCTTGAAGCTGAGCACCTCTTTGTAAGTAACACCTGGCGGGGGCGGGGGGCACGACAGAAACCAGGGTCAGCCTTTGCCTTCCATCCTGGGGTGTCACTCACAGACACGCCTGGCGGTGCCTCGTGGGGCCCTTCTCTAATCCTAATGTGGTCCAAACCACTGAGAGAAGGTTTGTGTGAAGAGGCCATTGCTCTAGATCCGGATTTTCCAGGGAAAGGGGAGGTGGCCAGGGCTTGGCCATGTGTCCACCACGGTCTGTCCTAAGAGCTGAGGCCCCAGCTACAGTTGTGTGGGTGGGGACTACAGAGAGGATCCTATGGCCCATGGTTTTCAAGTTATCTTTTTAGCAGGAGAAACCTTTAATCAAAGCCAAACTCATAAGCACACAACTAAGCACACACAGCGAAGGGTGGAGGCCCTGCTGCAGGCACCCAGGGACCCGTGGCCCTAAGGAGCACAGGTGAAGAATCTCAGTCCATCCAGCCCCACCCAGCCAGTGTGGAGGACCAAGGCCCTGCGCCCAAGGCAGAGCCAGGACAGGGCCTGAAACACAGCACTGCTCCCAGTGTCCACCTGCTGTCCCCGGGCACCCCCACCACAGGTTGGTCATGCAGCCATGAAGAAGACACAGCCTGCCATTCTGGAGCAAAAATGAAGCCAGGTCCAGCATAGCCTCAGGCCACAGCATAGCTGTGGGAGCTGGGGAGGCTTCCCTGAGTTCAGCCTGAGGCTGCACAGGCCTTGGCCAGCCCTCCAAGATGAGGGGATAGCTCCTGGTATAGGGGATGATGGACCCTAGTAGTTAGGGTTGGGGTCTGGACTGCTCAGGGGGGCTGGGGGAGACAGGTGAGGCCCTGGGGACTATCTTGGGTATATAAGACATACATGTCTTGTCCAGATGGGAAGGATCCTAAAATGGACCAAAGAGAGGGCCGGGCGCGGTGGCTCACGCCTATAATCCCAGCACTTTGAGAGGCTGAGGTGGGCGGATCATGGGGTCAGGAGATCAAGACCATCCTGGCTAACACGGTGAAACCCTATTTCTACTAAAATTACAAAAAGTTAGCTGAGCGTGGTGGCGGGCACCTGTAGTCCCAGCTACTCGAGAGGCTAAGGCAGGAGAATGGCGTGAACCCGGGAGGCGGAGCTTGCAGTGAGCCGAGATCGCGCCACAGCACTCCAGCCTGAGCAACAGAGCGAGACTGTCTCAAAAAAGAAAAAAAAAAAACACCTGGGGCAAGGAGAGGCAAGGACAGATTCACGAGATGTGAGGAGAGAGGCCTTAGGGACAAATGGACATGGTGAGGGTGGCACGGTGGCCCGGGTCTCTGGCTTGGACATGGCGGAAGGGCAGCAGGTCTAGGGGCCAGGAGGGGCTAAGTGGGCCCTGCTGCCCTGACTCACAGCTGCCCTTCACTGTTCCCGGCTCCTTCTGTGCCAGCCTCTGTGCTGAGCCTGCCAGGAACACCCTCCTTTCATCTTTCAGCTCCAGGCAGAGGTCATTTCCACCAGGCCACACGGCCCCATGCTGCCCTCTGGCCTCCCATTCTCCTCACCTGACCTGCATCCCAGGGACAGGGATCTAGGACTCTGAGCCTGGCCACCTGCACAGGGCCCACAGGGTCCACACAGGCCCTGCCCGAAGCCCGCCACCCACGGGTCCACACAGGCCCTGCCCAGAACCCCCAACTCGGGTCCACACAGGCCCTGCCCGGAGCCCCCAACTCACAGGTCCACATAGGCCCTGCCCAGAACCCCCAACTCGGGTCCACACAGGCCCTGCCCAGAGCCCCCCCACTCACAGGTCCACACAGGCCCTGCCCAGAACCCCCAACTCGGGTCCACACAGGCCCTGCCCGGAGCCCCCAGCTCACGCTTCCATTCATCCAGCGTGCGGTCCACGTCATCAAAGGAGTCGTCATACTTCTGGACCTGGGGCTCATCTTCCGTGTCGTGCAGGGACTCGAAGTAGGGATGGGCCAGTGCCTCAGCTGCCGTCACCCGCTGCTCCGCATCCAGCACCAGCATCTTCTCCAGGAGGTTCACAGCTGCGGGGGAAGGTGCGTCAGGCCAGACTGCGGGAGGCCCCACACTCCAGCACCTGGTGGCCCCCACACTAGCCAGCCCTACCCAGAGGGCTTGCATTGGTCAGGATGGAGGCAAAATCCTTCTTCTCCAACTCAGGGAGGCCCTTCATGTAGTTCTTGGCCTATGTGGAAAGAAAGGGTGAGGGGCCAACACCGAGGCCCGGGTCCGCCCCCACCCCCACCCAGCTCCCTACTCACCACTGACCTCATCACTCTGCAGCCGCTGCACAAACTCAGCTGGAGGCGTCCCTGTCACTTTCATGATCTCCTTCAGCTGGTCCAGGTCTGCACTGAGGTCAGGAGCACAGCTCGGGGGGCCAGAGATCAGGGCCCTCACTGCCCCCATCTGGGCAGGAGCCATCCCCACCCCCCCAGAACCCCCTACCTGGGCAGGAGCCATCCCCAACCCCAGAACCCCCCACCTGGGCAGGAGTCATCCCCACCCCCCAGAACCCCCAACCTGGGCAGGAGCCATCCCCACCCGCCCCTGGTGCTGCTGGAGGATACGGTCGCTGCCCTTGAACAGTGTCTTGCCTGTGATCATCTCCGCCATGATGCACCCCACAGACCAGATGTCCACTGAGATAAAAGCCATGGTCAGCCCCGTGGGCAGGGGGACGAGATGAGACGGGGAGGGAGGAAACACAGACACAGCCCACCCACCCGGCTCCCACCCCAGCTCAACAGCCTCCCTGGGGAGCAGCCACCACAGGGCTCTCTGTGAAGAAGTAGAGAAGCAGATGGTGCAGCCCGAGAGGCCCAAATCTCTAGGCAGCTTCTCACCCGTCTGCGTGTATCGCATCCAATTCAAGATGACCTCGGGTGCCCGGTACCACCGGGTCACCACATAGCCAGTCATCTCGCTGTCTGCCTGCCTGGCCAGGCCAAAGTCCAGGATCTGCGGGAAGAATCGGGGAGGTGGGTTCTAGGGGACTCCCAAGGAGCGGACAGGCCACCCATGGTCCAGGAGACCCCGGGGGGGTTGGACTCGAAGCCCCAAGCTGGGGCCTCCTGACAACCTTTGAGGACTTGAGGCCAAGCCCTCGGACCCCAAACTGCGCGAGTTCCTCCCTTTGGCCAGTGCACCGAGCCCAGCTGCCCTTGGGATGGAGCAGGGGCCCTGGGGCTCCCCTCTCCCTGCTGTCACCTGCTGCCCACCAAGGCCTCAGCCCTGTCCTGGACCAGGCAGGGGCCTGGGGGCGCCTCCCACCCTCACCCGCTGCAGGTATGGCATGTGGCATACCACTGCCTCCTGGGGCTCACCCACCCACCAGCTCCTCAGCCACTGCCCAGAGCCTGGGGCCTTGGCCCCCTGCTCAGGCCTGACAGGTGGATTGGTGGGCAGATCCGGAGGGGCCCCTGCCAGGCGGCACACACCTTCAGCTCACAGTCTTCGTTCACAGCCAGGTTGCCAGGCTTCAGGTCCTGGGGACAGAGGAAAGGTGGCCACTGTGCCCCACCCTCCCGAACATGGGTACAGCCAAGAGCCTGGGTGGCACCTAAAGATGGGGCCACCAGACCTGGCCCCCTTGCTCTCTGCAGCCCTTTAAGGACAGACCCAGGTACCTGGGCATCCAGGCAGGCTCCCACCAGGGGCTGTGCATGAGGCGTGGCTCAGCCCCCCCAGACCCCGTCAGCCCCCCCAGACCCTGTCAGACCCTCACAGGTAGGACGTGGAGGCGGGGGATTGCGCTGGGGGAGGGCTGATGGGTGGCTCCTCCACCAGGACTCACTCTGTGGATGATGCCGGCAGCATGGATATACTGCAGGGACAGAAGATTCGGCAGGTTTCAGTGCACCAGGGCCTCAGAGCCACAGGGCCCTCCTCTGCCCAGCCCCGAGGCCCTGCCTGCCTCCCTGCAGCCTCCCCTGGGGCCATACCCTCAGCCCCTTCAGCATCTGGTACACGAGGAACTGGATCCGGTCCTCGCCCAGCTTCTCATGTTTCATGAGCTTGCCCAGGTCGGTGCCCATGAATGGCATCACCAGGTAACTGTGGGAGGGGCCGGAGCACCATCAGTGGGCAGAGCCAGCCTCTGCATCCCAGAGGCCTACCCAGCAGGCCCAGGCTCAGACCCATCCGGGATCCAGCAGGTGCCCCCGGGAAGGTCACCCTGCAGCACCCGTCCCCACTAGCCTCGGCATCCTCACAACCCCACCTTGCAGTGCCAGGCTCCATCCTGCCCCAACTGTCACTGCCAGCAACGCTCATACCTTCCTCCCACCCTGAGGACTGTCAGACAGGCAGGAGGCTGCCCTTTGGGGTTTTTGTTTTTGTTTTTTTTGAGGCGGATTCTCGCTCTGTCCCCTAGGCTGGAGTGCAGTGGCCGGATCTCAGCTCACTGCAAGCTCCGCCTCCCGGGTTCACGCCATTCTCCTGCCTCAGCCTCCCGAGTAGCTGGGACTACAGGCGCCCGCCACCTCGCCCGGCTAGTTTTTTGTATTTTTTAGTAGAGACGGGGTTTCACCGTGTTAGCCAGGATGGTCTCGATCCCCTGACCTCGTGATCCGCCCGTCTCGGCCTCCCAAAGTGCTGGGATTACAGGCTTGAGCCACCGCCCCGGCCTCCCTTTGGGGTTTTTGAACCCTCTGCTAAAGCGCCCTGCGTGCCAGGCTGGGGCTGAGGCTGCAAGGCTTGAGTCTTCACAGGCAGGGGAGGGAGGCAGTCAGGTTTCAACCTCGGAACTTTGTGCCAGAGATGAGGGAGGTGCCTGGGGGTGATGGGGGCACGGCAAGGCATCTGGGTCAGAGGGGCTGGCTGAGCCGGTGGAGACGGACACAGGAGAATGGTATTTAGCACCTCCCCAGAGGCCACTGAGGCCAGCGTGGGTCCTTGACCTCTGCAAGTCAGGCAGGAGGCACCTGCTACCCTCTCCAGGCCTTCCTCAGCCTGGCCCTTCACTCTTGGCCGACAAGGTGTGAGTCCCGGGGTGGTCGGCTGCAGGGCAAGGGCAGGGTGGGTCCTCCCTACCGCTTCTCCCCCACCTGCTGGGAAAGGTCAGCAGCTCCAGTTACCGGCCACACACTTGGTGCCAGGGTCCCGAGCACGGGACCTTCCTGTTAACAAATGGTCAGGTCCAAGGTTCACACCTCCGGTGCCGGAGAGCCCAGGTGCCAGGCGTGAAGGGAGGCAGCAGCCCCAGCTCTGCCCAGCTGTGGGTCCCAGGACCATGTGGGGGAGGGTGTGGGGCAGACTAGTATGGGGGGGTTGGCAGTGTGCATCCCCTACTCAGGCTACAGGAAGAGAACCCCATGCCAACCTGGAACCTGAAGCCAGTGCCCAGAGCTGCCCACCACCCCTTGTGCCCAGCAGCCAGCCCAGGTCGGCACTCACAAGTCTGTGAAGTCATCCAGGGTCTCATCAGGAGTGAACACATCCAGCAGCCCAATCACCTGGGGGGCCGGATAGGGTTGAGAGTGCAGCGGAGGACACGGGCTGGGGCACCCCCCAAGAGTGGCACAGCCCTCTGGGCAGGAAACCCCCTCTGCAGCTGTCGTCATGCCCCACTGTCCAAAGGGCCTGGCTCTGCCCACTGGCAGCGTGGCCCAGCCCTGGCACACATACCCACAGACAGGTTATTTTTGGATGGTGACAGCCGGGATCTTCTGGGGGAAGGGCAACCCGGAGTCTGGGCTGGCTCTGAACCATCCAAAGGGCTCCTGCCACTTGGCCCTTTCTCCCCTCTTCTCCCCAACCAAGCAGACCCACACCCAGGGAAGGGATAGCGCTATGAGGAGAGGCCAGGCCTCTGCTGGTGAGGCCCAGGTGGACAGCACCATGACCCGCCAGACCTGGTCCCCACAGCACCCCTGGTTGGGGAGATGGACAGTGGACAGGTCATGTGATAACTGCTGCCTCAGCATTTTGGGGTGACAGGGTCCCAGGGAGGCCTGGAGAAGTTCTGCACAGCCAAGGATGGAGGGGCAGGTAGACATGTGGGCTGCGGGACACCCGGCAGAGGGCACATGCAGAGTGGCCAAGGCAAGAGGGAGAACACTTGGAGAGTTTGAGGAACACAGGGAGGGAGGCCAGGTGGCCAAGGCCCAGGCCAGGGAGGGGCTGAGGAGAGGCCAGAGGGAGCCGGCAGGGCAGCACACACCAGGTGAAAGTTTGGCTTTGATCCCAAGAGACAGGGAAGGATTTAAACGGGTGTGATGCTAAACGCGTCCTGCTGGCCGTGGTGTAGGGACTGGCCAGAGTGAAGCAAGAATGGACCTAAACTGGAAGGACAGCTCTGCCAGAGCCGTGGGCAAGAATGTGGAGGGAGGAGGAGAAGGAACAGAGGCCCGTCCAGGGAGGCCTGGGAGCAGCGGGGTCTGTGGACACGACAGCTGGAGGGTGCCCAGGAGAGCGCTTTGGCAGAAGTTGGAAAGCAGGGTCCTGTGGGCTAGGGGCCGTAGGACTTGGCTTGGCCTCTGTGGTATGGGGGCTAGCCTGGAGAGGGAGGTGGCATGGGGATGGCAGGACTGGGGCCTGTGGCAGAGCCTCCTCCCCCGCTGAGCAAGGCATATGGCCTCACAGAGCTTCAGTCTTCCAGGAAGATGGGGTTCCAGGGAAGGAGCCTCAGCTGCAGGCCGGGAGCCCAGGGGGTGGACCCCCAGGCACAGCGGGGACCCCAGGACAGCAGGGTGGTGGCTAAAGAAAAGCCCTGGTGGAGCCCAGCACGGTGGGTCACGGCTGCACTCCCAGCAGTTTGGGAGGCGAAGGCAGGCGGATCACGAGGTCAGGAGTTCAAGACCAGCCTGGCCAACATAGTGAAACCCCGTCTCTACTAAAAATACAAAAAGTTAGCTGGGTGTGGTGGTGGGTGCCTAGAGTCACAGCTACTAGAGAGGCTGAGGCAGGAGAATTGTGTGAACCCAGGAGGTGGAGGTCGCAGATCGCGCTATTGCACTACAGCCTGGGCGACAGAGGGAGACCCCATCTCAAAAAAGAGAAGCCCCAGTGGACAGGCGCGGTGGTTCAGGCCTGTAATCCCAGCACTTTGGGAGGCCGAGGCAGGGGGATCACTTGAGGTCAGGGGTTTGAGACCAGTCTGCCCAACATAATGAAACACCGTCTCTACTAAAAATACAAAACATTAGCCAGGCATGGTGGCATGAACCTGTAATCCCAGCTACTCAGGAGGCTGAGGCAGGAGAATCACTTGAACCCAGGAGGCAAAGGTTGTGGTGAGCCGAGATCATGCCATTGCACTCCAGCCTGGGCAACAAGAGCGAAACTCCATCTCAAAAGACAAAAAAAAAAGAAGAAAGAAAAGCCCCAGAGCGCTTGGCTGGATGGGGCAAGGCCTGAGCAGGTGAGTGAGTGAGTGGGTGGGTGTGTGGGGGCAGGGGGCAGGGGGCGGAGGGGAAGGCTACAGTCCTGGGGCAAGGTCTTGGTGTGACGGGCGGGATGGGGGAGTGCGGTGGTGGCAAGGTGGGGGCAGGGCTGGGTGTGACGGGGGTGTCGAGGTGGAGGCAAGGCTGGTGTCCACCGCAAACAGATTTCACAGGGCCCGGGGTGGTGAGCTGGGGTCAGGGTGGGCTATGGGAAGCCTCAGAGAAAAGGACCCACCCAAGGGGCTGAGAGAGTGGCGGTGGCCAGGAACTAGGGGGCGGGCGGTTTGCTGGTGGACGCAGGGACTCATTCTCCCAGGGCACCGGTGGCTCGGATGACCCAGGAGGGTCCAGAGCATCTCACACTGGAGCTAGGGTCCGGGCGCCCAGACCACCTGCCTTCAGGCTGGGCCCAGACCAGGGGCAGGGCAGGAGTGACATGCGGGGCAGTGGACAAGTGGGACTGTGTCCAGAAACCAGAGGGCCCCTGGCAGAGAAGTCAGGCTCTTAGCAGCCAGCCACTCCGTGGGAGAGGCCCAGGGCAGCTGTGCATGGCATCTCACAGGCAGGACTGGAAAGGATGGGCCCCCACAACGAAAGGGAGGGTGTCTGTGAGATGACCACCACGCCCAGTGCCCCCCAAACAGCAGCTCCCTGAACCCTTCACTCACCCCCAGGGGCTCCAGAGGGTTCACCATACTCCCTACGTTCTGGCGCCCCCCTCCCCCCCCTCCACCGGGTCGGAAGACTCGGGAGATGGACAGCAACAAAGTGGGCTCCACAGAGGCGCTGGAGAGGGGCCCGGATGGGAAAGAGAAGGTGCCCTTTCCAGGAAAACCCTCCTGCCGGGAGCATCCTCTCACCGCGGGCTTCCTGGCTGGGGGCAGGGTTTGGCGTGAGACCTGGAGGATCCCCTGGGCCTGGCCAAGTCGTGTCCCCTGACCAGGGCCTGGCTGAGGCGCCAAGTCAAGGGGCTCTTTCCCGGGCCTGGCAGAGGAGGGGGAATGGCCCTTGGGGGAGTCGTCTCCTTGCTCTCCTTCTCCCCTGGGGGCCCACGGCCCGACCCCCGCCCCGCCCCACAGCAGGTTGCCTGGGGAAAGGGTTGCCGGGTGGAGGGACCCAGCCCAGCCGAACCGAGCCGAGGCCGG
>NW_012103009.1:592227-597914 GCF_000951045.1 Mandrillus leucophaeus | reverse complement strand
CGCAGGGGGAGGGGAGCGCCGCCCCGCAGCTTTGTCCCGACCTAGGGCCGGACGCGGCGTGGAGATACCCCTGTCAGCCTCTCCCCTTTAGCTGAACTTCCCCGCTCTGGGGGTGGAGCCGGGGAGGGGGGAGCTCCTGCTGAGACCCTGGGCTCCAGTCCTGACTGCCCATGGTTCCAGGGCGCAGGGCCCATCCTTGACAGCCTGAGCGCTGACTTCTATCGGCAGTCCCAAGTTGGGCTGAGCCCTGTGTACCTAGAGTCAACTTCCCACGCCACCCCCAAGGATGCCCTACCTCTGCGCCTGATCCATCCATCCCCGAATGAGGGGTCCATCTGCACCTGTCTTGCCTGTATCCCTCTTTCTACACGGAGGGGTCTATCTCCCAAAATCCTCAGGCTGCATCCCCAACCCCACCCCTGTGGCCACTGACCCCGGGCCTCTCAGTCCCATAGGTCCCCGAGGGCCCTTTTGGACACCCAACTCCTCCCCCTGCTCCCCCCATCTGTGGGGTGCCTGCTGCAAGTGTTGCAAGTGCTGGTGCCCCTGCCCGTCCCATCCCTGCCTGTCCTGTCCTGCAAAACCCAGGCTGAGGGTGGCTGCACTGTCTCCAGCAGGGATGGGGACCTGCTGGGGCCCTCAGCCTGACCCCTCTGTGTGGGCGTTATCCTCCCATAGGTCTGGCCCCATCCTAGACCAGATGCTCTGGTGGGCAAAGCCCCACCCTGACACCCCCTCCGCAGTCCAGAAACCTGGGTCTGAGGAGGGATGTGGGTGCACCCCGGGAGCCCACTGGGCTGGTGGGTAACAGGATCGCTAGGGCCCTCTGCCCCGCCCTCCGGCCATGAATCAGCAGCTCAGCCGCTCAAGGGCGGGAGGAGCTTTACACCTGGGCTTTGGGCCGTGTTCCGTGGCATTCATCAACTTGTGCCCAGTGAGCAGGGGCAGCCCGGGGCTGCCCAAACCACAGCTGCCTGTGGCCTGCACCCTTTGTGCCCTGGGCTGCCTGTGGCACTCCATCTACCTCTTCCAGGAAGCCCAGCTGCCACTGCTGTCCCCCTTAACTCCCCGTGGTGGAGCTCAGGGGTCCAGAAGGCCTCGCACAGACCAGGCTTCTGAGGTGGGGCTGTGTCCCCATTCTGCTCCCACCCCCAACCGCCAACACTGGACTTCCCCCAGGACTGACCACTACACTGATGAGGCCCCAGGAAGGCCCCCAACTCCCAGACAGTTTCCACCCCTACCCAAGACCCAAGCAAGGGTACAGACTGTCCCTGGCCCCTAGAGACACTGCCTGACCCCAAATGGTCTGGACCCTCCCCCACACGTAAGCTGCAGAGCATAGTGGGAACGGGACCAGCACGCACATTCTCTGGGTTAAAGTGGCCTCTTTTTCCTTCACCAGGAAGGAAAGGAAAGCTATTTTCCCTAGCCCACCCAGCCCCCGCCCAGGGATGGGCAGACCCTTGCTCCCTTGACACCCAACTTCCCCCCAGCCAGCTTCCCTGACCACTGAGGGGTAGGGAGGTGGTGTCTGGATGTTGGCCCGAAGCCAAGCCTGCCCAGTACATCCCCACAGGGCAGCTGGGGTCACCATCTGGGTGGCCGTCCCACCCTGTGCCCTCAGAGCCCACCCATCAGCCGTGTCCTCCCCTGGTCCCCCTGGGCTCAGACCCTCCAGGGAGCAGGGAGGGTGCCAGAAGATGGCCACTGGTCTGACTGGGGGCCTGAGGGATCTGGCCAGCTAGAGGTGAGTGATGCAGAGTGACCCAGACACTCCCCCCATGACCAGCAGTGGGGATGGCGGGGGCAGCAGGGCCTGGAGTGGCCTTTGGATATGAGCCGAGCGAGAGAACCCCCTTTATTGTGCACCCCTGGTGCAGGCACTTGACACCCAGGCTTCCCTGGGCCCCTCGAGGCAAGAGGTCACCCCCTTTCCAGGGCAGAGCCATACCCCCAACTGAGCTCTGGGCAGGGTCCCATCTCCGAGGTTACTGGATCAGCTCCATCCTGGGACAAGGAAAGAGGACTGACCCGCAGACCAGAGCACCTCAGATCTCCGGCTGCAGGGCCACAACGGTGGGCAGAGGTAGAGAGCGGGCCAGGGTGCGGCGCACAAGTGTCCAAGTCCAAGTCCACACCCGCGTGTGCTGCCTGCCTTAGCGTCCTCAAGGCCAAACCACCCAGTCACCCCCAGCCTCAGGAGCCTGCTGCGGGTCACATATCCGAGGAGAAAGCCCGTGCTGGCGCTCATGTGGCTGCCCTTTCGCCCACTGGAGCCCCCAGTCTGAAACACCCCTCATGGCATCAGGAACTGAGGAGAGGGAAGGCAACAGCACGCCCGCCCCAGCGCCAGCTTCTTGCCAGGCATGGCTGCTGGCCCTTAGGCGCCCACAGATTCACATGCACCACATCACATGTGCCCTGACATATGAACACGAGGAGTGCACGCTCATCCACATGTGCCCACACACACCCACGGGTGAACACAAGGCTCCAGGCAGCTTTTCTCATTTGACACCTGGTGGTTGTCTGTGCCCAGCCTGGTGGCACACTGGCTCTGCCACTCCTCTTAGACCTGTGGGTCTCAGCACTGACCAGGACAGCCCCCTACTTCCAGGCTGAGCAGCTCTAACCACTGAGACCTCTCCCTTTGAGTCTCCCAGGGTCCTGGCCCCAGCGTGTCCTCCAGAGAGCCCTGGGACAGAAGAGACCCCAAGATTGACGCTCCCCAATGGGTCGGCCTGGGACAGACAGGGGAACTCCGCAGGGGAACCCCTTTGGCATCCAGGACCCCACAGTCAGGTCCCAATGGAGAGCGCAGTAGCCAGAAGGGAGCAGGAGGACCAAGGTAGGCCCAGGGACACTTGTGCCCAGACTCCTACACATGGCAAGCACATGTACACACATGTTTGTGCATGCATACATGTGTGTAGATTATCCTGAAGGCGAGGGGTCCTAGGCCAGGAGTCAGTGACCATAGGAGTGTGGGAGGTGCCTCTTGAGGAAATTGGACCAGCTGTGGAAGGGTGCAGGCCCAAGCCCTCCACAGGCTCTTAGGGGCTGCTGGGCGGCACCTCACTGCTCAATCTCCAGGCTGCCAGGCGGCTTCGGTGGCTCTGGGGGCTTGAAGCTGAGGACTTCCTGGTAGGTGAGCTCTAGGAGGTGAAGGGAAAGGGTGAGCCTGTGCCTCCCACAGCCCAGCCCCCCACCTGCTTGTCTGGCACCTGCCACCCAGCCCAGGCCCACCACCCTGTGACAGCAGCCTCAGCAGAGTCTGGGAGCCAGAACCTGCCCTGTGCCACTCCCCAACCCCACCCACCCCCAGCCTGTGCTGGACACCCGAACGCCCTTCCACACCTGACCAGTCTGGAGAGGAACCAGGGCATTTCCTGCCTCTGGGGAAATGGAGCCTGCAGGCCCCTGGACCCACCCGCAGCCACTGCCATGCCCACCCTTCCACTCCTCCAGCGTGCGCTCCTTAGCCTCAACGCTCTCATCATACGGCTCGGCCTCTGGCTCATCCTCAGGGTCGTGGTACTGGCTGAAGTAGGCGTGGGCCAGTGCCTCAGCAGCACTGACCCTCTGGTCACTGTCCAGCACCAGCATCCTTCCAAGGAGGTCTATGGCTGCAGGGGAGCCAGTGGCAGGGAGGAGAGGGTCAGCTCTGTATCCAGGGCCAGATATGGAGCCCAGTCTAGCCCCAGGGCAGTCCTCACCCAGGGGGTTGGCTCCATGGAAGATGCTGCTCAGGTCCTTCTGGGGCATGGGGGGCAGGGACTGGATGTATGTCCGGGCCTGGAGGGCACACGAGAACACCTGGGGAGGCTGCTCACTCTCTGCCTCCCTGGCCCCAAACTGGGGCTTCTCTTGGCAAGCCCCCAGACTCAATTCACTCCAACAGGCTAGGACAAGGGCACAGGCAGACCAGTGACTCTCTCCACATAGGGTCCGGTGACCAGCTCCTCACTGGGCCCCTAACGCCTGCAGGAGTTGGGTCCAAGTACACTCCCTCCACCCAGCCCAACCCCACTGCCCTGGCCAGGCACTGCTTGCTGGGCACCCAGCCCGCCCCCACTGCCCTGGCCAGGCACTGCTTGCTGGGGTCATGGTTTTGCACTCACTGTCCCTGGTGTCAGGAACATCTTCCCCCTTCTCCTGTTTCCCCTGCAGGGATTGGGCACCTCACGTAGTCTCTATCCCACCACATCCCATGTTCCCCAAATCGTCCCCACATTTCCACACCACCCTCTCCCCGAGAGAGCCTGGGGACTCGACCAGCAGAGGGAGCTGCCGGCTGGCGGGCACCAACTCACGTGTTCTGAGGAGATCTTTGCCAGAACCTCGGGGCTGGGTGTGCCCACCACTTCCATGATGCGCTTCAGCTGGTCAATGTCTGCATCACTCAGGAAACACCCACGGGCCAGCCAAGGACCTCTCTTGGGCCCCCAGACCCAAAACTTTGGGGCGCTGCCCAGAGCCCGCTCTCCTAGAGCTGAGGATGGCGAGCCCAAAGTATCATGGCATGGGGGGCAGAAGAGGCAAGACCCGCCAGTAGGGGCCAGCGCTGGTCCCTACCCTACAAGAGGGGCCCTGTTTGACCCTGCTCCCCAACCTGGGCCAAGGATACAGTCGCTTCCCGGGAAGAGGGCCTTGCCCTGGAGCAGCTCAGCCATGATGCAGCCCACGGACCAGATGTCCACTGTTTGAGGGCGAGGGGGCCTCCATCAGTGTGCCCACCCCACGTCCCTCCTCCAGGACACCCACAGTCACATCCAGGCCCTGAGACGGGCAGACCCCCTCCTCCGCCATACCCAACCCCCCTGGGCAGGGGGAGGCCTGTAGCTGCAGGGCCAGAGGAGGCCAGCACCCGTCATGCTCTAGCGGCCTCTGAAGGGCTGCCTTTGAATGTGGGTCCCACATTCTTGGGGACCTTGCCCGCCCCCCAAGACCTGGCATGCAGAACCAGTCCAGGGCCAGACGAGGCCCTCGGCCTTCGTCCCCCCAGGCCTTCCCCCTGCACCTGTCTGGTTGTAATGCATCCAGTTTAGCATGATCTCAGGTGCCCGGTACCAGCGCGTGGCCACGTAGCCGGTCATCTCCTCGTCTGCCTGGCGCGCCAGCCCGAAGTCCAGGATCTGGGGCGACCACGAGGTGTTCTCAAGCTCGTCACGGGCTTCGCCACCGCCCCGCCCACCCCTGCCCGCGGGCCTCACCCTGAGCTCACAGTCCTCGTTCACAGCCACGTTGCTGGGCTTCAGGTCCTGCAGGTCACGCGGAGCGTGAGCACAGGAGGCCGGGACAGAGCCCTGCTGGACCCGACCCTCACCCTGCGGTCGCACCTACCCGGTGGATGATCCCGGCCGAGTGGATGTACTGCGGGAGGGGGATCGTGGTGAGCGCCAGGCCCGGCCTGCCCGCCCCCCGCGAGGGAACCCGCGAAACCCAGGGCGCCCTACCTTTAGCCCGCGCAGCAGTTGGTAAACCAGGAACTGAACGTGCTCGTCGCTCAGCGCCTGGCACTTGACGATGTTGTTCAGGTCGGCGCCCATGAGGGTGGTCACCAAGTACCTGGGGCAGAGTCAGGGGGTCAGGACAGGGCCCCACCGCCGCTCCGCGAACGCGCTCCCCGCTGCCTCGCCCGCCCCGCCGCTCACACTTCGCTGAAGTCCTCGATGGACGTGGCC
>NW_012103009.1:589634-591612 GCF_000951045.1 Mandrillus leucophaeus | reverse complement strand
CCCAGCTCGGCCTCCCGCCTCGGGCCTACCCTCTCCGTGCTTGCTGGGAAGGAGCCCCTGGGGCTGGACCGCCATGCGTGTGTTCGCCCCTCAAGGTCCTGGACCTTCTCTGTCCCCTGACCCCACTGATTCCCACTCCCAACCAGGGGCCCCCATTCAAAGCGAGGCTGGGGGAGAGGCCCCCCACCCAGCGTGGAAAAACACAGCAGGAAAACAGCCACTGGCATTCACCTGCAGCAGACCGGCCTCCCTCTGCCCCATAGACCCCATGGTCCCAGGAGGCTCATGGAGGGGGATTCTAGAGCCACCTCAAAGCCCCTGGACCCCCAGTGCCTCCGAATGTTCAAAATGCGGAGGGAAAGTTGGTCAGAGTGTTTATTGCATCATTATTTGGAACAAAACCTGGACAGAAGGTGATGTACAGCTGAGGGCGTGTGCTGGCCCCACAGAACAGCCCTTCGCCCAGCCCCACTTCCCAGAGGTCCAGACCCTCCACCCTGCACCAGCTTCCTGAGCGCACACTCCCTTTGCCAGTGACCCCTCATCCCACCCTCCCATGTCCCACTGCCCTCAGCCCTGCTAAAGGCAAGGCCTTTGCACAGCCTGTTCCCTCTCGCTGATTCTTGCCCCTTCTCTCCCTCCTACTTCTGTCTCTTGGGATCCTGTCCCAGAGGAAGTGGAGGCTGCGGCCACCCCCCATGCCCACACAGCGGGGAGCAGGGGCGGTTCCCGCTGGGTCTGGGATGCTCATGGGCCCAGGTCGAGGTGCCTGGGGCAGCCATGCTCCCAGCCTACGAGCAGGGAAAGGTGGTTCTGAGGTGGTGAGGCGAGTGGCCCCGCATGTGGGGCAGCAGGTTCTTTTGGCCAATTGCATCTGTGCGGTCAGGTGACAGGAAATTGGCACCCGGTCCGCACCCTTGGCAGTGGCACTGAGAAAATGGGCCAGGGGTGCAAGGGGGGAGACCAGGCCTCACTCGGAGAACCGGACACCCCTCAGCAACTCCCAGAGTCCAGCTAGGCCCCGCCCTAGTTCCCTATGGCCACTCCCACACTGTCCCAGACCGTTTTCCTGCCCTTGAGGTCTCAGAGAGGAAGACAGATCTGTGCTGGCATGATGGCTAGCATGACCCACCTGCAGCTTGTGACGGAAGGCTAGGGACCACGCCAGAAGACAGCCTGCCCTGGGACCCCCAGCCCTGATGCTGGCTCCTGAGCTCCGAATCTGGTGGGCCTAGAGATCCCACTTCCAACCTGCAAGTGCCTGGGACAACGCCCTGCTCTGGCTGCCTCTGCCTTCACGCCCCACCAGGACCCCCCAGTGGGCAGCAGCTAAGGGGCATTGGCCGTGGTGAGGACTCAGCTGCACCTCTCAAAGCCTGTACCCATGATCGGCCTCCCAGTCAACATGGAAGCTGAAACTTAGGACTCTTGGTAATTACCTCACCCTAAGCCCCTCCAACCCTGGCTGCCCTGGTAACAGAGGCCTTGGCCCAGTCGACCCCCCTCCCCCACCCAGATTCTGTCGTCTTCCTGGGCCCCAGGCCAGGTCCTCTGGCCCCAGGGCCTAAGTGGGGTCTGTGGTCTGATGGGGAGCCTGAGGCCATCCCAGGGGGAGAGGTCTTGGCTTCCGGGAGCGGGGCTTCCCTTTTCAGACAATAGCCCCCAGCCCGGGCGGGGGAGGGGCATCCGCTAGACCCCGGGGGCTGCCTGACCCGACTCAGTGGGTGCTCAGACATTTAGGGGCCCGGACATCAGGGTGGCTCGGGGCTCGGTCGCGTGAGACCCACCCTCACGTCGGCTGTGACCCCCCAGGCCTCAGGCCTGGTGGGGGGCGGTCCGAATCGGGCGAGGCCGGAGGACCCCCTCCCTCCCGGTAACGGCGTCTGCTTGGAAAGTTTCTTTACGCCGCCCCCCCATTCATTCCTCAGATCCGCGCGGCGCCCGGGGGCGGAGGCAGGGCGAGGCCCCTCCCCACGCC
>NW_012103009.1:565556-588834 GCF_000951045.1 Mandrillus leucophaeus | reverse complement strand
GGTGCGACCGCTGGACTGTCAGGACCAGGGACAGCGGCGTCACCGCGGGGCCTTCCTACCCACAAACAGCGGCCCCAAACGGATCCTTTTTGCTGTCCAGAACCTTTCCTCCTCCTTAGCTGCCACTTCTAGGAAGCCCACCCTGACTATCCCAGGTCCGAGGAGCCGCCTTTGGGTGCAGGGTCCTTGAAGTCAGCCCCGCGGGCTGCCAGGCGCGGGAGACTGCCTCGGCGGGGAAGGGGGCAGCGCTCCACTCCTTCTCGGGGTCTGTGCCGCGCCCGGGGCCGCACAGCTACTTTTATTCCCACTGGAAAGTGACCAGGGCTCGGAGGAGCATTGCCTCCTGGAGCACCGGTCACCGACCTCCGCCCTGGTAGAGCAGTGGGTGGGAGGCTTCGTGGCTGGGCGGCCCCCTCCAGCGAAGTGAGAAATCAGGATCCCAGTGGCCCAAATAACTCCTTTTTTAAAACATTAAAATCCGAGTTTTAATATCAAATCTGATTTTTATATATCGGCAACCAAATTAAAACAGCCAGCGCGGTCCTGGCCAACGGACCCATGCGCACCGCGGCGAAGGAACGGGTCTCAGTCCCAGCCGCTCCGGCCTCTTTTGCATGACCAAGCCCCGTGCCTCAGTTTCCCCACTGGAAGCCGGCATCCGACTTGGGGCCTGGCGCGGGCCCGGGGATGGCCCCTGTCTTCGCTGGGGCTGGATTGGGGCGAGGACACAGGCGGCCTCCCGGAGGGCCCCCGCCCCGGGTCGCCTTTCACTGGGCCAGGCTGGGTTTTGTGCGGAATTAATGGAGCTTCAGCTAAAGGAGTAGGAGGCGGGAGCGCAGCCCCGGGGCTGTGGGAACCGCGGCCGCGGCCGCCGGGGGAGGGGAGCGGCCTTTGTCTGTACCGCGGCCGGGCGGGGCGGGAATCGAGTTCCCATAGCGACCGGCCCCGCCCCTGCGCCTCCCGGGGGACTGGGCGGCTCGGTTCTCGCCCCTAGGGTAGGGGACATGGAGGTGGGGAGGTGTCAGGCTTCCCCCAGGCGCCGCCCGCCCGCAATCCTGCTGGCCAGGGAGGCCCGAGGGGCTCAGCGGGTCAGGTGAGCCTGTGTGTGGGGGGCGAGGGACAGGACCCTCGGGGGGAAACAGGACCCTCTCGCCACTGAGCTGACCTGCCCCGGGCATTAGAGGTCCCACCCATGCGCCTACCAGGGACAGTGTGGGGTCGTAGCACTGCGGGGGAGTGACCACCGAGGAGTTTCGGGTGGTGCGAGGGCCCGGAGGCGGCCTTCCAGTAGAGGCACCGTCAGAGCTCGGTGGGGGCCAGGGAAGCCCCCCTGGAGGGAGCAGCCAGTGGAGGACAGTCCCAGGCCCAGAGGGGAAGCAGGCTGGTGGTGACAGGACTGCCCTGGGTCAGGGGAGCCGGGAAGGGCAGGTGGCAGGGCAGGAGTGAGAGGCCCTGGGCCAGAGGCACCTCCTACCCAGCTGATTCACTGTGGTCCCTGAATACAGCAGACCACCCCTTCTCCGTGCTCATCCCCCCCATCCCACTGCCTGCTGGTCCTGGCTACCCCTCTTCACTGGAGGGGTGTGACAGCCCCTCTCTGGTCCCCCCGGTCCCTCCCAGCTGGCCTCTTCCTGCAGTCGGTGAACGTCCTAAAAGGCAAATCTGGCTTTGCTCACTGGGGGACCAGGTGATGGTGGGCGCGGAGCTGATTGAGCAGAGGACTTGTCCTGCCGGTAAGAAGCAAGCAGGATGTAGCCCTGCGCTGGTGAGCTACCCACTGCCTCTCCTCCCACCACTCTGGGAGGAAAATGGGACTTGGAAAGCACCAGGAAGGACAGGCCACCCCTCGTCTGTCGCCAGCTGATCACTCCGGCCCACCCATGTGCACCCCAGCAGCTATGCCCGGGTTTTACCTGTGCCGGCCCCCACCTGGGTGCTGGACTGCTGGGCCTGCAGCCTCTCCCCAGCCCCAAGTTTCACGTGTGTGGGGTCTCACTGAACCTTCCCTTCTTTCCTGACTGCCCAGTGAGACAGGGGTCTAGTATGGAAGCCAGGCCTCAGGTCCCCAGCCCCCTGCACGATGGTCTGCAGGGGTCGAGTACGGAAGCCAGGCCTCCAGGTTCCCAGCTCACTACCTGAGACCTGCCACTCAGCACTTCAGACCTCGGTCCACCCCCTTGCTCTGATCTCCTGACCAGCCATGTCTCTGGGAAGGGAGGAACCCAATGTCATTTCAGGGGTCCCTAGAGCAGGGGATGTCAGTTTGCCTTGTACCCCTTTCTCCTGTGGGGGAGAGAAGGCCACCCGTTTTTCGTCGTGGCTTGAATGGAGCTGCCCCAGTCCAAAGGGGACTCGAGCAGTGGAGGCCTTGCCCATCAAGAGACCCTGGCCTTGATGTGCCCCAGTCGGGGAGACAGGCTGGGGCTGCCTGAGAACGGATCCTCGTGAGTGGGTTAGCAATCCAGACCAGCAGAACCTCAGGATGTGTGCCTAGATCCAGCCACATCTGAAGCTGGGCCTTCACTTTGTGTCTGGAGTACTGAATGCCCCTCTGCCTGGGGGGTCTGTATTCTTGGCGCACAGGGGAGGCTCCGAGCCCTGCCTGTCGTGGTTGTTGCTGTTCCTAGCACTCAAGACAGTGCATGCGTGGTGTGCAGTGGCCATTTGGTAAGAATGTGTTGCATGAAAGCAGCAGAAGGCCATGGAAGCCACCGGATGGCACCAGAAGCAGTCCTACCTTCCAGCACCCCCCACCTCCCCCAAGCACCCCTATTAGCACCCCTATTCACCTCACACGAGCACCCCTTCCAGCCCCCTCCACCTCACCGCAGCTCCCCTCCCAGCAGGGCCCACAGAGCCCAGGGAAGGGGTGGTGAACAGGAGCACCGCAGCCCCAGTAGGAACTCAGCCAACCCACAGAGTGAAAAAGACGACTGTATTTGATTTACAATGAACAAGATTTACAAAAAGGGGTAGGGTGGTCTTGGTGGAACTGCTCCTAGTCCCGCTGGACTGGGTGGGGCTCTAGGGCAGCCTGTCTGACAGACCAGGACCCCAGGATGTCTGGGCCCCGACGTAGGACTTGACCTACGACTCACTTGACCTTTGACGTGGGGCCCAGCAGCCGTGAGTCCACCCAGAGTGCCGGCACCCTTGGGAGGCCGGTGAGGTCAGGAAGGCATCGTACCGCTTTTTCTCCTCCTCCCATCCCGAGGTGGACAGACAGACGCAGGATCTGGGAGCTTGCCCTGGGGGCCACAAGCCCTCAGATCCCCAGGGGCCCAACCCAGGGGTATGGAGGCAGCTGCTGGTGCATGGGCGGAGGCGGAGGCCAGCTGCCCCCAGCGTGGCAGCGTAAGGCACATTTTCAAATCACTCGAGACTCGACAGTGAACACCCGATGCTGGTTCTGCCGCCAGAGGGAGCTGGGGCTGGGGCTGGGGCTGGTGCTGGTGCTGGTGCTGGTGCAGCGCCCGGGCAGTATTGCTCAGAGGAAGATGCTACAGTCTAGACGTTGGGTGGGTTCCTGCTGCACCCACTCCCGCATGGGGCGCGTTCTCCGGGGGAGGGTGGGGGCCTCAGCCACAGCCACTTGGCCTCCTCCCCCGAGGGGCTCTCAGGTACCTTGGGTACCTACGCCCCAAGGCAGCACTGGAGATTGGAGGTCAGAGGTCAGTGACCTTGTTCTCCAGTGCAGCCGCAATCTGCTGCAGGCGGAAGGCCAGCTGCATCTTCTGGGCGGCGGGGTCCTCCTCCAAGGCATTGATGATCTGAGGGAGAGTCCCATCAGAGCACATTGGGGGATCGCCCGGCAACCCCCCCTGGCCCCCAGGGGCCTGACCCTACCTCGTCATAGTACTTCTGTGTGTATTGGTAGAGCTGGTGTAGTGCCACGAGGGTGTTTAGGGAGTCCGTGTGCGCCTGCGGGGTGACGGGACGGTCAGGGCAGAAAAGGGGCTGTGGGAGCCCCACGGCTGGCAGGGGTAGTACAGGACGCCCAGGACAAGAGGCCTCCCCGGGGCAGCAGCTGGGGCCTTGGGCACAGGCAGCACTTAGGGCCCCCCATGTGGCATGGCCTTAGACACCCACGCAGACAGAATCCTGCACACACAACCATCTCAGTGTCTTCTTGTGTGATGCACAGCTGTGGATGGACCCACAGGGAGGGGGCGCTGTGGGCATGGCTGTGGGTTGAGCCACAGGGACGGGGTGCTGTGGGCACGGCCGTGGGTGGGGCCACAGGGAGGGGGCGCTGTGGGCATGGCCGTGGGTGGGGCCACAGGGAGGGGGCGCTGTGGGCATGGCTGTGGGTTGAACCACAGGGACGGGGTGCTGTGGGCACGGCCGTGGGTGGGGCCACAGGGAGGGGGCGCTGTGGGCATGGCTGTGGGTGGAGCCACAGGGAGGGGGCACTGTGGGCATGGCCGTGGGTGGGGCCACAGGGATGGGGTGCTGTGGGCACAGCCGTGGGTTAAGCCACAGGGAGGGGGTGCTGTGGGCATGGCCGTGGGTGGGGCCACAGGGATGGGGTGCTGTGGGCACGGCCATGGGTTGAGCCACAGGGAGGGGGCGCTGTGGGCATGGCCTGGCTTCAAACAGCTCACACTCCCCACACACAGCACGCTCAATTCACATGGCTGGGCCCACCTCGAGGTCCCACCCCACCCTCTCTCCCCCTCAACACCATTTAACCCCTGCCCTGCAGCTCAGGGCCAGGCTCAGCACAGGGTAGTAGGAGCCAGGAGCAGGGGAAGGCCATGGGTGCTTCCCTGGTGGCCTCCTTACCCGGGAAATCTCTGCCAGGTGTGTGTTCATGTCCTGGTCGCTGACCTGCACCATCTGCCGGATGCCCTTGTAGTAACTGCAGGGGTGGGAGCATCACAGTGTGGGCAGCGGGGGACACAAAGGGGGTGGTGGGAGAAACCAAGGCCTGAACCTCCCCGCAGGGGGTCGAGGGTGGGCACGGGGGCCTGGCCTGGAGGGCGGGCAGCACTTACTCCTCCACCATCTTCTTGTAGGTGGAGATCTCCTTGGCATACAGCAGCTTGTTGCTGGGAGAGTCCTGTCGGGGAGAAAACCCAGTGATGCCTGGCCAAGGGGCCCAGGCTGGGGCCGCTCAGAGTCCCCCTGGGTAGCCTCCCCTGCCCTGAACTGACACTTTCATCAAGAAAACTATGGGCCGGGCACAGTGGCTCATGCCTGTAATCCTAACACTTTAGGAGGCTGAGGCGGGCGGATCACCTGAGGTCAGGGGTTCAAGACCAGCCTGCCCAACATGGTGAAACCCCGTCTGCACTAAAAATACAAAAATTAGCCGGGTGTGGTGGTGGGCACCCGTAATCCCAGCTACTCGGGAGGCTGCGGCAGGAGAATCGCTCGAACCCAGGAGGTTGCAGTGAGCCCAGATCGCGCCACTGCACTCCAGCATGGGCAACAGAGCAAAACTCTGTTTCAAAATAAAAAACAAACCAAAACAACTACTTATTTTGTGATCTGTAGTAAAACTCAGTTTCTCTGCTTGGGTACTGTGGTGAGAGGGCAAGTGGTCTCGGGATCTCCCAGGCTCTGCTGGGCGCCTGTGCCCCCAGCCTCGGCCACGCGCCACCCCCTCATCAAGGGCTCCAGCCCAAGATGTGCAAATCCACACCCCAGACAAGCTCCCAGCTCACAAGATGCTCCTGGGGCAGACCCAGGCCTCCCTGCCCTGACCTGTCCCCATCCCACTCACGCGGCTCAGCTTATGCTCCGTGCGCGTGCAGGCATCCATGAAGGTCTGGGCGATGACTGACAGCGAGGCGTCCACCACCTCGTGGACGTGCACGTCGAAGATGAAGTGGGGGTTCTTGAGGATGTTCACCCAGAACCGGAGTGGTAAGCTGAGGCAGAGCGGCGGGAATGAGAGCGGGGCTGGGCCTGGGGGGGTGCGGAGCCTCCCAAGAGTGAGAAGTAGTGGAGCTGGGCTCGGCTGTGGGGTGGGTGCGGAGCCTCACCTGTTCGTCTTCCAGATGTGGATGGTGTCCTCATCCTGGATGTTGTGCTTCTCCGCCTGCTCGTCCAGGAAGTCGAAGAAGTACTTGACTGCGGGTGGCACCGCGTGCCCGGGCGCCAGCACGCTCTGGAAGAAGTTGTCCACAAACTGCTGCAGTGTGCCCTGTAGGGAGGAGGGTCTCAGCGTGGCGCCATGGGCCCAGCCCCTGGGGGTAGGGTCTCAGTGTGGTGCCGTGGGCGCAGCCCCTGGGGGGAGGGTCTCAGTGTGGCGCTGTGGGTGCAGCCCCTGGGGGGAGGGTCTCAGCGTGGTGCCGTGGGTGCAGCCCCTGGGGGGAGGGTCTCAGCATGGCACCGTGGGCCCAGCTCCTGGGAGGGAGGGTCTCAGCGGGGCACCGTGGGCACAGCCCCTGGGGGGAGGGTCTCAGCATGGCGCCATTGGCCCAGCTCCTGGGGGGGTGGGTCTCAGCATGGCGCCATGGTCACAGCTCCTGGTGCCAACCCACACACCCACAGGGGCCCACCTTGACTGAGAGTAGCCGCGTCAGGTAGATCTCAGTGATGGCCTTCGTCCGCTCCTTCTCCTTCACGCTGCCTCGCTTGGACTTGCCCTCATCCACCTCGTCGGTCGGCCGCACCAGGTGCCACACCCGGTTCTCCTCCTCCAGGAGGGCATGGCCTATGGGGAGCGGGCACTGAGAGACCCCCACCCAGGTCTGGGGCATGGGTCCCACGGGGAGCAGTGGTGGCGGGGTGGGTAGGGGTACATGTTTCCAGGGCGGAGGTGGTCCATGCCGACCACCCGGGGCTGGAAGGAAACGGGCAAGAGGGAGGGACTCACGCTCCCCAGGCAGGTCCTGCTGGCTGTCCTCCGGCTGCTGGGAGACCCCCACCTTGGAAAGGATGAGGGTGGCTCCGTCCCGGACCTGGGGAACACGGTGGTGAGAGTGGGCTGTGCCCCGGGGTGCCCAGTTCTCGCCCGCCCCGGCCCACATGCTCACGTTGTAGTGCATGAGGGTGTTGACGCGCTTCCACCGGCCCTCCCGCTGTGACGTCAGGTCCAGGTCTGACAGGATCTGGGCTGTGGAGCCCGGACGCCACTCTGGGAAGAGACAGCCCAGCTTGGGCCCCGGCCACCAAGGTTCCTCCCACTGCCCACCACTCCCACATGAGAAAGCCGGCCAGGCAGGATCCTGCCCCAGGACACGGGCCAGGCACATGGGCGCCTGTGTGCAGACGGGCAGGGACCGTGTGCAGACGGGCAGGGACCGGCACTCACCCAGGACCACGCTATCTGGCCTGGGCCAGCAGGAGCAGGGCTGCCCGCGGTACACCTGGTCAATGATCTTCTCCTTGACCTGGGAGATGGTGTCACAGTTGAGGACCTTCACCGGGATGGCATCAACTCCCTCGTCCTGCACGATCACGCTCACCGTCTGCCGAGACATCCAGGATGAAGTCGGACGGGGAGGCCCTGCTCTCACCTGCACCACATAGGAGCCACTGTCTGCCCCGCCAGCTCTGCCCACCACAGCGGCACCCTCGGACAGCAGCCCTCCGCCGGCAGGCTCCGAGCCCCCGAGGCTTCCCAGATGACCACACTCTGCCCTTCCCCTGCCTGCTCAGGCTCAGCAGAACAGAAAGACGGGGACAGCTCAGAACCGCTCACTCAGGCTGACATACAAGCTCACGGAAGCACATGCACAGACATGGAATACACATGTCTCACGCGTGCACAGGCTCCTGCCATACCCACCGGTCACGTGTGTACGGAACCCCGGACACACCTGGTGTGCCAGGCCCCTCACATGGCCTCCAGGAGGTGGGGGTGCCCAGGAAGAGCTGACGGAGGGCCCACACACTTACAGCCTCCAGAGCCCACAGCCACCGGCACCCAGGCCCCTCCCTGAGCCCGAGTAAGAGCAGGCTGTAACTCGAATCCACAGAGGAGGTGGACGGCCTCTAGCCTGTGGGTCCCGTCTGTGGCCAGGGGATGCCCAAGCTCCTTAGCCCAGATCCGAGGCGCCCATGGCGGCCCCCACCCCAGGAGCTCACCAGAGGCGCATACTCCACATCGTCCCCCAGCAGCCCCGTGTCATTGAGAGTGTACTTGGCCTTCTTCTGTACCGCATCCACCGGGCCCTTTTCCACCTGATGTTTGATGGCCTTGAAGAGCTTGTACAGGGGCTCGCCGGCACTGTCCTGGAGTAACACGGAGGGGAGGCTGGGAGGTCAGGGGACTTGGGGCCTGGAAGGGGCCCCCGGAGCCCTGGCCAGAGGCATGGACAGGGTTGACCGTGTCAGGGGCAGGAAGCAAACCTGTCCAGGCAGGGCCCACCTCAAGGTGCTGTACAGATGGGGGGACACTGGAGGGAATGGCAGCAGTCTGCCTCGCCCCTCAACCCCCAGCCAGGCTGCAGTGTAACCCACCTTAAGATACTGGTACAAGCAGATGGACATCCAGTTGGACAGCATCCTCTCTACCACAGTCTCAGACCTGGGGGTGCAGGGAGGCCTTGTAGCAAGTGACCCCGTAGTATTCCTGAGGCCCAACTGACTCCTCCAAGCACCCGGCCACGCTTGCGCCAGCGTCGCCCGTCCAGGCCTGGGTGTGGCCTGCAGTGAGGACTGCCCGGTGGCAGCACCAGCCCTTATGGGAAGTCCGCCACCTTTCCCCTGTTCTGCAGAGGACTTACGCTGTGACCAGCTGAAACCGCTGGACAGGAAGGGCTAGAGTCCGGCTTTGTGTTTGCTGCCAGGGACATCACCCCTAGGCTGACCCCACCACCACTGCTGGCTGGAACCTGCCGGCTCCTGGGTGCCCAATAGGCCTCTGTGCCCCCCACCACCAGCCCCCGTGTTCGCCCCGCCTGTGGTCCCGCCCATGTGCACCTGCGCAGCATCAGCTTGGGGTTCTTGGCCACCACATACTGCTCCAGGAGCTCCAGGAAGAGCGTGCGCATGATGTCTGTGTAGTACTCCAGCTTCCCGTGCAGCGCCACCGTCAGCAGGGACGCGAAGTAGACCTTGGCGCGGGCCGAGAACTCCCGCTGGTTCTCCAGGGTGTGGATGAACTGTGGGGGCCGGCGGTCAGAGCCTGCCCAGCGCCGCCTGTGCGCCCTCCCGCCCGCCCGCCGGCCACCGGCTCACGTTGATGAGGAAGGACTTGCTGTTCAGCAGGTTGGAGAACTGGTAGAGGGCCTGCTCCACCACCGGCCGCCGCGGCTCGGGGATGTCCAGCTTGCCAGTGATCATCACGTCCTTGTCGCCGTCCTTGGAGGGCAGGAAGAAGACGCGGTCGGTGTAGGTCTTGTAGTCCAGCACGGGGATGCCAGCCTCGTGCACGTCGTTGGTCTGGTCCTCCATCTCGATCATCAGGTCTAGGGGGAGGCTGGCGTGAGACGTCCCTGGCCACCTGGGGCCCTGATCCCCACACCACACACAGCGTTCCCGCCGCAGGAGGAGCCCAAGCACCAGCCCCCAAGCGGCCGCCGCCGAGCGGCCCCTACCCGTGAATTCCTTCTTGCAGCGGTCCCGCACACTCTCCTCCAGGCCCTCCAGCTGGGACTTGATCTTCTCATACTCTCGTTCGGCCTGCTGGCTCTTCCTCCTGTGGGGCACAGGGAGGCTCCTGGGTCCTGCCGGGCCGACTGCTCAGCTGCCCGGATGAGGAGGTGGATCTACACGCCTGCCTGTGCAGGGCGGCGGGTGAGGCCAGAGGGGCCGAGGCGGGAGGGCTGAGGGCTGGGGGTGTTGGCACAGCCGCGGGGCGGGCTCACCAGTAGCAGTAGACAGACACCGCGATGACAACCACCATGGGCACGATGACCAGCGGCAAGATGAGGCTGAGTGGCACATCGCTCACCCGTGTGTCGTACTCCACGCGGCCCAGCACCCACTCGCGAGAGCCGAACTTCACCTGCGTGGGGGGCCAGGTTCAGCGCGGTCCCGTGCGGGCACCTCCCGCCCGCCCCGTGCACGCACAATGAACTCAGGCAGGTTGTGTGTGGTGTCCCGTTTCTGCCGCCGCTTGGGCGGGGGCTGCACCTCCGGGGGCTCGCAGTACAGGTCGGTCTCCGTCAGCGTCTTCATGGTGCAGCGCTCGGCACCCACAAAGGCCTCGGCCTCCTGCAGCGTCATCGCCTTGTTCAGATTGGTGCCCTGGGGAGGGGGCAGCGGCCAGGGTGAGCAGGAGGGAACTAGGGACGCGTGGACCAGCTCTGAGCCCAGACCCGAACGGGACCCAGAGCGCCGGGGCTGCACCATCCTCACCCGGGCGTGGATGAGCTTGTTGACCTGCTTCTTGACACCACCTGTGAAGTTCTCAAAGGTGGGGTCAGGCACGTACTCGAAGGCCCCGGCCTCCGTCCTGAGCAGGGCACGGTGCCCGTCCATCTCGATCAGCACCGTGAGGTTGTAGGCCTCTGGCTCCTCGGGGACAGCCGGGGACAGGAAGACAACCTTGGTGTCGTTGTGGAACACGTAGTCCACGCCCACCACCTGCAGGCAAGTCCCAGCCGTCAGCCCCCGGGTGAAGACCCTGCCCTTCCTGGGCACGATCCCATTGGCCGGTGCCAGAGCTGAGCCCACACCAGGACTGACCGTCACAGGCTGCAGGGATTCAGCCTCCCGCGGCGGCTGCCAGGACTGCAGGGGCTCCGCGATGACCACCATGGCAAACCTCTGGATCAGGCTGAAGCCCTGACCCGTGACGTTGATGCTGCGACCACCACTGGGGAGGGCAGTGCCGCTGTGGGCTCGGCCGGCAAGGGTGGTCCCTGCGGGCTTTGCCCTCCCGTCCCCGCCCACCCTGGCTCTGCCCACACAGGGCTTCCACGTGCATGTGTGGGTCTGGGTGGGCAAAGGGGCAACACGGTGGGCCGTGCTGAGCACGGGACTGTGCCACCGTGGGCGGGGGGCACGCGGGGCCTGGTGAGCATGGAGCCCTGTGGTGTGCCCGTCTGGGTTTCTAGGAGGAAGTGGATCTGGGGTGCAGTGGGGTTTTCCAGAGGCTTCCTCCCGCTGCACAGACCAGCCCCACCACATTCCTTTCAGCGCAGTCAGCCAAGGGCACTGAGGAGGCAGCTGGGTGTGGGCAGAGTGGCACGGGGCGGGGCGCACCAGCCTCACCTGGCAAAGCTTCGCAGTGGCTCGAAGGCTCGCAGCACGGGGTTTTCACGGTAGGTGAAGAAGATGCTAGGGCTGGGCACCGGGGAGCCCCCATAGGAAACCTCCAGGGGCATCTGGCCCCGGGTCGCCTGGGGGCCTGTGACACACTGGAGCTGCGCCCCAAACTTCGTCCTGGGGAGGGAGGGTGCTAGTCTGCATCAACCCCTCCCCCGGCACCAGCCCCAGCCCGACCAGGCTGGCCCCGCCATCCCTTAGGGCCACTCAGGTCTCAGGAAGTGCCCCCCTCCATACCCAGGGCCAGGGCCAACCAGACTCAGCAGCTTGGCGGTGACACCCACACTTTACACGGGATGCCGTTGAGGGTCACCCGCACGTCCTCCTGGGAGCCCGTGTCCAGGTAGGTGCCGTGGATGGTCAGTGTGGTGCCGCCCGCCTGCGGTCCCTGCTGCGGCTCCACACTGAGAGGCTGGGGCTGCTGAAAGAGCCGCAGGGGCAGTCGGGTGAGGACGGGGCACAGGACACCCTTAGCCCTGGGCTGGATGGTAACTGTCGTGGGGAGGTGGCGGGCAGAGCCCTCCTCCCGGGTTCGGCAGGTCCCCGAGGCCAGGTGCTTACTTGGAAGGTGAACTGGACGTTGGGAGGCGAATGGCCGAGTTTCCCGAAGACGTCCACCTCGACACCCCCAGTGAAGGGTGCCTCTGCAGCCTCAATCACACACACGATCCTGGCGGACGACAGGCAGGGTGGCCCAGGCCCTCCCCGACCCACCCCTACCCTGACACCCTCACCCCCTCAGCCTCTCCACCCACCCCATCACCTGGAACCCCAGCGTGGGTACTGACACGGCCGACGCGGCCCGGGCCAGGGCCGTCCACTCACCGGGTGGACACGGAGTAACTTTCCGGCTGAAAGGCGCAGTTCTGGCCAGCCACGGAGATCCTCTGGATGTCCTCTGCTCGGACACCCAAATTGGACCCCAGGATGGTGATGCGGATGCCGCCACCGAGGGGGCCTGTCTCAGGCTGGATCTGAAACCGCAGAGCCGGGTGAGCAGGGAGGGGCTCAGGCCAGGGGCACGGGAGGGTGTGGGCCAGGCTTTGAGGGGCTCACCCTGGTGATGACGGGCGGCGGGCACTCGGAGGTGCCGTTGCACAGGGCCTCATACACGCACCTGCTCTGGCCCCCGCACCACGCACACCTGTAGTCAGGGTGAGCGGCCTGGCACAGGCTGCAGTCGCTGCGGCCAAAGGAGCAGTTGTAGAGGGTCACTGCGGGGAGAGCTGCCATCAGCGGTCACCCCGTGCCTGCCCAGCCCCCACCTGTCCCCACGGTGCCCACCTGTCCCCCCGCCCACCCCCCACTGCACCCGCCCGCGGCCCCCACCATGGAGCTTGCTGTCGATATTCTTGCCGTAAGACTTGACGTAGAGATGCAGAGGCAGCGTCTCGTTGGCATCGTGGGACAGCTGGGGAACACACAGGGGCACACTGCACTTCCCGCCCCCACAGAGGGGCGCGGGTCGGGGGTCACGAGGGCAACCACCCTGTGGCCACTGGGTCCCTTCCCAGCCAAGGGCAGCAGGGGAGGCCTTCAGGTGTCGGAAGCTGGGGAACCCCACGGACACTGCTCTGAGCCACTCTGTCCCCAGGGAGGCAGAGGGCAGAGGGGGCTTCTCCAGCAGTGAAGGGCACGGCAAGCCCCTGGCTGGGTTCTGGTCCCTGGGGTCTCCCTGCTGCCCCTCCCCTCACAGTCCTGGAGGTAACCCGCCACCCCACCCTGGGCCCTAGGGTCCAGCAACTGAGCCGGCCTGCCCTGGAGCCATACCTTTGGGGTCCGAAAGACGAAGGTCCCGGATTCCTGCATGCTCACCGGCTCCATGAACTTAAGCAAGTCACTGCCCACGTGCAGGGAAGAACCCTGCAGACCAACCTGTCAGGACCCTGGACAGGCGGCTCTGGTACCCTGGCCCTCCTCCCAGAACCCCTGCAGTCCCTCCTCAGTGCCTACAGTGTGAGCCCTCTCCTCACCCCACATGTGCCTGTCCCTCAGACTCTCCCATGCCAACTGACCCCTCGGCCACTCCGGAGTCCAAACACCTGTGTCTGCAGAAGCCTCTGAACGCCCTGTGTGGGTGTCCCCTGGTCACCTCCACCACTCATCCACCTGAGGGCATCGCCCGGCCCACCCGGCATCGTGGCCCCCACAGCTCCCTCCTCGGGAGGTGGCACTGGCCCCTCTACCTCCGCACGCCTGCCTCCTCCACCACCTCTGCTCAGTCCCATCCAAAGGCCCCTGCGTGCTCCCTCCTGGCTTCTGTCCCCGATATATCCTATGCCCTCTACCTCATGTGGGGGTCCCGAGTTGGGGAGCACGGGTGGAGCTCAGGCTACCACACACCCATCAGCACCGGCCTGCCGCAGCCTCCCTCCGCACCTTAGCCTGTCGCCTCCCGGCACCCCTCCCTCCGCACCTTCACAGTGTCCAGGTTCTTGCCCTGGAAGGTCACATCTGTCTCGTGGTTCATGGGGATCACCAGGGGGCTGGGTTCCAGGAACTGGGGACAGCTGTCCTCCTGGGAGAGCAAAGCTGGTCAGGTGCTGCCTGGGCACAGCAGAGCAGCCGTGTCCTGAACAGTCCCCCGAGGCCCTGAGGCCCCTCACCATGTCCCCGAGGCCCCTCACCATGTGGGCACGGATGATGCCGTCCTCGGGGTTGGGCGAGGCCTCCCGGCACTCGTGGTAGCGCAGGTCCCACTGGCAGGTCCAGCGGTTGCTCACGCAGGAGATGCACCTGCGTCCAGAGAGGGTTGTGAGCAGGGCTGGGTGGGTGGGTGGGGCGGGGTCGAGGGGCACGAGACACTCACGGCAGGTTCTCCTCCAGGCTCATGGCCTGGCGGCAGTCGTAGAAGGGGTACTCGTAGGAAGTGAGGAAGATATTGTCTCGTCTGAGGAGGAGCTGGATGGTCACAGCCACGTGGTCTGCAGACAACAGAGAGGACGGCATCAAGGTGGAGGCCGCAGGGCCGAGGGCCAGGCTGAGCCTCCCCTGGGGCTGACTCCGGGGGCCGAGGTGGAGACGCCTGGTCTTCAGATGGCGCCTGCCAGGACGCCCGTTCACGCTGGGCTGGGCCTGCCACCTGCTATCAGATCTCGGTTCGGGTGTCGGGCCCAGTGCGGGGTTTGCCTTCCTCCCCAGAGCCAGGCTGCTTTCGTACCCTCTGTTCCCGCAGGCACTGAGGGCAGCGGCTCCTTGGAGTCTGGGTAGGACCTGCCAGGTCCCTGCCCACGTCACTGCGTGGCCCCACTGCCCCCAAAACTCAAGGGATATGGGCGTGACGCCTGCCCTGGCCCACATGTGAGGCCCTGCAGCCTCTGGGAACCGCCCTGCTCTCTCAGGCTGGGCTGGACACGGCAGGGAGGGGTGACGGGCGTCTGCCCAGACAACGGGGCCTGGCACCTGGCACCCAGATGCTGCTCTGGACATGATGAGGAAGCAGGCTGAAGACAAGTCACCCTCACTATGGGCCTGGGTGGGCGTGGCTGCGGACAGCCCTGGTGGCCCTGCAGCCTCTGGGAACAGCCCCCACTGTCTCAGGCTGGACAGGGCACCCGGATGCTGCTCTGGACGTGATGAGAGAACAGGCTGAAGACAAGTCACCTTTGTTACGGGCCTGGGGGCATGGCTGCAGACAGCCCTGGGGGCCAGAACCTCCCCCACCAGGCACAGCAACCCCACCACAGGCTTCATTCAGGCTGGGCCCCTGGAGGGGCCGCAGAGTGTGCCTGTGCCCAGCTTGCACCCAGGGGCCAGCAGAGGCAAGAGCCCACGTGCACAGGGCCCCGTGTGACCGAGAAGGGCCACCTGGGGGCTTGGAAGGGGCCTCACCCTGGCCTGGCGGCGTGATGGGGATGCTGCTTGGGGAGTTGCAGATGACGGTGCCGCCCTCCACACGGGCCGGGTGTGGCGGCGACTCCCCAAAGAGGCACAGCAACTCATCCTCCTTGCTCAGGGCGGGGAGGGGGCTGACGGTCAGCTGCACCTGAGGGAGGAGCCCTGCAGCTCACACCGGGAACCCCAAGTCCTGTCTGCCCACCTACCCCTGACTCGACCTCCCTGTGTGTGTGGGCGCACGTCCCAGAGGAGCCTCCAGAACCTGACTTCGCATCTTCCAACACAGGCCCCTCTGTGGTCACCCCAGCAACTCCTGGGAAAAGGCCTGGGTCTACCCTGGATAGGGACAAGCCCCACCCCTACCCACCCAGGTCACAGGGATCCAGGGAGCCAATGGAGGGTGGGCTCCATCACTAAGGCTCAGTGCCCGGAGCCCAGCGGGGGGAGATGTGGAGCTCTCCCCTGCCTGTCCCAACAGCTCCTAGCCTGGGGGAGCCCCCACCTGGCCGAGCCTGGGTCCGAGCACCTCCACCCCAGCCCCACCACGCACCTCCCCCTGGGCCCGCCGGCTCATGTTCTGTGGCTGGGCGCTGGTGATGGCCACGCAAGACTTGCTCCGGCTCCACAGCCAGTGGCTGGCCTCCTCGGCCCGTGGACACTCGGCCTTCCGGGTGCATCTGCAGGCGCAGGGGGCGGCCTCAGCACTAGGACTCCCTCAGCCCAGGGTGGGGTCTTGTTCTCCCAGGACAGTGCAGTGTGTCCCCCGACCCAAGCCATGACCTACCAGGATCCCAGAGGCAGGCTGTGTCCCCGATCCCCCCCAGGCACTCACCGTCCCTCGACGACGCACCAGCCGCAGTAGGGGTCCTGCGAGTCGCGGCACTGGGTGCAGGTCGGGTAGCTCAGGCACTCCTGCACTGGCAACCGGAACACCTGGGGCAGCGGGGCGGAGAGTGGGACCATGGCAGAGGCCACACGGGCCTTCCGCAGACCCCGGATGTTCCCAGACCGCCAGCTTGACCCAGCTTTGTCCCGGGGCCTCGAAAGCCTCAGAAACCTCAGGCTTGTTAAACAGTTCTGGCTCTGTGTGGCCATGGCCTCCTGGCCATGCCGAGCCCACGGAACCCGGGAGGTCTTGGCTGTGGGGTCTCCTGGGGCAGCTCCCCTCCTCTGTACTGGTTCCCTCTGAGGGGTACTCCTAGGCCCGGCCTGAGGGGCTCTTACACCAACCCCCCACAAAGCTTGGGGCCCAGGCCCATGTCCCCCACTGACTGAGCTCACAGAGGCTGTGCCGGGACCCCGTCTTGCCATCCACCCTCAGAACACCCAGGTCCCTTCCATCAGGACGGGGCACAGGCGGGGCCAGAGGGAGAGACCTGGTTGAGACCACACAGGACAGAAGGAGCGGCAGAGACAGGGGCAGTGCCAGAGACACAGGATGGAGACACTGCCCGGGACCCGTCCAGCCGCCCCTCTTCCGGCCCGAGGAGAAGGGCCTGGCTCTGCAGCACCCAGTCCTCCTCTGGCCCCCAGGCCTGTCATAAGGGCACACTTGGCCTGGAGTGCTCTCCGCGGTGCGTCCGGCTCACCTTGTCCTGGGTCATGGCGTACAGGCTGGCCAGGTCTCCAGACAGTACCAGGTCGCGCTTGACTCTCTTGTTTATCTCCACAAGGATAGAGTCGTACTCTGAGGAGGTGCCGTTCGGGGTGAGGTACACCTGTGTGCATGAGGGCAGGCTGGTGAGGGCACGGGCCTCGCGCACAGACAGGCCCTCCAGAGCCCCCCTGCCCCAGCCTGGGCCAAACCTTGAGGATGCGGCCGTCAGAGGTGCCCAGAAAAGCCACGGCGTGGTTGTTCTCGGCGGTGACCGTCACGGCCGTCAGGTTCAGGCCTCCACGCTGCAGCACAGCCGTGGCTTTGAGCCCGTCGCGGCTGCCCAGTGGGTAGGGCAGGTGCTCCGAGCCACACGGGAAGCTCTGGCTGGAGCCCTGCGGACCGCAGCGTGTCAACGGCAGGCAGACCCCCCGTCCTGAAGGGCCCTCCCAACTCGGGCTCCAAGACTTGGGACAGGCCCTTCCCTTCGGCACACGTGCCCCACACACGTCCCCGCGAACAGGGCCCACATGGCAGGGAGCCCCACCGTGCTGTTGTGTGACCCAGTGCCCGACACAGGCCTGGGACTGGTGCCGGCGTGAATGGCACTGAGACACGCAGCACCCACCCACGCGAGCACCCACGCTGGCGAGAACCACGGCCACACTGCTCACGTGCACCCTCCCCAGCAGGCTGGGACACGCAAACCCACACACGGACGCCTGCAGTCCGGGCCCCGCCAGAACACACGGAGGCCCATACCGGCGCGTGGCCGCCGCACAGGATCTCGCCGTGGAAGGGCTTGTAGAAGATGTCACGGGATTCCCGTGGGGTTGCAGAAGATTCCCAGGTGCCTGTGTAGCAGGCGTTGCGGTTGGCCTCCATCTTGGCGTGCACCTCGTCCAGCGGGAACAGGCAGAGGCCCGCACCAGGCCCTCCACTGCTCCGGCCGTCTCTGCTGAAGGCAGCATACAGCACCCTGCCAGAGCCAGGCGCGGCCACGGAGGCCGCCAGGCAGGTGCCAAAGGCCGCGGCATTGGCGTCGGGGTCCCGACACTGCAGGTCCATCTCCAGGTAGGAGTAGTAGTTGGGGTCCTCTCTGCACATGCGGGCCAGCAGCGTGCGGTTCTGGGCCGGGTGCTTGTCCTGCTGGTTGAAGACAAAGAAGACGTAGGGGCCGTCCTCGAAGGCCGCCACGAACTGCTGTGTGTTGGTGGACAGGTAGCCGGCCTTGTAGGTGGCGTGGTCCGTGTAGGCTTCAAAGGCTTCCCTGCTGTCGGTCCGGTCCAGCAGCCGGGTGCTCACGATGATGCCGTTGTCGTGCGGCCCGTTGCCTTTGCCCACAAACAGCACGCGGTCACCGGGACCCGTGGAGCTCACCAGCCCCACCGTGGCCACGCCCTCGTCATTGCTGGCCACGAAGGACTTCTCGCCGCTGCCGTCCTCGTAGAACAGGCGGAGGGAGATGTTACTCAGGGCACGCAGGGCGCAGATGCCCTTGAAGAGGCTCCCGCACTCCACCAGGCGCTTCCTGGGAGGGTCGAGCAGCAGCAGCTGGTTGACATTGTCGGTCATCTCAGCCTCGTGGCACTGGCTGGCCTCGATGGGCGGCGTGCACTTCTTGTTGTCCAGGGCCGGGCCCGTGGCCACCTGCTGCTCCAGCTGCAGCTTGGCATCCAGCTGGTAGAGGGCATTCACCGCCCCCAGGTACACCACGCCTGAGGCCTCGTCCACAGCCAGGTGGTTCAGCTCTCTCTCGCTGCGGAAGAAGTCCAGCTTGCGGGACCTCAGGCTGCCAGCCGCACCCAGCAGGCCCAGCAGGGTCAGGGCCCAGAGCTGCAGTGCCATTGCCCCCGGCACCCTGTGGGAAGAGTGAAGGGTCAGGGGAGCCCCGGCCCAGAGGATCCCCCATAAAATCCCTCTCCGGGCCCTGCCCCAAACGTCAGAACATGGGACAGAGAGGATCGTGCCACTCCACCAACTGAGGAACCCGGAGCTCCGCCCCTTCCTGCTTCACACCCCCGCCATCCTCAAGATCTTGCTGGAGACCACCTCCCAGCCCTCCTCAAGGCCACCTTGACCGACCACTGGGGCCAAGGCACTGCCACTGCCCGCTACAGGATCCCTCCCAGAGGTGCTCACAACACCGGCAGGCCTAGTCCCGAGGCAAGGAGTCGACGCCCCCAGAAAGGCTCTCAGCTGCTCACACACACGCCCCCTGACCTGTGACCCCAAGCAGCTCCAGGTGGTCGGGAGGCACTGGCCCCAGCGCACAGGCTCAGGCTGACAGACAGACCCCTGGACGTTGGAACAGGCAGCTCACATATGGGGCGGAGGCGAAGTACACGGGAAATCGGAGGCTCGGGTGAGAGCGAGGGGTGAAGGACACGGGAAACTGGACAATCGGGTGAGAGCGAGGGGTGTACTGTGCATACCCCAGCAAGTGCACATGCTGTTTACAACTGCCCACCAGAGCCCCAGGCAGCCTGACCGCCTCCAGGCCCCCTGCCCTGGTGCAACAGTGGAAGCCAGCAATCACCCAGCAATCACCCACCACTCCTCGCACTTGGCCCATGCCACCCCCCAGGGCAGAGCCTCCGATGTCGGCCCATGCCGCCCCCAGGGCAGAGTGTCTGGTGTGGACACAGGGGAGGCAAGAAGGGGACCTGGGGAGCCGTGAGCAGCTCCAAATCCACCAGGTCTCAGAAGGGGAGGCCCCCAAGTGTTTGGGCTAGACAGGCTGTGTCCATGTGTGTGTGTAACTGAGCACGTCTCGGTGTGGTGTCTGTGCCTGCGTCTGGCCTGGGTCTGGGTGGATGAGGGGGATGTGTGATGTGACAGGTGAGCTGCTGAGGACCAGGCTAAGTTAAGGGTCTCCCAACAGGAGGACGATCCAAGGCCACCCAGGACATGTGTGGTTCTCCCTCCTTCCTTCCCTACCAAACTCAGGTGCACCTTGGGGGCTCAGACACGAGTGGCAGACAGGGCCCTTCTGCCTCCGAGCTCTTCCTCAAGGTGGTCCGTCCCTCCCACGCTAGGGACCCTGCTCCATCCTGGCCAGTGATCCCTGCATCAGCCTCCCTGCCAGTGCCCCCTCCTCATGCTGCCAACCACCCCCACTGCTGGGCCCACCGTCATCTTCCCTGAGTGCACCAACCCTGGGGGCTCCCAGGTGTACAGGGCAGCCCTGCCATGGCAGGTGCCAAGGGGGTCCAGACCTGATGGCAAAGGGTCACGAGGGATGCAGGCCCTGGCCTCCCCCACCTCCCTGTGCAGGCCCACGCCGTGCCTCCAGAGGGACTGCCACACCCTCTCAGGCCACCGCAAGTGTCACCTCCCTGCATACGTCTCATCCCCTCGAAACACAATCCTCTTTCTCACCACCTATTTGAAAGTTCTGCTGGGCCTGGTGGCTCACGCCTGTAATGCCTGTAATCCCAGCACTTTGGGAGGCCGAGGCACGCGGATCACGAGGTCAGGAGACTGAGACCAGCCTGGCCAACGTGGAAAAACCCCGTCTCTACTAAAAACACAAAAAATTAGCCGAGTATGCTGGCACCCGCCTGTAGTCTCAGCTACTCTGGAGGCTGAGGCAGGAGAATCACTTGAACCCGGGAGGTGGAGGTTGCAGTGAGCCGAGATTGCACCACTGCACTCCAGCCTGGGTGACAGAGTGGAACTCTGTCTCAAAAAAAAAAAAAAAAAGTTTTAAGTGTGGAAAGAACAAGTCACAAAATGCAAATGTTTCCACATCCCTGTGTCTCTGACGGCCAGGCTGAGCCATGACAGCCTTGTGACCCATTTCTCAAGTGAAGAAACTGAGGCACGGAGTGAAATTTGCCCAAAGCCACACTGCGGGCATGGGTGGGGCTGGGATTCCGACCTGCAGTGGAAGCAGCTTGGCCTCTGACCGCTGCGTTTCTCCACCCTTTGACAGCCCCCGGTCCCTGTGGCCTCTCCTCCCAGGAGGGCAAGGAAGCCCACTCTGTGGCTCTGTAGCCAGGGGGGAGGTGTTTCTCCCGAGCCTCAGCTTTGGGTGAAGCTGCATCTACTGGCACAGCCGCCCTCCACCTGCCCGTGGCACCCCGTTCTGATTGCCCTCACGCTTCCTGAAATCTCTTGAGGTGCGACCAAGATGCAACCAACCGACAACATCTGAACAACCCCAGGGCCCGCATGAGTGAGATGGGGCTGCACTGGCCTTCCTGCTCCCTGAGGACGTGCCCATCAGACAGGCAGCTCCTGTGCCGCACAGAACCCCCTCCCTGCACCGGGGATTCAGTGCTCAGCTGCTGCCCAGCTCCTGAAGCCCCCTGCCCAACCCCTGGAGCCCCCAGGTGCCCACGAGCGCAGCAGCCGCTGGGAGGGGTGACACCCACAGGCCAGGGAGTTCCTGGCCACTTGATGGCAGAGGCTGGGCAGGGCCAGGGGACCCCAGGCTTCACCCCGACAGGGGTGATCAGCCAGAAGATGCTGGTTTTAGTGAGAGACAGGAAGATTCTACGAGCCCACGGGAACCACTGGGCGCGATCTTGGGGGAGGGGGTTCTATGCCCAGCTCAGCCAGGGTCCCCCACTGTGGCTCAGTGGCCTGTCCAGGGGGAGAGGAGAGGAGGGTACAGAAGTCCCAGGCCTCCAAGAGACGCCCACAGGCGACAGCTCCAGCCCATGGCCCTACCAGGGAGGAGCAGCGCCTGCCTGAAGGCCCCCCAACCCCTGCCGCGCCCCTCTCCCACCCATGGCCATCCGGGGGCAGGTCCCGCAGGCCCCCGCCTTCTAAGTGCACCCAGTGGCGCCAGCGGGGGCAGGCAACAACCAGGCCCCTCGGCCCTGAGCCCAGGCGTGCTGCCCTCCCGTCCCGGCCCGGCTCATCCGGCCCAGCTCACCCGGCCCTGCTCTCGGCCCTGCGCAGCTCCCGGGAATGAATGGAATGCGCCGCAGCCGGGAAGGGAGCGCGGGGGCGGCGCGGGGGCGGGGCCCACGGTCCCCTGGGATCTGACCCGGACTGAGGTGGGGCAGCTTGGAGAACCCTGCGGCGCCCCCAGCCCCAGGAAAAGCAATGGCTCTGGGCCCCCACCGGCCACCCCTCACCCGTCCCCATCAGCTTCCACCCAGGGAAGCCACTCACCCACCCACCAGGGCTGTAGGGGCCCCGGTGCTGGAAGAAGGCTCTGCTGTCCCTGCCAGGGGCTGGCACACCCTAAGTGCTCAATAAACACCACCGTGTGCCACCGGGGAAAGCCTGACTCGGCCCGTGCTCCTAGGGCCCCGCCGGCCCAGGCCTTCCAGGGTGGCAGGCGACGCTGGGGTCACACCCTACAGGTAGCAGCTGCCTTCTCGTTCCTGGACAAACAAGGCCTCAGGTGACCTGCCTGCCCAGGCCCAGGAGCAAAGGGCAACCCACCGGACCAGCAGCAAAGCTCAGGCAGTGCAGGAGGCGCCCGGCACAGCCAGCTCCACTTCCTGCTGCCTGTGTTCCTGGCACAGGAGGGAGGGCGGGCGGCAGGCATTTCCTGTTCTGAAGCCCTCCTGGAACCCCCACTTACGGGGCTGGCGGGGATTTCCTCCGGCCCTCTGTTGCCTTCCTCCTGGCTGAAGCTCGGAGGGGCACTTTCAGGAGACCACACCAACTCTGGCTGCTGCTGGCCCACCAAGCGTCTGCACGGGCACCCCCATCACCACACCCCCAACGCCCAAATTCCCAGCCCTAATGTCCCAGAACCCGGTGCTCCAGTCTCACTGCAGACCACTCCACCTGAGCGAAAGCTTGGCCTCAGAGAACCAGGGGGGCCTCACAGCGTGCTGTGGGCAGGGAAGCTCCCTACTTCCATCCAGGCCAGGCCATGGGAGGAGCAGCAGAGTGACACGTATGGTTGAAACCTGGCTGGACAGAGGCTTGCAGACACCACATGGCAGTTCTAGATACCTCCAGCCTCCCTGTCCACAGGGCCCCAGCCACCCACTGCCTTTCCCAGGTGGGGTGCAGCCCCCTCACCGAGGCTCCAGTGATCCAGCTCAGTTTCTGCTCCAGGCCAGCATCGAGATTCTCTAGGAGGCAAAGGAGAGACGCCGGTCACAAGAGGAGCCCAGTCACAAGAGGAGCCCCCTACCTCTGTCCCATGCTGGTGGGGGCTGGGGTAAGAAATAACCCACAGGACCCTATCTGGCCTTTGCCTTCTTCCTCTGGCTCCTGCACAGTCCCTTCCTCAGACACCTCCAGGGCTCCTGGCACTCCCCTCTGTCAGAGGCTTTCTGCCTGTTTAAATTAGGTATGGCTATTACTTTGCTTAAAATAAAAGTTGCTTTCTGAGGTCGGGTGCAGTGGCTCACGCCTGTAATCCCAGCACTTTTGGAGGCCGAGGCGGGCGGATCACGAGGTCAAGAGATGGAGACCATCCTGGTGAAGACAGTGAAACCCCGTCTCTACTAAAAATACAAAAAAATTGGCCAGCCGTGGTGGCGGGCGCCTGTAGTCCCAGTTATTCAGGAAGCTGAGTCAGGAGAATGGCGTGAACACGGGGGGTGGAGCTTGCAGTAAGCGGAGATCGCACCACTGCACTCCAGCCTGGGCGACAAAGTCAGACTCCATCTCAAAAACAACAACAAAAAAAGTTGCTTTCTGAAAAATATACACACCCATGACCCCGAAATTTCACTTACTAGCTGTGTGACCTTGGGT
>NW_012103009.1:561180-564171 GCF_000951045.1 Mandrillus leucophaeus | reverse complement strand
CAACAGCCACTACCACAACCAAGGTTCGGCTACTGAATCCTGCTCAGGCCCCAGAGTCCACTCCAGCCTGGCCAGGTTGGGTGCCAGCAAAGCGCCTCCTCCGGCAGGGCCAGGCCCCGCTCTCCTCCCACCCCACCAGGATCCTCATGTGCCCTGTGCAGCAGGACCCAGGGTTGGACATGCGGTGACACCAGCAGCAGGGAGGCGGGAAGGGAGGTGAGCGTCACAGCTGTGCATGGATTGTGCTACCGTGCCGCACAGGTAAGGGTTAACCCGGCCAAAGGGCTGGGGGAGGATGAGGTTTGATGGGCAGAGAGTGTCCTTTCGACCTGAGACCTGAGACTCAACAGCGCCTTGTGAAAAGGGCAAACTCCTCTGGCAAACTCAGAAGCCAAAGCACAGGGCAGCACCGGGCCTCCTGAGAAAGCCGGGACCCGCTGGGACTGGAGTGGAGACTGCAGCTCCTGAAGGAGGTGGCAGCCATGGCGGTGGCACAGTGCCCCCAGACCTGCCACCTTGAAGGGACACCATGCCAGCCTGTGTGCCCCTGTGCCCACTCCCTCAGCCTCCTGCAGCCCCCAAACTTCTCCCTGCAGCACACCCCCAGGCCCCAGCCTCCACCAGCCCAGGCCCTGGGGTTGGGGGGATCAGCCAAGGTCAGGGGAGGCTGGCCTCCTCCCTGCCCATCCCGCACCCCCTAGAACGACCTCCCCCGAGAGATCGATCCACTCAGGAAGCCAGAGGCAGGGCCCATACTTCACTCTCCTGGAGGGGGCTTCCTGCTGTCCTCTCCCCTGGTCCTCACAGTGGAGGAAGGCCATGGATTACCCCTCCCAGAGAAGAACACCAGGATCCCTCCACCCTCAGCCTGGGGCCCTTCCTGGCCCAAGTCTACCTCCTCTGCTCGGCCTCTGGCTTCTCCTACCTCCATCCATCTTGCTCTCAATACTGAGCCAGGCTCCATCTCCCTCTCACAGGATTCCCGCTTAGCTATCCCAGAAAAAGGAGCTTCTTCCTTAGGTGGCTGTGGTCATACCCGAGGCTGTTGCACACAGGGACCTCAAGGCCTGAACTCCGGAGCCACACCACTGAGTTCACACCCCAGGTCTGTCACGTTCTGGCTGGCTCATGTGGGCCATTCAGAAAGCTGCTCTGTGCCTCAGTTTCCCCATAGGTAGTCTGGGGTCATTATGGCACCCACCTCAGAGGGCTGCCTTGAGGTTGAGTGGGTGTGGAAATCTTTACAGCTGTGCCCACTCAGAGAAGGTACCCAGGGAATGCTGCCTCACGGCATTCCCAAGTCTGTGTTCACTGTGCTCCCCAGAAAGCCCCTGCCCATCCTTTAGTTCCAGAGACACCCTCTCTAACCCAGCCCCTGAGGGACTGGCCTTCTCTGTGGTCCGTGGTCTTCACCCACAGGGCGTGGCCACACACCCCCACCCCCCGCCCCAACAAGTCTCAACACTGGATCTGGCCACTAGGCACCTGCCGGTCCAAGCTCAGTGAGCCAGGAAGGGGTGGCGACATGCAGGGGTGGGAGCTAGAAAGTACACCTGCCCCCTTAGGTCACCCCCAGGCCAACAGAGCAGAAGGGTCTCCTCACCCAATCAGAACTCCGATGGGGGCCAAGGGCAGCCCAGGGATGCTGGGCCTCCCTCCTCCGCCCTAGACAGTCTAGGAGGGAGCAGGAGTTGCTTGCTGGCTGGGCGCCTGTGGTCCCCTCCTCAGGTCCCCTTTTTTTTTTTCTGACCAGCAGCCCCAGGCCCCTTGCACAGGCTGAGTCTGTCTCCCACCCCTCTCACCAGGTAATGGTAAACAAGAGGCATCTAAAGGGGAAAGACAGAGCCCTACTCCAGATGAAGCCAAGAGTGGGGGCTGCCAGGTCCCCCAACTCCTGCCAGCCTTGGTTCTGAGACCGCCCCAAGTCTTGGCTGCACTGGGAGACGGTTCGGTGGGGGGGCTAAAATTGGGGGTTCTGCCTTTCAGTATTTTCAAGCAAACAGACTGAGCCATTCTTTTCTTTTCTTTTTTTTGAGACAGAGTCTCACTCTGTCACCCAGGCTGGAGTGCAGGGGCACGATCTTGGCTCACTGCAACCTCCGCCTCCCGGGTTCAAGCAATTAATCCTGCCTCAGCCTCCTGAGTAGCTGGGACTACAGGTGCACGCCACTACACCTGGCTAATTTTTTGTATTTTAGTAGACATGGGGTTTCACCATGCTGCCCAGGCTGGTCTCGAACTCCTGAGCTCAGGCAATCCGCCTGTCTCGGCCTCCCAAAGTGCTGGAATTACAGGCGTGAGCCACCACACCCAGCCAGACTAAGCTATTCTTAATGCTAAAATCAAACCAGCACAAAGCAGTCAGGCCCAGTGGGAGGAGGGGCCCAGCTTGGGGGCTGCTCTTGGCCAGGCCAGGCTGTGGGCTCTGGCAGGGGAACCAGAGAGGGCAGGGGCCAGAGGAGGGGGCAGAGAAGGTGGATGGGCAGCTGCCAGACCGGGGCCAAGATGGGGACCCAGGCAGCCCCAGCAGCCATGGAGAACTAGGACAGCTCAGGCCTAGGCCTGAAGGACGGGAGGGGGTGGCATGAGGACAACCCTCCACTGCTGCGGTGCAGCACGCAGGGGTCCTAAGGCTCTGCAGCCCTCCGGGGCTCAAAGGACTGGGGTGGGCACAGGCCCTGCACTGGGGGACCCCGGTGCGGGGGCGGGTGAAGCAGCCTCGACAAAGTGAGCGATTGGCTGCCCCAAGGCCAAGACGCATCTGAGAGCGGTCATCCCGGAACGGGGAGACAGGCGTCACAGAGAAGCCAGGGAGCCCCCGCAGCCAGCAGCCAGAGGGCCGGGCCAAGGCTAGCGACACACGCAAATCTGCAATTAGCCCAGAGCGCTAAACAAATCAGAGGAAACAAAACAGGAGCGCCGGCGAATCCCAGCCTCCGCCGTTTTCAAAACAAGCTCGAGGGGGGCACCGCGGGGCGGGGGCCTGGGGGG
>NW_012103009.1:553594-560174 GCF_000951045.1 Mandrillus leucophaeus | reverse complement strand
CGCGTCAGCGTCCACAGCGATCCCCGCTGGACTCTCGGCCGAGGACCCCTCCCAGGTGGAGGCCGTCGCGCCCCTTCCCCGCCAGCCTGGTTCCAGGGCGGGGCTCCTTCTTTGGGGCCAGCCTCTCCTGCAGTCTGGGCTCTGGGTCCCAGCAGGAAAAGTCACCCTGGCTGGCGGCAGCGACGGGGTCACCAGCCCAGGATCCTGGGGGTGCCTCAAGAAGCCCCAGCTCCTCCTGTCACCTGCTCCAGCCGGGCTGGTCACAGGCCCCACTGGTCCACACCTCCTGACGCACCCAGGCCACCTGGTACCCAGGGACTCTGTACCTAGCCCTGGCCCTCAGGCACCCCCTGAGCTCACCTGGCCATGCCCAAGGGGCCTGCCCCAGCCCCCTCCCTGCCTCACCCGCCCCAGCCCCCTCCCCGCCTCGGTACCAAGTGAAGTCTCTGTATATGGTGGGTTCCCTAGACCCGGGCCGCAGGCTGCCCTCCCATCCTACACACAGCTTCGAGGCCCTCCTCAGCCTCCTCTCTGGCCACCGCCCACTGGCGCATCTGGAGGAGGGTCCTCGCCAGCCCTGACAGAAGGTGGGATCCAGTTGGCTATGGTGCCCTGTCCCCACATGTGCCAGGCCTGCAGAACCATTCTCCTCAGCCACCCCTTTTGGGGTCCCAGCCCCCATCCTGTCCAGCCTGGGCACAGCTGCAGCCCCCTCTTGCTACACAGCAGTCCTTCGGGTCAGAAATCTGGGCAGCGCAAGGCACCCACTGATGTCCCTGTGCTTCCTGAGGACCTCCTGCGGGAGGGGCGGGCACTGCCAGGCGCTCGGGGCACACACATGAAACCAGTGGCCACTGCAGGAACCACTAGCTCATCAGGACGGGACGTGTGGTCAGACAGCCGGCGGCCACGGAAGGACTCTCGTGGGATTCTGGGGCTCGGTCACTTGGAGTCTCTCCTGAAAGGAGGCCTCCGGGCCCACCGGTGCCCAGTCCCACCTGCAGGCTCTCCTCTGAGTGGCCCCCACGCATCTCCCCCTTTCCAGTTCAACCTCACAGCACCCAGCTGCTCAGAGACCAGGTCCTGCCTGGATGCAGCTGGCTCAGGACCAGCCCCCGCCCACAGCCCCCTTCTCACCCCCGGGGTGGGCGTGGGGGGTGGATGGGTGAGGCCCCAGCCAGTGAGCAGTAAGCAAGGCCTGTAATCTCCCCGTCAGCCTGTCAGAGCCTCAGCGGTCGCCCCAGCCCCGCCTCTCCCATCACTGCTGAACCCCACAATTAGCTTGGGGCGCCGCGCCAAGCCTGTGTGCCAGACACCGCTTGCACACATGACCACACATGTGCAGACACACACGGCTGGGTGCTGCCGGAAGAGCTCTGCCAACAGGGTCTCACCCCAACACCCAGAACTCGCCCCCAGTACAAAGAGCCTGGGAGAGATGCCTCAGCCTGGGGCACTTGGGTTGGGAGAGGCAGTGGGTAGCTGGGATCTTGGCAGTGGGGGTCTCAGAGCCTGGCATGCCTGGAGCCCCGAGGGAGGGGCCGTGTGTGGCATGGGGGAAGGGGGCGGGGGCAGGGCCGTCTCAGCAGGGGAGAGGGGCTGCATCTGCCCAGGATGACTTGGGGGTGGCATGGGGGAAGGGAGGGCAGAGGCAGGGCCGTCTCAAAAGAGGAAAGGGGCTGTGTCTGCCCAGGATGAGTTGGGGGCTGGTGAGGCACAGGGTGTTGGGCAGGATCTGGGTCCAGGCCAAGGGTGAGGCGCCCCAGGATGTGGGCTGGGCCCCACAGGGGCAAACACTCAGGGCTTTGGGAGGCTAGAGGGACCGGGATTTCCCAATGAGGAAATGCCCATCTCAGAGTGGGGGCAGGTCAGTGAGTGGGAGGTGAGGCCCGTGGCCGGCGCTGTGTGCGGAGGTGGGTGCCCCTGGAGGCCAGGTCCAGCCCCTTGCTCCACACGAGGGCTTGCTCTGTTCGTGGTGGAGCTGAGGACTTCGAACCCCCCAGGGACTGGTCAAGGGTCACTGGGCCCCAGGTCTAGATGCGGAACTGGGGGACCCTCCGGCGAGCTTTGCTGGGCCTGGGTGGCCTGCCCGGGGTGCCCCGCCTTCCCGCCCTCCTCCCTAACATCCTTTTCTCCTGAGGTCCCTCAGGGTGGTCACCAGATCAGGCCTGGTGCCAAGATGGGAGTGGGGAGGCCAAGCCCCTCAGCTCCCCTGGCCAATCTCTGAGGCTGAGAGGGAGTGGGGGGGCCATGCTGGAGCACCTCCCTCCCACCACCTGCCCCTCGCCCCTGTCAACTGCTGGCTCCACTTAAAATAGCTTCTCCCCCTCACTGGTGGGAGGGAGGCCCTGGTGTCAAGCCGGTGAGGCTGGAGCAGGGCTGGGCACGGGGCCTGGGCTCAGCAGTGTTCTGTGCCCTCCATCTCCTCCAAAGCAGGCCCCAGCTCTGAAAACACACCTGGCAGAGCTGGGATCCACAGTCCTCACCTCCTGCTGGTCCTCAAACCCCGTTCTCCATGGCTAGGTCTCTGAAAGACTTGGATTACCCCCAAGCCCCCCGCCATCCCGCCAAGCTGTGGCCCCCATGCCACCCTACCACCTCTGAGTCTCACAGGCCCAGGCCTCCCTTGCTTCCCCCAGGAGAGACCCCCCACGCTCCTGCTTCTGGCCTGTCCTCAGAGCCCCAGAACTCACCTAGGTTCAAAGCCAGACCCCAGCTGAGGACGGAGCCTGGGCCCCAGGCAGGTGCAGTGAAAATCACAGAGCAGGCTCCCACGCCGGCCACTCATGCGGCCTGAGGCATAGCCCCCTGGAAACTGCCTCAGCCTTCAGCACCCCGCCTCGGACCAGCAGGGCAGGGAGGTTCCTCCTCTGAGAAGCCCTCAAAGCTGCCTGGAAGGAGTGGGCAGTGCCCCCAGCCACCAATCTGACAGTGGTCCAATCTGTCTCTGAGCAGGTGGCATGCTGGCTCGGGGTCCCAGACCACAGCAGAAGGTCACCTGGGAAGACAGCCCCACCCCTGCACAGGGCTTGTGGGCAGGAACCGTCCCAGCCACGGGGCAGACGCCCTTGCCTGGCCCCTCGGGGGGCCGTGTTCACACAGGAGGCCTTCTCAAGAGGTGGACACCAAGCATTTTCCTCTTTCTCACTCTTGCTGTGGGGCCCAGCTGGCGCAGCATCGGGCCCAGAGGTCGGTGCTGGACACTGTGACTCCACCCAGGGCCCCCCCAGGGAAGCTGCTGACCAGCTGTGCCAGAGGGGCCAGGGGCCCTACCCCCAGGAGCCCAGTCCCTGCCCCTGATGCTGCTGCTGCTGGCAGAGCTGGGGGCAGAACTGGGGCAGCACCTCCCTCTCCTGCTCCAGGCCTGGGCCAGGACTCAGCGGGCACTGGAATGAAGAACTATTGGCTTTCAGAAGCCAGGAGACCTCAGAGGGCTGAGGAAGAGAGCTGGACCTGCCCCCAAGCACCCTGATCCCAGCCCAGGGCAGTCTCCTCCCTCACCTAGCCTGGGACACGAGGCAGCTCAGGTGTGGCCTCGACCAGGCCTCGGGGGCCATCCCCAGGGAAGGCCACCAACCACAGTGGGCCCTCGGTGTGGGCCGGCCTCTGGATGTGAAGGGCTCCAGGATCTGGGCTGCAGAGGCAGGACTGTGGGAAATAGAACCCCCGGCTCCTCGGCCAGGCCAGCCCCAGTCTCCTCCCCAGACACAGACATCCCCAGGGGGTGGGGCAGACCTGCAGTACCACCAGGGGCAGCCTGCCCCACCATCCCTGGCTCCGCTGGGCCTGGGGCCAGTCACTGTCACAGGTTCCTGAATTTCACACAGCAGGGCGGACCCACTGCGGGGGGGCGGGGTGCCAGCATTCAGGGCCAGACAGCAGGGGCCCAGCCAATCCCTTCACACACTTGCTCTTCAGAGAGGAGGCTTCCGAGCCAGGAGGGCCACTGTGTCGGGGCCTGGCTTGAGGCCACACCTGTGGCTGGGGAAGCCCAGAACAGCACAGGCTCCTCCCCTGGTCGGCAGAGAGAGGCAGGGGTCCTTACAATCTGGGGGTATGCGAAGAAGCAGGCCCTGTGTCAAGGGATGTGAAACCACAGAAATGAAGAAAGCGGAGGAACCTGTGTAGCCCAGAAAGAGGGAAGCGAGGGCAGCTGCCCTCCCTGGGGCCCCAGAGCCCGAGCACCCCCCACCAGCCGTAGGCTCTGACCCACCCTCCCCATCCTGTAATTAGTCAGAGACCCAGTCCCACCCCACCCACAGCCCCACCCCAAACACAAACAGCCACTACTCCTAAGGGAGGGAGGGGCTCGGCCCAGCCCCAACCCCACCGAATCCCCCACCCCCAGAGAACCTGGGTCCGCCTCACAGAAGGGAGGTCAAGGCTGGGGGGCCCCTTGCTGGCCACTGGGTGAGTTCTGAGCAGCTCACCACCTCATCCCCAAACCGCATCCAAGGAGGGCTCTGGGTACAAGAGGTTCCCCACCAACTTCCAAGGAGGGCGGCCAGGCTGCAGCCAGAGGGACAGAGCCATGAGCTGAGTGAGAACTCCCAGCTCAGGGGAAGGCAGCCCTCGTGGCAGAGGCCTGGCATCCAAGTGCCTGCCTAGCTTAGAGAAGGCACAATATGAGGGGCCGGAAGACACAGCCTCTCCCAGCCAGTGCACCCCTGCCCACGCCCATGTCCCGGGGGGACCATCGGTTGTGGCTGGCACAGCATGAGGCAGGGGGCAGGACACAGTGAGAATGGACGACGTCCTGGGCTGGGAGGAGGACTGTGCCATATGGGCCCTCCCCAGCACCTTCCAATCCAATCTCTTCTGCTCCACTTCCCTGGGCCAGGGCCAAGCCCCTGGGCTTTCTGCACTTGGGGCCAGCTGCCGGCTCCACCTCCCCGATGTAGTCCCCATGCAGGCTGCTGGGCACACGCCCCGGGTGCACACACAGCATGGACCCAGAGCGCCCGGCAGCCACAGCCCTGGGCACACAGCGTCGCAGATGACTCCTCACACAGACCCATCTCTGGCTTCAGTCTCCCCACTTGTGGGATGGGCTCACAGGCGCCATATCCACCGGGGGTCGTAGGCGAGACCTGGCTGTCGGAGGGACTTGGAGGGAGGCTGATCCATTAGTCAGGAGCTGAACAGGGAGTCAGTTGGGGCAGGAGGGCCCCCTGAGGAAGACGCCAGTGCCGTCCCTAGCAGCCTGGCCTCGCTCCTGCCCGTTCCTCCCTGGCACGCATAGGTCACCGGCACAGGGTGTGTCCCTGAACTTGGGTCTGGAGGGTGCCTCAGAGGCTCTTCAGACTACTGTTGAGGCTTCTCGGGACGAGGGGGTCCCTGGGTGGGCCCAGAGCTCCTCCCATCCCATGGTCTCCCCCAGAGGGGCCTGGGCCCACTGCAGGCTCAGCAGGGCCTGCTGGGGCCAACCTTGGGGCCTTCTCCAACCCAAAGGTGACGCATCTCCTCCCCGCCCAGTCTGGGCAGCTGCAGTAGAAAGTGGCAGAGCTGCCCGGACTTGCCTGTCCTCCTCCTGGGGCCCTCAACCCACGGCCCGGAAGTGGATCCCTCTCCCACGCTGCAGCCTCCCGCTTCGGGTGACTGGACACGGCTGGATAATCCAAAATAATTCCTTCTTGGCAGGCAGCCGGTGGGGGAGGGGGACTCACATTCCAAACCCTTGTTTTTCTCAGTAACTTCCCTCTACTGGGGCAAGGAACCCCTGGCAAGACCTCAGGCCTCCCAGACACCCCAGACAGAGGTGGGCCCCACATTGGAACCTTGAGAGGACTCAGATGTGCCAGGCCCACCTGCTTGCTCCTCAGTCAGCTCCGCGGATTTCTATGCAACATGTAAAAAGCTGACTCGCCACAAAAAAATGCCCGCTGGCCCTGCCCTCCGGGGGACCCTCACCTCTGGGCAGGAAAGGGAGGGCTCCTCCCACCAGCTGTGCAGCTGTTCCGTGCCAGGGTCATCTGGGCACGGGGCAGGCTGAGAGACCCCAGTTCCTGGCAGCCTCACTCTCCCACCCGCAAAGGGCTCCTGAGGAAGCTCAACTTTAAAGCCTCGCAGGCTGAGCGGAGCCTCCAAGCAAGGGCCGAAGTCAGACATTAAGTGGGGGGCGGGGGGGTCCAGGGAAGGTGGGGCCCAGGGAGCCCTCCAGGCACCCCGAGACCTGCCGGGTTTGGGGCCCACCCTCACCCCCTGTCCTGACTCTGCCACAGCCCACAGTGGGCAGACAGACCCCTTTCTTCCTTTCCCAGGGAGCTTCGGGAAGAGAAATCAAGGGCCTGGCAGGAAGCTCCAGGGCTCCCGGGCTCTGAGACCCCCAGATGACAGCGGGAGGCGGGCTCCCCAGATCTGCCAAATAGCCCGACCAGGGACGCTGGCAGGACAGGGGCTTCCTGCATGAGCAGGGTGCGGAGGGGCACGGTCAGCAGCGGGGAGGCAGGGCCCGCGCCACCGCTTCTAAGACTTTCTGTGTCTCGGGGTGTCCACCCAGACGCCACCCTGGGAACCGCGAGGAGGCCCGGGCCGTGGGGTCTCGCCAGGTGCGGGTGTTCTCCGCCCCGGTCCCCCCGAG
>NW_012103009.1:548324-552819 GCF_000951045.1 Mandrillus leucophaeus | reverse complement strand
GGGAGGGGAGGGAACAGAGAGAGACGGGAAGGGAAGGGAAGGGAGAATGGGACGGGAGGGGAGGGGCTGGGCCTGCGCCCCCTGCGCCGCCCCCATGTCTCCCCTGCCCCAGCAGCCACAGCATCGTTGGGTAGGTTTGGGCACCCCAGTTCAGACCCAGGTTCAGCCAGGGCAGCACCCTGCCCACCATGCCGCCGTCCAGGAAGGTCGAGCACCCACAGAGGCCCCTTGGCCAGAGCACCCCCACAGGAACCCCACAGGTTTGAGGGGAGCCCAGGGCTTGGCGCTAGGGGAGAGCATTACGGGCGCACTTTTGCCTGGCCAGAGGAACAAGGGTCCCTGCCAGTCTTGAGATGGGTGGGCACCAGATCCTCACCCCCAGACCAGGAGCAGACCAGTCGGTCGCTCACCGGCAGGTTTCAGGGGTGGGGGCTGCTGGGCTTTGGCCCTTTCCCAGGGGTCTCAGGCCCTCAACTTCCCAGGGTAAACCGGACACCTGAGGATGGCCTCCCAGCACATCCCTGGCCTCCAGCAGCACCTCGGGAGGCTGCACCTGGGACCCCACACTGATCCTTCAGGGCCTGGAGGTGGGTGGCCCGAGACCTCTTTCTGGGGTTATGGTTTCTGGGACAGAGCTGGCCCCATTTCTGGCATCCCAGGCCTCAAGTCCCAGCCCCAGTGCTCCTGGGGTCCCCTGCGCTTGAGAAAAGGTGGAGAACCCTCTGCAGGGCCAGACCTTGGAGCATGCCTCCACTGCCCTCCCAGGACTGGATGTGCTAAGCAGGAGACGGAAGCATTCCCCAAGCCCTCACGCTCGCCCCCACCCTGGGTCACCCCTCCCTGGGGCCGGCCTTCCACCCAGACCTGCCCAGTCCTTGCAGCTGGTCGGCTTCCTCCTGTCCCCAGCCAGGCATCCCCTCCTCCCCTGCTTCCCCTACTTGGGATCTGCCCTGCCACATCCTGACAAACTCTCCCAGCCTGACTTAGTTCTTTCGGTCTCTGCCTTCTCCCACCCTCAAGCAGCCAGGCCTTGTTCCTGCCCAAATCTTCCCTTGGGCCTTGAACCACAATCCACATTGCGGCCACCCTCCCCTTCACTGCAGAGGACCCCAAAATTACCAGGGTCTGACAAGGTTGCCAACATTTTATCAAAAAAGGAAAAGACAAGGCCTGTGTCACAAAAGGACATTTTAATACCAAAACCGTGGGAAGGCCTCTGTTCTAGACCAAAAGGGAGTCTTTAAATAGCCAGCAGGAAGCTTGAGGCTGAGCAGCTGTTCTTCCTGTCCCTGAGCAGGCCCTGTGTGCACCCTCAGCCCCCAGCCCCACTCCAGACCTGCTCCCAGTTCTCTCCACCCTCTGGGTTCTGTGGTCCCTGTCCTTCAGGAGGCCTGTAACCACAGCAGTCCTCACCCTTGCCAACAGTTCTGCCCAGCAAGCCCTCTTGCCTGCGGGGGCTGGCACTGTGGCCAGGGGTAGAGCTTTCTGGACCTTCCTGTCTCTTCACTGCCTGCCCCTGGCCTGGTGTGCGTGGGGAGGGGAGGGCCATGGCCCAGCCCTGGACAGAGGCTCAGTCAACTCAGAGCGGCCTTGACACTGGGGGGCCACAAGAGGCATCGGGACAGATGGAGCTGGCAGGTCTCCATGCCCAGCCCCCACCCATTCACCCCAGGCCACATTCCACCCCAGGCCTCTTCTGCATAGGTGGGGACAGGCCCTGAGGAAGAGGGGCTGGGACACTACCCTCCACCTTAGCCTTGGCTTCTGCCCAGGGCAATGCTGGCCGCCTGGCCCAGTGCCCCCCACCAAGTCTCCCACCCGCCCACCTATGTGGCCTTACCAGAGCCCTCCAGGGAAATCTGCTTGTGCATTTCTGGACAGACAGTGGCCAGGGTCCCTGGGGGGTTCGGAGACTAGCCTGAAGCCCCTCCCTGCAGCCCTGTGGGTCTGCAGCCCTCCGTGCTGTGGGGCAGCCCTCAGAAAGCCGTGAGGTGAGACTGTGGTGTGGGGAAGCACATGCCACCATGGTCCTTGGGGTGCACTCCCCAAAGGGGGGCCACAGTTGTGAGAGGGACGGATTGTCTTCCCAAGCTTCCTCGACACCTTGAAGTGGTGGTCCTCAGGGGACAGGCCACCAGCACAAGGCTTTTGCAGAGGGCCCTGGTGGAGGGCAGCTGATGGTAGGGCCTATACTGGCCCCCAGGCCCCATCTTACGGAGGTCAGTGTTCAAGCTGGTCACACAGGAGGTGCCAGCATCTCTGCAGACCCTCTAGAGACCAAGCCCTCAGTAGGGAGGCTGGTCCCCCCATGCTACAGTTGGGAGGCCCAAGCAGAATTTGAGGCCAGGACCTTTCTCACCCTCAGGTCCCCGGCTGGCCCCTGCCACAGAACAGGTTTGCCGCCTCAGCCTCTACGTGTTCTGTTTAACGTGGTCACGTCCTTGGACCCTGCACCAGACATCTGGGCTCGACAGCTCCCCTTTGTCACCCTCCCGGCTGCCTCTGTGTCCTTGTGTGTAGAATGGTGACAGGGACAGGCTGTCCTGGGCACAGTCTGGCTGGACAAGTTGACATGTACCAAGTTTTGAGAACTACCTGTCGTCCAGACACCTGACCCCGCTGTCCTCGTGGCTCGGTCACGCCCTGCACTGAAGTGGCTGGCAGTGCTCACTCTACACCGCCTGGCTGGAGGATGTGGTCCGAGACCACCAGTGAGAACACGAACAGTACATCGCGCACGCGTGCTGAACGAAGGCTACCTTCTACAGACTGAATGGGGGCCTCAGAAGAAAAAGGAAAGTCCTTCCCCCAGCCCTGTGTCCCCTGGCCAGCACCTGCCTGGCTTCGCAGGGTACAAAGCCCATTCTCCATGAGTGACCCTCCCAGCACCATGTCGGGCATCTGCACTGCTGGGTCGCTCAGGCAAGGAGTCTGAGGGTCTGAGTGGTCAGGGGACCTATTCCTGGGCACACAATGTGTGATGCTGAGCGGGGCTTGGCTGTCCAGAGCCCTGACAGTACCGTCACCGTGTGCTGCACAGTGCCAACACCGTACCCATGGGCCTCAGTGCCTGCAGGTGTCACAGGGGGAGCACATGACCCAGAGGTGGCTCTTAGGGATCTTCACCCTTTACCAAGGAAAGGGAGACATGCAGGCTTCAGCCAGAGGCAGGGTCAAGCCGAAGTCCAGAGCCCCTTGGGCTGCATGTGGGGCATGGACGGACACACTTGGACGACAGGAGCCTTGTCCACCTCCCAGGAGGGACATACGGAGCTGGTGCATGGTGGGGGCTCCAGGATTGGGAACCAGGAAGGTGCTGTGGACCCTCTGAGGGTCAGGCTGAGCCAGCTCTCCTAGCAGAGGTGCTGGGCCCCACACCGCCCCCTGCCCAACCCCTACCTCCCAACAAACCACAGCCCCAAGCAGGTGGGGGCCCAGAGGGGCATAAGGGGTGGTGGGCAGAGCTCTTCACACTGCAAAGCAGTCTCTCTCCTTCTCAAGTTGATGACTGTGTGCAAAACAGCCTCCCATCCCCAGATAAGACGAGTCAGCGGCTGGTCAGGAGAGGGTCCCTCCTGTCCTGGGCAGCCTGTTGGGCTGAAGGAACCACCACACACAGTGCAGGGGGCTTGGGGGCCAACAGATGGGCACCGGGAGGGGCAGACGGTAGACGCACCCACATCAGCGAGGGCTCCCAGCCTGTCCCCGCCCCAGTCCCAGCCTAAGGTCTGTGGAGGCCAGGTGGGGCCCAGGAGGAGGCAAGGCTCCGCCTGCATGGAATCCCTACGGTCAGGGCCATGCTGTGGTTCCAAATGTCGCCTTTACTGCTGAGACAATGGAGGAGCCTGCAGTCTGGGCGGGGGGCCAAGGAAGGGGAGCGTGTGCTTGGCCCAGTGCCGCCGCCACTGGGGAGCAGGAGGCTCAGGCAGACCTAGGGCCCTGGGACCGTGGCCCTTGGCTCTGTCCTAGGGAGGGCACAGGACGGCCTGCAGGTCTTTGGGCAGGGAGCCGATGACCGTCTCGATATACAGCTGGGCCCGCTGCAGTGTTGCCTCCTTCACAGGGAGCTGGTGGCTCTGAGCCCGCACCTGCAGGGGCAGCTGTGGTCAGGGCAGGCGCAGCTCCGTGCCAGGCTGGTGGCGCTGGGACAAGGCTGGGAGGCATCTTACCAGCTTCTCACGAAGTTTCAGGACCAGGTCCACGACCTCCACCTCGGACTTGTCTTTCATCCAGGTCTCGATGTTCTGCAGGGTAAGATGGGGTCTGCTGTCAGAAAGGCCCCCCACTGCCCTGGGCCTGTGCCCACCCCCACCACGTTCTGGCCCTCCCCAACCCCCAGCCTCCCTCACCGCCTCACAAATAGCCTCCAGGTGCAGGGCCTCCAGCTTCAGGGCCATCTCCTTGTGCCGCTGCCGGTACCAGCCGTCAAAATGGGGGGACTTGAAAAACCGCCTGTGGGGATTGACAGGCAGGGCCCCGGGGCTGACCCTGGGGA
>NW_012103009.1:539714-547294 GCF_000951045.1 Mandrillus leucophaeus | reverse complement strand
CCCCCAGCCCCTTCCCCCCCAGCCCTGTGCCTCACCAGAGGGATGATGAAGCTCTGGGTGAGCTCCAGGAGGTGCCGCCGCAGCAGGGCGCTCTGCACATCTGACGGCCGCTTCTTCTGCACGCCCTGCAGGGAAGGGGGGCCAGGCCCTTGCTGCACCTCACACCACCCCAGACTCCCTGCGTCCCCAGCCCCCTCCCGCCACAGCCCATACCTTGAGCAGCCGTTTAAGCAGCGCCTTGTCGCGGTGGAGGTGGGCTGTGTACGCGGTGTAGAGGCCTGGCAGGAGGGCACAGCTGGCGCCCCGCCCTTCAAGGGCCCCCCGCCCACACTCCTGCAGCCCCACAGAGGAGCCAGGGTGGGGGTCTCATCTGCCTGCAGCCCCATGCCCTTGGCTGCACCTGAAAATCTCACCCACCCCACCCCAGACACAGGGACCCACTGAAAAAGACAAGAGGGCGCCCCCTCCCCAAGGGTCCGAGGGTCCGAGCTCTGCTGCTGAGTCCTGGGAGAGAAGCAGGGGTCGGGGGGCCGGGCTGAGGGGTCTGGGCTCTGCTGTTGGGTCCTGGGAGAGGAGCAGGGGTTGGGGGCCCGGGCTGCCCCACCCGGGAGACCCACCAGGTACAAGACAGGCCCCTCCACTGTGGAGGGGCTCCAGGTCAAGGGGAACACAGACCTGGCTTAGTGTCCAGGGTCTTCAACCTTGAAGGCTTTTTCAGCTTGACTTGCTTAGGAAAGTCTCCTACGAGACATGCCCGGTGGCCAGGCCTCAGTGCCCGCAGCTCTGGCCATGGGCTCTGAGGCAGCCCCACACTCAATGAGGCTTCTGAGCATCACCCCCTGCACCTCCCCGGGAGCCTGACCTGACATCTTGGGCTCCCCGACTCGGAGGATGTGGGGCCAGTGCTGGAGTGTTTTGATAAAGAAAGGGTTTGTGACTCCCAGGACCACGTTTGGTCTAGACAGAGAGAGAGAGAAGAGGCAGAGACAGAGGTCCAGGGAGGTGCAGCAAGGACGAGAGAGGTGGGGCGGAGGCGGCACTTACGGGGCCTGCGTGCGTGTGGTGAACTCCTTGAACTCGCTGTCATGGATGGTGAAGTAGGGACGGAAGTCGCAGCAGAACCTGAGGGGCTGTAGGCAGCTGTGGGCAGGAGCACAGGAAGCAGGTGAGGCACAGCTGCGATGGTCCAGTGACCCCAGCCGGGACCGAGCCAAAGTGGTACCTGGTCAAGGCCAGCACCATCTCTGAGGACACATCGGGCGAGGGTGCCAGGACCAGCAGGGGCTCCCCAAGGAGCACAAGCTCCCACAGTGTCTGCACGTGAGTCAGCACGGGCCGGAAGCACCTGGGGCCGGGCAGGAAGGTCAGGGAGGTCAGGAAGGGGCTGAGACTCCTGGCCCTGGCCCTGCTCTCCCACGTGTTCACCCAGGTGCCGGTGAACACGGCACGCTGCGCCAGGTGAAGACAGATCTGTCTGAAGATGTGAGTGTCTCGGGTTATCATGGCCACCCCGAGCTCCGACAGTCCACCTGTGCTGGGCCTGGGCCTGGGAATGGGGGACTCAACCTGGACCCACCTATGAGGGACCAGCTGTCCTAAAGTGGCCCCAGGGCCGGGGCAGGGGCTGCTGACCTGGGATGGGGGGTACCCACCCGGACCCCTCTGGTCTCCCTGTGCCCATCCCAAGTGCAGCCCTGGCTCCTGTTGAGCCCTCCACAGAGCAGGATGGTCTCAAAGCCCAGCCTCCCTTGCAGACTCGCCCAGAGGCAGTGAAGGCAGACTCAGGCAGCCTCTCCTGACAGCCTCTCCTGACACTGTCTTTCAGGACCTCCTGCCCACTGTGCCCATTTCCGCTGGCTGCAGCCATGTGGCACTTGCTTCCTCTTCTACACAATTCTCCCTTCTTCCTTCCAGAACTGTCCCAAGGGGTTACTCAGGATGAGCGCTGCCTCCCTTGGGCAGTCCCCACATGGCGCTGGCCATACACACACACACGTGCACACACGCACTCACACACACACGCACACACGTACCTGCACGTGCACAGAGTGAGCTCCCCCAAAGCAGCATGCAGAACCCTAGGGGACTCACCTGAACAGGTCCAGCTCGTGGACGCTAGCAAGAACCATTGGGGCTGGCAGCAGGTTCTGAGAGGAGGGGAGTGTAGGTCAGGGCCAAGGGGGGCTGGCACCCCTTGGGCCCCAAGCAGCCCCTGCCTCACAGTGCAGGGGAGGGTGGAGAGCGCCCAGCCCTACACCAAGGCACAGGCTGTGGCTTTGCCTGGGTTTGACCACCCCACAGGGTGGACCAGGGAGGCAGGTGTGGGACCACCCAGCCCAGGAGCAGGACTCAATCGGGTGAAGCCCTCTCAGCTCCGCCTCCACCTCAGCTCCCACCTCTTGATCACACTGCTTCGGAGGACTGGACTCGGACTTGTCCACCCTGGATGGGATGCGCACCTGGGAGGAGGAGGGAGCAGCTGCCAGAGGGAGTAAGGCCTCCCCACACACCTGCAGAGCCTGCTCCCCAGCCAGCTGACTCTCACCTGGACAACAACGCCCATGACAGGTAGGTTCAGGGTCTGCCCAGGTGCAGGCGCCGGCCACTGGTCGATCTCACTGCACACTGCGGATGCAGTAGCCGGCGTCAGGACCCTCCCCAAGGAGAAGCTGCTGTCAGGCCCACCAGGGGCCACAGCTGGGATGATGAGACCGCGATGGCCATGCCTGATGGCCACTCACCTGCTTCCAGGCAGGGCGCCAGCTTGTCAAAGTACTCAGGGGCAATGAGGCTTAGCAGCGCCTGGAACAGCCGGACAAAGGGCAGGCGGGACACCAGCACCAAAGACTGCGGGGCCACGGGGCCAGTTAGAGGCCCCCAGCTCCAGGCCTCACTCACCCCAGCCACTCAGGAGCCCATGGGGACCCCTGAAGCCACGCTCACCTGGAGCTGGCCCAGGGTAGCATGTCCCACCAGCTCCGCAGGACAGCTGCCCCGAGAACGGCCTGACTCGGACCCCAGAATTATCAGATAGGAGAAAACCCAACCCTGAACTCCCTGGGTGGCGGCCAGGGCAGCTGGACCCTAGGGCCTTCGGAGGGAAACGCATGGTGGCCAGAATTTCTGGAATGATCTCCCCAGGGGCTGAGCAGCTTTTACTGTCGGCCTATGGCTTCCAGGCTAGGTTGTCCTGACTCTGACATGACCCTCCAGCCATCAGTGAGGGGCAGAAATGTCCTGGACCGGGACATAAGGGCCTTGGGTGCCACGCCAGGCAAGGACAGGGCAGAGGGGGCTGCAAGGAGAGCTGGACACAGCCCAGGTGGGGCTGCAGGAGGGGTGGGCACTGCTGGAGGCTCAGGACCCCTTGCCCACCCCACAGTCCCTCCTGCTGCCTGCCGGCTCCTGCCTCTCTGAGGCGCCAGCCCAGAGTGACCAGGCAGCGCACCTTCTGGAAGTAGCCCCTCTTCACGGAGCGGTCCTTCACCTGTCTGAAGTACACGTAGCCGAAGTAGTGCGCCGGCTCCCTCTGGAAGGTGCAAGGGTTAGCCAGGCCATGCCCCACCCAGACCACCTGGCCAGCCCCAGGGCTGGGAGTGGCAAGAAGCATGCAGGGATGGCAGCAGATGGGAGCCTGGAGAACCAGGAGGCTCCTGGAGCTTCTGTCCCTGCCCTCTGGCCACCAAGGCGGAGGCCAGGAGGTCCTGGGCTCAGAAGGTGGGTAACAGCCCTGCTGATACAGCAGGGAGTCTGCTGGTGTAGGGGAGAGGGGTTCAGGGTGCTGGGGGCCCTGGGAGGTTCACGTGGGCCCCTGTTCAACTATGCAGATGCCCAGTCACGGATGTGTGGTGCCAAGGGAAAGCCCCAGGGACCCTGGGGAGACCCCAGAAGAGCTGGCCCATCCTCAGTTGGGACTGGTGCCTGGGACTGCAGGGTCAGCGGGGCATGGCCAGCTCCTCTCCTGCCACACAGTGCCCAGGCACTCCGAAGGGGCTTCTCCCACCAGCCTGACCCTGGCAGGACCCGTGGGGAGCAGGGGAAGAGAAGCAGGCCAGAGACGCAGCCCAGTGCTCACCTGCAGTGCCACGGGGGCCCTGCTGTTGTAGTGCCTATCGTCGGCATGCCAGGGGCTCCTCTGCCCTCCACACTGGCGCATGCGGAAGCTGAACTGAGTGTCTCCAAGGCAGCCTGAGAAGGGGGCAGCCCACCACACGTCAGGGCCGGGAGCTGGGGACCGGGGAGCAAGGGCCCTGCGAGCCTGGCCTCTGCTGTTAGCCAGAAACCAGCCTGGCCAACACAGTGAAACCCTGTCTCTACTAAAAAGACAAGAAGTAGCCAGGCATGGTGGCACACGCCTGTAATTCCAGCTACTTGGGAGGCTGAGGCGGGAGAATCACTTGAACACGGGAGGTGCAGGTTGCAGTGAGCTGAGACTGCGCCACTGCACTCTAGTCTGGGTGACAGAGTCAGACTCCATCTCAAAAATAAAAAAAAAAGCCTCAGAAAGAATGCCCAGCTGAAGGGGCCTGTGTTTCCCGGTGGGCCCCTATTCTGACTCCTGCACACCCTGCACCTACAGGCCTTAGTATATGTTCGCACAGAAACGCACCTTCAGCCTATCTGGGAGATTGGCTCAACATGCTTGAGACAGAAAATGGTTACCCAGATGTCTATGCCCCAGGGAAGGAGCGGGAGGGAGGCCCAGCCCCTTGTGGCCACTGTGTGGGGTGTAGGAGACTGTTGGTCTCTGCAGAGACACCCTTTCCACGTGCATCTGGGGACCTGCCTGACCGGCTGCAACGCGGAGATCTGGGTGCCTCCACTGAGTGGGCATGGCGCTGGTGCTGCCCACCCCCTGTGGCACTCTGCACATGAGCAGCCTAGGCAGCCGTGATGCCCCTGGCCTGGGCTACAGGGACGCCCAGCTGGCTTCATGTCCAGCCCCAGTAAAGATGGGGTCACCTACCTGAGTGTGAGTCGGGAAAAGACAGGTAGCAGATGCTGCTTTTCTGAAACATACAAAACCCGGTGAGGGCCGACCCACTCCTGGGTCCCGTCCATTCCCAAGAGGGCCAGGACCCACCTCCTTGTCTGTGAGCCGGAAGTCATTTGGATACACCAGCTGCAGAGGAAGACAGAGCGCCTGGTGACGCCATCTGCCCAAGGAGGCAACACCCCTTGATGGCACCGGCTGGACTGGGACCGTCCCAGCAGCTGCAGCATCTGTCTCTGGGGCGCAGGTCAGTGCCATGGTGCTGGCTCGCCCCCGGCTCCCTGCTCCAACAGCGTGCTGCGTCCTCCCCACACCATCTTCTCTGGCTACTGTGCCCAGCTCCTTGCTGACCCGCTCCTCTCTCTGACCTCCAGGCACCAGGCCCCAGGCAACTAACTCCCCTGCTAGCTCTACTCTCACCTCCCCAGGTCCGTCTCAGTAAGAGGCCAGCACAACGGGGTGGGCTTCCTGACCCCTTTCTCACACCCCTGGTCCTCACAGCCACCCAACCACCTCTTGCCCAGACTGTAGTTGGGCCCCCCTGCCCCTACACACCCAGACATCAGTTCACAGCATCAGACATCAGAAGGGTAGTGCTTCAGGGATCCAGAGGCCCCTCACCCGGGACGGTCACAGGGCCCCACCTGGCTGGTCCTCCATCTCCATCACCACCTGCCAAACCAGAGGGCCCCGGACATGCTGCTCCCCGAGCTTTTGCTCAGATGCAGGCCCGGAAGCACCCCTGCTCCATGATGGCAGCCTGCCGTCAGGCCCTCTCCCCATTGTGCTCAGTAGTCTTCACCTAGCCTCCCCCTGCCAGGGCCTGTGCCCCACCTGCAGTGCCCAGTGAATGCCCAGCCGGACAAGCCCTGCGCCCCCAGGAGTGGACAGTGGGGGAGAGCATGACACTAAGCAGGCGCTGAATGACCTGGAAGACGGGTGTGCACTGACAGAGGCAGCAGGTGGGGCAGGTGACCCTGGGAGCCCAGCCCAGCAGGTCCATGCACACGTGGACCACTTTCCGTCTAGGGACCTCCCAGGGCCCCCATTCCCAGTGGACCCTGCAGTGTCTCCTGGGCTGTCTGAAGCCTGCTGGGAGGGCCTCTGTACACTGTCCCCTCCTCATCCCATCTGCGCAACTTCTCCACTGAGTTGAATCTAGGCTATAATAAGGCTTCTTCCAAGATGTGCCCTGAGCCCCCAGACAGTGAGGAGCCAGGCCCTGGATGAAAGCATCTGCCATTTTGTTTTTGAGAGACGGGGTCTTGCTCCGTCATCCAGGATGGAGCGCAGCGGCGCAATCACAGCTCACTGCAGCCTTGAACTTCTAGGCTCAAGCAATCCTCCCACCTGAGCCTCCTGAAGTGCTGGGGGTACAGGCGTGAGCCACTGTGCCCCGCTTGCTCTGTGAAAATAGCTCTGCTTTTGTTTGCTCTGGGCTTGCTACTGTGGTCGGTCCTGCTTTGTCTCTTCCAACACAGAGCAAATCTCTTTAAGGCAGGGACCCTGTCCTGGTTACTTCTGCCTCCCAACACCTGGCACAGAACAGACCCTCCCCAAATACAGTGTTTGTGGCATATGTGATGAGGTCTCTGAGGTCTACTAGGACAGGTGGGTGGAGGGCAGCTAAACAGGCACCAAGGAATGGTCAGGAGGAAGACGAAGGAGGAAGCTGGGAGTAGACTGGACCCACAGGGGCGCCTCAGGATAGCTCCGTGAGGGGCTGGGGATATAGGACCACTCAGTCTGAGCCTTCATGTGTCCGCACTGAGGAGGGCTGAGGAAAGGCAGGTACCCTCTGCCTCAGGTCAGGACTCTGTACCTGGTCTGCTGGTCACGGGGGCTTGTGGCCTCTGAGCTCTGTGCCCATGCCCACGGGGCCCTCAGCATGTCTGACCAGGGAAACCCACATTCTCAGGCTCATCATCTTTGGGAGTGGCCCTGGGGCCCAGTTACAGCCTGAAGCTGAGTACTGAGCCAGGGGTCAGGCTACCTGGGGTTGGGCATGCCAAGGTGAAGAGACACCTGGAGCTGATCCTGAGGGCATGCAGGCCTCCCAGGCCAGACTGTGCCCTGCTTGGGCTTCCGCAAGGGTCTCGCCCTTTTCACCTGAGGCAGCCTGCACCGGTCTCTGCTCCTGGTGAGCAGTCACTGAGGAAGACTGCGGGTGGGAGCTTGACTTAGAGAAGGCACATCCAGGGAGCAGTTCTGAAGGTATGGCCTGGCCACCCTCGGGATCCCCGGGGTCAAAGCTGTTCTCCTATGCGAGAGCCTCCTTGTCTCTCATCTTCACCCTCATGTACAGCACGGCTCCTGGAAGCCAGTGTGTCCCGTCCTGGTGGGCTGAATGCAGCGCTGATGAGAATCCATCTGTTTTCCATTTGGTTGGACTTTTTTTTTTTTTTTGAGACGGAGTCTTGCTCTGTCACCAGTCTGGAGTGTAATGATGTGATCTCTGCTCACTGCAAGCTCCACTTTCCGGGTTCAAGCGATTCTCCTGCCTCAACCTCCTGAGTAGCTGGGACTACAGGCGCCTGCCACCATGCCCGGCTTTTTTTTTTTTTTTTTTGTATTTTTAGTAGAGACG
>NW_012103009.1:535660-539664 GCF_000951045.1 Mandrillus leucophaeus | reverse complement strand
TTTTGTATTTTTAGTAGAGACGGGGTTTCACTGTGTTAGCTAGGATGGTCTCGATATCCTGACCTCGTGATCCGCCCGCCTTGGCCTCCCAGAGTGCTGGGATTACAGGTGTGAGCCACTGCACCCGGCTTGTTTTTTGTTTTTTAACAGACAGGCTCAACCTCCAACTCCTGGACTCAAGCAGTTCTCCCACCTCAGCCTCCTGAGTAGCTGAGACGACAGGTGTGTGCCACCATGCCTGGCTCTTTTACCATGCCTGGCTCTTTTTTCTTTTTTTTTTTTTTTTTTGAGAGCTGCGCTCCAGTTCCGTCACCCAGGCTGGAGTGCAGTGGCACGATCTCATCTCACTGCAACTTCCACCTCCCGGGTTCAAGCGATTCTCCTAACTCAGCCTCCAGAGTAGCTGGGATTACAGGCGTACAATGCCCGGCTAATCTTTTGTATTTTTAGTAGAGATGGGGTTTCACCATGTTGCCCAGGCTGGTCTCAAACTTCTGAGCTCACATGATCCCCCTGCCTCAGCCTCCTAAAGTGCTAAGATTACAGGCGTGAGCCACCACACCTGGCCTCATTTTGTATTTTTTGTAGAGATGTGGGTCTTGCTATATGGACCAGGCTGGTCTAGAACTCCTGGCCTTAAGTGCTCCTCCCACCTTGGGCTTCCAAAGTGCTAGGATTACAGGTATAAGCCAGCAAGCCTAGCCTTTTTTTTTCTTTTAATTTTGTTTCGAGACAGGTTCTCGTAACCCAGGCTGGAGTGCAGTGATCATGGCTCACCACAGCCTTGAATTCCTGGGCTCAAGCAATCCTACAGCCTCAGCCTCCTGAGTAGCTGTAACTACAGGTGCACGCCACCACACCTGGCTAATTTACTTTTATTTTTGGTAGAGATAGGGTCTCACTATGTTTCCTAGGCTAGTCTGGAACACCTGGCCTCAAGTGATCCTCCCGCCTCGGCCTCTGAAAGTACTGGGATTATAGGCAGGAACCACTGTGCCCGGCCCAAGAGGTGAGTTTTCAAAAGCTGAGAAGGCGGAGCCAGGCCCTTTCCTAAGCTGACCTGTACACTCCAGTCACTCCACAGTCCTGCCCAGCCCCTCTCAAGCCAGACCCCTTGTCACCCCACAGCCCTGCTGGCCCCTCTCAAGCTGGACCCCTCATCTCACAAGCAGGCTGCACTGCACTCATTTCCACGGTGCCCCCACGTGTACAGCTGCGGGGGTATCCTGTGAGCACTATGGACCCTGAACCACTTACTCTCCATATCACTGGCATATAGTGTGAACTCCTAGAGGGCTAGAGCCTTGTCTTCTCATGTGCTGGGCACCAGTATTGTGGGGCTGGGCTGGTGATAGCTGCTTAATGTGATTTACGGTTTTTTGTTTTGTTTTGTTTTTGTGAGATGGAGTTTTGCTCTTGTTACCCAGGCTGGAGTGCAATGGTGCAATCTCAGCTCACCACAACCTCTGTCTCCTGGGTTCAAGCGATTCTCCTGCCTCAGTTTTCTGAGTAGCTGGGATTACAGGCATGCGCCAACATGCCCGGCTAATTTTGCATTTTTAGTAGAAACAGGGTTTCTCCATGTTGGTCAGGCTGATCTTAAACTCCTGAACGCAGGTGATCCGCCCACCTCGGCCTCCCAAAGTGCTGGGATTACAGGCGTGAGCCACTGCACTTGGCCTTCAAAGTGATTTACTGAATGAGTAACTGAATCACCAGCTCTTTGCCTTTTGCTTATGTTGCCATTTTGGGAGAGGGGTTACCTGAAACAGGACCCCCTCCCCTGTCTCTTCTCAGCGTCCAAGACTTATTTACCTAAGCCCATTCCATCCTCTGAGCTGCATGCATCCCAACTAGGGTCTTCCTTCCACGTCGCAGAACCAAGCACAGCCCTGGGACTTTGCGGTGCTTAGCTGGGCTGAGCTGTGACTGAGTGCACAGTGGGTGCTCCCTAAAAGTCTGTAAGTGACTAAAATGACCTCAGTCTTCCCCGTGACTTCCAGGGGAGGGAGGAAAAGCAAGGGTCATGTGCTCAGGCCCCAGTGGATCCACTGCCAGGTTTCTGCACAGACCCAGTGATCTGTAGGTGTCCATGTCACTGCTATGGAGGCTTCGGACATGGACCTGGGTCCCCAGCACTCTGCCAGCTGACCATGCCCCCAGTCCGAGCTAGGTATCCCAAGCACACACAGCCTTCAATAGCTCAAAAGTAACTTTCCAAATGGGGTTTAGAAAATAACACGAGAATGCCTTAAGGAATAGAGGAACTTCTTAACTTTTTTTTTTTTGAGATGGAGTCTTAGTTTGTCACCCAGGCTGGAGTGTGGTGGTGCGATCTCAGCTCACTGCAACCTCCCCGTCCTGGGTTCAAGTGATTCTCCTGCCTCAGCCTCCCAAGTAGCTGGGACTACAGGAGCCTGCCACCACGCCCGGCTAATTTTTGTATTTTTAGTGGAGATGCGGTTTCACTATGTTGGCCAGGATGGTCTCAAACTCCTGACCTTGTGATTCGCCTGCCTCAGCCCCTCAAAGTGCTGGGATTACAGGCATGAGTCACCGCGCTGGACCAGGAACTTCTTAACTTCTTTTTTTGTTTGTTTTTTGTTTTTTGAGATGAAGTCTCACTCTTGTCACCAGGCTTGAGTACAATGGTGCGATCTCGGCTCACTGTAACCTCCGCTTCCTGGGTTCAAGCGATTCTCCTTCCTCTGCCTCCCAAGTAGCTGGGATTACAGGCGCCCATCCTCACACCCAGCTAATTTTTGTATTTTTAGTAGAGACGGGGTTTCACCATGATGGCCAGGCTGGTCTTGAACTCCTGACCTCAGGTAATCTGCCCGCCTCGGCCTCACAGAGTGCTGGGATTACAGGGGTGAGCCACCGCATCCGGCCGGAACCTCTTAACTTCTTTTGTGATTTTGTGGGTAACAATCTGGGCAACAGTATTGAACTAAGAAAGTGGGCTCTCAACCCTGGACAGGTCACCACAGTTCTTGGTACTCAGCCCCCACCCAGTGATGCTGTTCCAGATGGTGCACCTGCTGGGGACGTTGTGTGGTGGGAGGCCCTCCAGAGAGTGCTAGAGTTAACGCTTTTCTGTTTTCTGTTTGGAAGACTATAGGCTTCTTATGGCTTCTTGGAGTTCAGCAGGGCCTTAGAAAGCATCTCCCAACCACAGAGACATGCTGTCTGGCTTTCCTGATGATGACAATTTGGCCTCACCTTGGACACCTGCAGTAATGGAGCGCTCACTACCTCTCAGGAGGTTCCTTCCGCCAGTGCGGGGAAGCCTCCCTCCACCTGCAGGTGGGCCTCCCCTGTGCTGGTCAGTTCTCCCGTGTGTGTCATACAGGACACAGAGAAGATCATCCCGCGGGGCCTCCCTGGAGGAAGGGAGGCTGGGTGTGTGGGTAGGTGAGTGGAGGCCTGCAGGCAGTAGGAAGACCACATCGAAAGCCCATGGGCACAGCCGATGAACAGGCCCCCAAGAGCAAGAACACAAGACGCAGGTCGAGGGACAAGGGCCTATGGGGTCTGGATCCGATTCTAGGTGAACAAGGAGGCGCTGCAGGGTTTTAAGCAGGAGAGCAACAAAGATTGAACTCTGGGGTGCAGCTGGGGCGGGGATGACATCAGTGATGGCAGCAAAAGAACGGATCCGAGACCTTTGTTGCAGAAGGAGCCGTCAGCCTTGCCTATGCCCAGAGATGGGACGCGGAGCAGAGGGTAAGCCCGGGACTCTGGCGGGAGCCACTGCGGGGATGAAGGTGTCACTACTCCGGTGGGGAATGGAGTGGGGAGACGTGAGATATTTACTGAGAAAAATCGAAAGAGTACCACTCAGGAGATGCAAAATTCTCCATCCCAATGTGAAGACAACATCCGACTCCAAGCGGCTGGCCTTCCCTCCTCGGCCTGGGAAGCGCTTCTGGAGCCCGGGGAAGAGGCCCCTCCAGGAGGCGAAGCCGAAGGCCAGGGAGAGTGCGGGGCGGCCGAGGGCCCCG
>NW_012103009.1:532678-535045 GCF_000951045.1 Mandrillus leucophaeus | reverse complement strand
CCAGCCACCACCGCGGACTCGCGCTCCCGCCCCATGGACTCCCGCTAGTTTCCTCTGGGGCCGGTGCGGCCTGGGGTCGCGGCTGACCGCCGGTGTCCACGTGGCGCCTCTGCAGTTTCACTTTCCGGGGGAATCGCGGGAACCTGGAGCGCCTTCCCTCCCTCGCGAGGGCCACGGGCCCCGCCGTGGTCCACAGAGCGCCTCGAGGCCTGGCGTGGAAGGGCGAGTTTGGGGCTATCGGTAACTTAATGGAGCACGCCTTTGAGTCGTGGGCCTCGTGACGTTTCGGTGGAAGGCGGGCCGCATATACTGTGGTGGTCCCTTCAGATTCCCACGTGTTGGCCAGACGCGGGGGCTCACATCTGTCGTCCCACCACTTTGGGAGGCCGAGCGGGGGTGGCGGATCATGAATCCAGGAGTTCGAGACAAGCCTGACCAACATGGTGAAATCCCGTCTCTACTGAAAATACAAAAAGTAGCCGGGTGTGGTGGCTGGAGGGCGCCGTAATCCCAGCTACTCCGGAGGCTGAAGCAGGAGAATCGCTTCAACCCCGGAGGCAAAGGTTGCAGTGAGCCGAAATTGTGCCACTGCACTCCAGCCTGGGCGACAGAGCGAGACTCCATCTCAAAAACAAATACATAAATAAATAAAAGATTACCACGTGTTGTTCGGATTATCTGGCCTAGGTGTGGGGTAGGCTGTCCCATCTAGGTTTGTCATAACAAAATCGCCTAATGACACATTTCTCAGGACGTAGCTTCACCGTTAAGCAGCACATGAACGTGTTGTTTTTTTGAGACAGAGTTTTGCTCTTGTTGCCCAGGCTGGAGTGCAATGGCATGGTCTCAGCTCACTGCAACCTTCGCTTCCTGGGTTCAAGTGATTCTCCTGCCTCAGCCTCCCAAGTAGCTGGAATTACAGGCGTGCACCACCATGCCTGGCTAATTTCTGTATTTTTAGTTTTAGAAACAGGATTTCACCATTTTGACCAGGCTGGTCTGGAACTCCTGAGCTCAGGTGATCTGCCCCCCAGGCCTCCCAGAGTGCTGGGATTACAGGCGTGAGCCATTGCGCCAGGCCAGACCGTATTGCTTTTATTTTTATTTTTAGAGGAAAGGTCTCACTCTCTCCCAGGCTGGAGTGCAGTGGCCCATTGCAGCTCACTGCAGCCTCGATCCCCTGGCTCAAGCTGTCCTCCCACTCAGTCTCCTGGGTAGCTGAGGCTACAGGCACACACTTCCATACCCCATTATTTTTTAAACTTTTTTTTCTTTTTGTGGAGATGGGGTCTCATGTTGCCCGGGCTTGTTTTCATTTCTCTTGGGCATATGTAGAAACCAAATTGCTGAGGCATAGCCTGGGTATATGTTTAGCGTTTCCCAAAGCAGCCATACATTTAAAAACATTCCTACCAGGCCAGGCGAGGTGGCTCATGCCTGTAATCCCAGCACTTTGGGAAGCCCAAGCGGGTGGATCACCTGAGGTCAGGAGTTTGAGACCAACCTGGCCAACATGGTGAAACCCATCTCTACTAAAAGACACAAAAATTAGCCAGGCATAGTGGCAGGCGCCTGTAATCCTAGCTACTCGGGAGGCTGAGGCAGGAGATCGCTTGAACCTGGGAGGCGGAGGTTGCAGTGAGCCAAAATTGAGTCATTGCACTCCAGGCTGTGTGACAGAGCAAGACTTTGTCTCAAAAAAAATAAAAATAAAATAATAATAATTTTAAAAAGTCCTACCAACAGTGTATGAGTGTTTCATTTACTCCACATCCTTCCCAACATTTGGTGTTGCCAAGCGTCTTCATTGTAGCCAATGAGTGGGTAGTGGTATCTTGTGATTTTTAAAATTTTATATATATTTTTAGAGAAGAGATCTCATCCTGTCACCCAGGCTGGAGTGCAGTGATGTGATCATGGCTCACTGCAGCCTGGAACTCCCAGGCTCAAGGGATCCTCCCGCATCAGCCCTCCCAGGTAGCTGTAACTACAGGCATGTGCCAGTGTACCTGTGTATTCTTGTGACTTGAATTTGCATTTTCCTGATGACTAATGGTCTTGCGCATTTTTTTTCCCTGTGGTTACTGCACTGTCATTGTAAGATGTATTCTGGTATGACTAATGGTCTTGAGCATTTTTCCCCCCTGTGGTTACTGTATGCCATCATTGTAAGATGTATTCCGATTTTTTTTTTTTTTTTTTTTTTTTTTGAGAGAGTATCTCTTTGTCTCGTTCTTGCTGTCTTTCCTGGGCTGAAATGCAGTGGTGCCATTATGATTTCCCTCAGGATACATACAATATTCCAATCTACTGCAGGTGTTGTGATTCCCATAAGGTTTTTTTCGTTTTTTTTTTTTTTTTTTCATA
>NW_012103009.1:525066-532628 GCF_000951045.1 Mandrillus leucophaeus | reverse complement strand
TCTCGGCCTCCCAAAGTGCTGGGATTACAGGCTTGAGCCACCGCGCCCTGCCGATGTATTCCGATTTTGAGGTAGGAGGCCGGACTTTATTCCAGACCAGATTAAAGACTGGCTGAAGGTCGGGCGCGGTGGCTCACGCCTGTAATCCCAGCATTTTGGGAGGCGGAAAAGGCAGGCAGATCATGAGGTCAGGAGATCGAGACCATCCTGGCTAACACGGTGAAAACCCATCTGTACTAAAAATACAAAAATTAGCCAGGTGTGGTGGCTGGTGCCTGTAGTCCCAGCTACTCGGGAGGCTGAGGCAGGAGAATCACTTGAACCCAGGAGGCAGAGGTTGCAGTGAGCTGAGATTGCGCCACCGCAGTACAGCCTGGGTGACAGAGGGAGACTCTGTCTCAAAAAAAACACCAAAAAACAAAAAAGACTGGCTGCAACTGGGAAGAGGCAAAAGCACCTCTCTGTGAGACACGCCTGCCAGTACCATCTGTTTCCATTGCCATGGCAATGCCCACAAGTTACTGCCCCTTCCCATGATAACTACCCTAAAGTTAACGCCCTTTTTCTAAAACTTTCTGAATAACTTGCACCTTAATTTGTATATAATTAAAAGTAGTTGGCCGGGTGTGGTGGCTCACACCTGTAATCCCAGCACTTTGGGAGGCTGAGGCGGGCAGATCATGAGGTCAGTAGATCGAGACCATCCTGGCTAGATGGAGACCATCCTGGCTAACACGGTGAAACCCTGTCTCTACTAAAAATACAGAAGTTAGCCAGTCATGGTGGTGGGTGCCTGTAATCCCAGCTACTCAGGAGGCTGAGGTATGAGAATCGCTTGAACCCAGGAGGCAGAGGTTGCAGTGAGCCGAGGTCACGCCATTGCACTCCAGCCTGGGCGACAGAGGGAGACTCTGTCTCCGGAAAAAAAGAAAGAGAGAGAGGTAGGAGGCTTAGAGTCAGAGAAGTCAATGTGATGCTAGGATCTGAGAAAAAGAACCTGGAAGATGTTCAGCTGCTGGCTTTAAAGATGGAGGAAGACACTATGAACCAAGGGATGCAGGGCAAGCTGGAAAAAGCGAAGATACAGATTTTCCCTGGAGCTTCCCAAAGGAAGCCAACACCTGGATTTTAGTCCTGTAAGACTCATCTCAGATTTGTGAGCTACAGGACTGTAAGGTAATAAATGTGTGTGGTTATCAGCCACGATGTGTGTGGGGACCTGTGTCGGCAGCAACTGGAAACTAATGCATAGACTAGTTTATTCCGCCTGGTTTCTTGCACCTCACATTATGTTTTTGAGCTCATGCATATTGTTGCATGTACTAGTAGTTCATTCCTTCTCATGAATGGTATTTTTATATAACGTTTTCTTGTCCATTTACCATTTGAAGGACATTTGGATTGTTTCCAGTGTTTACTTATTATGACTCATGCTGCTGTGACATTTGTGTCCAAGTCTCTGTGGGGACACACATTTCCACTTTTGGGGGGTAGATACGTAGGAGTGAAAGTGTTGGGCTGTATGGTAAGTTTATGTTCAAACTTTGGAGAAATTATCAAACTTTTCTGAACAGTTTTACATTCCCACTAGGAATGTATAAAGGTTCCAGTTCTCCACATCCTCCCTGATGCTTAGTATTGTTCCAGCCATTCAAGGGGGCGGTCTGCAGCCGTACTTTATTGTGGGTGAGTTTGGCATTTCCCTGAAGATTATTGATGTTGAGCATCTTATCATGTGCTTCTAAGTCATTCGTGTTAGCTTCTTTAAATAAATGTTTATGCAGATCTTTTGCCTATTTGTTTATTTATTTTTGAGACGGAGTCTCGCTCTGTCGCCCAGGCTGGAGTGCAGTGGCACGATCTCGGCTCACTGCAAGCTCCGCCTCCCGGGTTTACGCCATTCTCCTGCCTCAGCCTCCCGAGTAGCTGGGACTACAGGCGCCTGCCACCGCGCCTGGCTAATTTTTTTTTTTTTTTTTTTTTTTTGAGACGGAGTCTCGCTCTGTCGCCCAGGCTGGAGTGCAGTGGCACGATCTCGGCTCACTGCAAGCTCCGCCTCCCGGGTTCACGCCATTCTCCTGCCTCAGCCTCTCGAGTAGCTGGGACTACAGGTGCTGCCACCACGCCCGGCTAATTTTTTTTTTTTTTTTTTTGTATTTTTAGTAGAGACAGGGTTTCACCGAGTTAGCAGGATGGTCTTGATCTCCTGACTTCGTGATCCGCCCGCCTCGGCTTCCCAAAGTGCTGGGATTACAGGCATGAGCCACTGCGCTCGGCCTATTTATTTATTTATTTATTTGAGATGGAGTCTTGCTCTGTTGCCCAGGCTGGAATGCAGTGGTGTGATCTCGGCTCACTGCAACCTCCACCTCCTGAGTTCAAGCAATTCTCCTGCCTGAGTTCAAGCAATTCCCAAGTAGCTGGGACTACAGGCGTGTGCCACCATGCTCAGCTAATTTTTGTATTTTTAGTAGAGAATTTTTTTTTTTTTTTTAAGAGACTGGGTCTCACCGTGTTGTCCAGGCTGGTCTCAAACTCCTGGCCTCAAGTGATCCTCCTGTGTCAGCCTCACAAAGTGCTGGGATTATAGGTGTGAGCCACCATACCTGGCCTGTTCCTTCTTTATTTTAATTGATTAATTTAGAGACAGGGTCTTGCTCTGTCACCCACATTGGAGTACAGTGGCATGGTCACAGCTCACTGCAGCCCCGACCTCCAGGGCTCAAGCAATCCTCCCACCTCAGCCTCCAGAGTAGCTGGGACTACAGCTGTGCACCACCATGCCTAGCTAATTTTAAAAATTTTTGTAGAGACAGGCTCTCGTTGTGTTGCCCAAGCTAGACTGTCCTTTCTTGAACACAAACTTAACTTTATTACTTTATAATTAATCCCCTCTTGTTGATAATATATTTTTTATATATATGTGTATTTTTTTTTTTTTTTTGAGATGGAGTCTCGCTCTGTCGCCCGGGCTGGAGTGCAGTGACGTGATCTCGGCTCACTGTAAGCTCCGCCTCCTGGATTCACGCCATTCTCCTGCCTCAGCCTCCTGAGTAGCTGGGACTACAGGTGCCTGCTACCACGCCCGGCTAATTTTTTGTATTTTTAGTAGAGACGGGGTTTCTCCGTGTTAGCCAGAATGGTCTCGATCTCCTGACCTCGTGATCCGCCCGCCTTGGCCTCTCAGAGTGCTGGGATTACAGGTGTGAGCCACCGCACCCGGCCGTTGATAATATTTTATATCAGACTTTCCCTGTTGAAACCATTGTGTGGTTTCTGTCCCTTTATTGAACTGTGACTAGTGATACAATTTTGAAGGAGGAAAAACCAAGCGGGGAAGGTGGTGATGAAGTGTGTGTGTGCGCATGCATGTGCACGTGTGTGGTGTGTGTGCGATGTGTGGTGTGTGTGTGGAAGGTGTGTGTGGTGTGTGTGTGGAAGGTGTGTGTGGTGTGTGTGCTGTGTGTGTGGTGTATGTGTGGTGTGTGGTGTGTAGTGTGTGGTATGTGGGGTGTGTGTGTACATGCATGTGCGTATGGTATATGTGTGTGGTGTGTATGTGGTGTATGTGTGTGGGGTGTGCGGTGTGTGCGATGTGTGTGGTGTGTGTGCGCTGTGTGGGTATAGTGTCTGTGGGGTGTGTGGTGTGTTGGTGTGTGTGTGTGTGGTGTGTGTGGTGTGTGGTGTGTGTGTGCGTGCGCTTGCATGTGTGTAGTGTGTGTGTGTGTCTGTGTGTGGTATGTGTGTGCGATGTGTGTGGTGTGTCTGTGGTATGTGTGCAGTGTGTGTGGTGTGTGGTGTGTGGTATGTGGTGTGTATGGTGTGCAGTGTGTGGTATGTAGTGTGTGTGGTGTGTGGTGTGTTTGTGGTATATGTATGGTGTGTAGTGTGTGTAGTGTGTGGTATGTGGTATGTGTGGTGTATGGTGTGTTTGGTGTGTGGTGTGTGTGTGGTATGTAGTGTGTGTGGTATGTGGTGTGCGTGGTGTGTGGTATGTACTGTGTGTGGCAAGTGGTGTGTGGTGTGTGTATGTGGTGTGTGTGTGTGTGGTATGTGGTGTGTGTGTGTAGGGTGTGTGGTGTGTGTGTGGTGTGTAGTGTGTGTGGTATGTAGTGTGTGTGGTAAGTGGTGTGTGGTGTGTGGTGTGTGTGTGGTATGTGGTGTGTGTGTGTGTAGGGTGTGTGGTATGTGTGTGGTGTGTGTGGTATGTAGTGTGTGTGCTATGTAGTGTGTGTGGTATGTGGTGTGTGTGTGTATGGTGTGTGGTGTGTGTGTGTAGTGTGTGTGGTGTGTGAGTGTGGTATGTGGTGTGTGTGTGGTGTGTCTGTGGTATGTTGTGTGTGTAGTATGTGGTACACGTGGTGTGTGGTATGTAGTGTGTGTGGTAAGTGGTGTGTGGATGTGATGTGTGTGTGTGGTATGTGGTGTGTGTGTGGTGTGTGGTATGTAGTGTGGTATGTTGTGTGTGTAGTATGTGGTACACGTGGTGTGTGGTATGTAGTGTGTGTGGTAAGTGGTGTGTGGATGTGATGTGTGTGTGTGGTATGTGGTGTGTGTGTGGTGTGTGGTATGTAGTGTGTGTGGTAAGTGGTGTGTGGTATGTGGTGTGTGTGTGGTATGTGGTGTGTGTGTAGGGTGTGTGGTGTGTGGTGTGTGTGTGGTGTGTGTGGTGTGTGTGGTATGTAGTGTGTGTGTATGTAGTAAGTGTGGTATGTAGTGTGTGGTATGTGGTGTGTGTACGGTGTGTGGTGTGTGTGTGTGTAGTGTATGTGGTATGTGGTGTGTGGTGTGTGTGTGGTATGTGTGGTATGTGGTGTGTGTGTGTACAGTGTGTGGTGTGTGTGTGGTGTGTGTGTGGTATGTGGTGTGTGTGGTATGTGGTGTGTGTGTATGGTGTGTGGTGTGTGTAGCGTGTGTGGTGTGTCTGTGGTATGTCGTGTGTGTGGTATGTGGTGTGTGGTGTGTGTGGTGTGGTGCGTGTAGTATGTAATGTGTGTGGTATGTGTTGTGTGTGGTGTGTGTGTGGTATGTGGTTGTGTGGTATGTGGTGTGCGTGTAGGGTGTATGGTGTGTGTGTATAGGGTGTGTGGTGTGTGTGTGGTATGTAGTGTGTGTGGTATGTGGTGTGTGTGTGGTATGTGGTGTGTGTGTGTAGGGTGTGTGGTGTGTGTGTGGTGTGTGTGGTATGTAATGTGTGTGGTATGTGGTGTGTGTGTGTGGTATATAGTGTGTGTGGTATGTGGTGTGTGTGTGGTGTGTGGTGTGTGTGGTATGTGGTGTGTGTGTGTAGGGTGTGTGGTGTGTGGTATGTAATATATGTGGTATGTAATGTGTGTGGTATGTGGTGTGTGTGTGTGGTATTTGGGTGTGTGGTATGTGGGGTGTGTGTGGAGGGTGTGTGGGGTGTGTGTGGAGGGTGTGTGTGGTATGTGGTGTGTGTCGCATGTAGTGTGTGTGGTACGTGGTGTGTGGTGTGTGTGTGTGTATGATTGTGAGTTGAAACACAGTGACCAGGGAAACCCCCACAGGGAAGGGCACAGTGCAGTCAAGATCCCGGAGGACAGTCCCAAGCACAGCAATGACCGAGGATGTCCCTGCGGGGATGCAGGGACATCACCAGCCAACAATCTGTGGCAGGAGGTCGCGATGGGAGCCATGAGCAAGGGGAGTAGGAGAGGTGAGCTCAGGTCATGTAGGGCGCTGTGGGCAACAGCAGGGACTTTGTCGTTCAGCCTGTGAGGCAAGAGCTCCTGGGGGTAGGGAAGATGTGATCTGACCTATTTCATTTCATTTCATGTATTTATTTAGAGACAGAGTCTCGCTCTGTCGCCCAGGCTGGAGTGCAGTGGCGCGATCTTGGCTCACTGCAAGCTCCGCCTCCCGGGTTCACGCCATTCTCCTGCCTCAGCCTCCCGAGTAGCTGGGGCTACAGGTGCCCGCCACCACGTCTGGCTAATGTTTTTGTATTTTTAGTAAGAGACGGGGTTTCACCGTGTTAGCCAGGATCGTCTCGATCTCTTGACCTTGTGATCCGCCCGTCTCGGCCTCCCAAAGTGCTGGGATTACAGGCGTGAGCCACCGTGCCCAGCCAATCGGATCTATTTTAACTGGTCTCCTCTGGGTGCTTTGCTGATTACAGTAAGCTGACCTACAGCAAGTACTCCAGGATGGAAGCAGGGGCCCCGTAGGAGACTATTGGGAGTCAGGAGAAAGAAACTGGTTTCGAATCAGAATGTTGGTAGTGGAGCTACCACATGTTGCCGTGGAGGGAACACATTTGCTGATGAATCCAGTATGGGTGAGAGAGGAGGAGAGGGGCTCTTGCTGACCCCAGGTGCACTGGCTGAGCACAGGAGGGGTATCAAGATCAGGCAGAGAGTTGAACGTGCTTAGGGCAGCAAAAGGGAGGTAGGAGCATCTCCCGCATCTGGTGCCCCTGGCCCCAGTCCCCATTCCGCAGCTCAACTCAGCAGCGCCTCCCGCTCCTGCAAAGGAGACCATGGCGAGGGCATGAGAAGGGCACAGCCTACTGAACGCAGGACGTCTCTCCTCTAGGTTGTGAGGCTGAGGTTTCTTTACCCTCATTTCCTGGGAGTTCTCTCAACGGAAATCTGCCAGAAATCTGACCCTTAGGATGCTAGGGGAAAAGCTTTGCTGGGGAAAGGCTCGCTGGAGACATCTGCTATAAAACCGCCGAGGAGGGTGCTTCTGACCAGGGGCGGGGACAGGCGTCGGGGAAGCCCGGGGCCACCAGCCGCAAGACCAAGCCCTTTTCTCCTGCAACGTCTCTCTGGCGCCCCCTACCGACAAAGCCTAGCAGCGCCAGCTGGCAAAGGAGAAATACCGAATATTTGAGCCGCCCAGATCCGCTTTCCCTGAGAGCATCGGTGAATACTGGGCAATACACTGACAACTGGAAACAACGTTTAGAGATCCCTTAAGTGAGCCATGTTTTCCCAACATTTACCCACAGCTCGCTCTGACATCTGAAATAATAGTGATCACTTTTTGAGATTAGTTTGATGGAATTAAACAATTCCAGCACCTGTTAAATAGGCACATACTTAATTTCCAAAACGCCGAGCAAGAACCCGTAGGGCACCTGGAGAAAACAGTGTCTGGAGGCGGCTCAGGCGCTCCGGATCCAGGCAGGACGCGGGACGGGGAGGGGCCAGGCCTGGAGCCGGGGACTGAGCCTGCTCCTGCTGCTCCGGGCGTCCATGCCCCGCGGCCTCTGGGAGGGGCCTGTGGCAGGAGGGAGGCCCGGGAGAACAGGCCCTTTCCTGGGCCACGGGGAAACCCCTGCCCCAGGTGTGTGGCTCTCAAACTGCGTCGGGCCTCTCGAGGATTGTTTTGTGGCTACAACAAAATTAACTATGCTTGCACAAAACTTTAGCCATACCTCAAAGAGGAACGTAAAAGGGGAAAGACGGACTCTTACCCCACCCACTCCAAGACAGTGGACACCCCTCCGAGGCCGGGAGCCTAGTGCTCCCACGCGGGCTGCACAGAGTGCTCCGGCTCCAGGGGGCCCGAAGAGCTGGCCCAGGTCCCGGTCCCGC
>NW_012103009.1:519826-522581 GCF_000951045.1 Mandrillus leucophaeus | reverse complement strand
CAGTCAGTGCCCCTTAAATCAGTGCCCACTCCAGTCAGTTCCCCAAAGTCAAGGCCCCCCAAGTCAGTTCTCTCTCCAGTCAGTTTCCCGCAAGTCAAGGCCCCCTCTGGTCAGTTCCCTCCCAGTCAGTTCCCCCCGCAGTCGGTTCCCTCCCAGTCAGTCAGTGCCCCCCCCAGTCAGTGCTCTCCTTCTGTTCCCCCACCCTACACCAGTCAGTGTTCCCTGCTAGCCAGTCATTGCACCTCACCTATCAGTCCCCACCCCACCCATCAGTGCCCCCCACTGTCAGTGCCCCTTGCAAGTCATGCCCCTCCCTTCGGTCAGTGCTTCCACACTGGTCAGTGCCTCCACTGTTGCTCAGTGCTCCCCCACCGTCAGTCCAGTCTGCCCCCCATCAGTGTTCCCCAGTCAGAGTCCTGCATCCCTGTCCCCCATCAGCCAGTGCCCCCGCCAGTCAGTTATTTTCTTTCTGTCACATCCCCCCCATCAGTGTCTGCACCCCCACCCGTACCCATCAGTCACTGACTGCATAATCCCTCCCCTGCCAGTGCCCTTCCTTATCAGTCCCAGCGCTCTGTGACCCCTTCTGTCAGCGGTGCCTCCACCTGTCATTGATCTTCTCTGTCAGTGCCCCCCATCAGTGCCGGTGCCTCTGTCGGTGAGCCCCACTGTCAGTAAGTTTCCCTCATAAGTGTGTCCCCCGTCCTGCCTGTTGTGGCCTTTCCCCTCTTTGCTGTCAGCCTGTGTTAGTGCCTGTCAGATGTTCCCCATGAGTTCTCCCCTATTGTCAGCGCCTGTCCCCTCTTTCATGCTTCCTCTTTTCTCCCTTGTCTATCAGGGACCCATTAGTACCCTGCCCTGCTGTTAGGGACCCCGCCTGTCAGTGTCTCCCCACTGCTTCTCTCCCGCCTGTCAGTGGGAGAACTTTCAGTGCCCGCTGTCATCACCCCTCTTGTCCAATCACTGACTCCCCTTTCCGTCATTTCCCCCTCTTTCCAACACCACTCCTCTTTTCCTGCCACGTTCCCCATCACTGCGTCAGATATCACCAGTCATCTGCGACCTCACCTTACCCTGCACTGTCCTATTCCTTCCATCCCCATCATCTCTTCCCTCACACCTGTCACCTTCCCCATGCACCTTACTGTCCTCCCACCTGCCACTCTGCGTACTCACAGCTTCCCTATCTGCTTCGTCCACTCTCTTGTTACTGACACCTCCCAATTTGCTGCTCATTCCCTGACCTGTCAGCACCAGCTCCCCCAAGTCTGTCACTTCCATTTATTTAGTCCCTGCCTCTCACTGCAGCCCCCCCTTTGTCGCTGATTTTGTTCTAGACCCTTCTCCTGTGTCTTGTTCTTTCATCCACCCTTCCCTCATGGCCTCTCTGCCACGCTGTTGGCTTCTCCGTGCCCTGGCAATTGCTGACTCTATCGGCTGTTCACCTCTTTTTGATGTCCCTTCCTTTCTGGTTTATCTTCCCGTTGTTTTTATTTTTTACTTTGAAATGTTGTGGGTACACAATCAGTGTATGTATCTCACCCCTTTGACTTTTCTAGCTCATTTCAGTTAATCTCTGGAATGTGAGAGGCAGCTAGCTTTTGAGACAAGTTGGGGGACAGAGTCTCCCAGACTGAGAGGACAGCACATGCAAAGGCCCTGAGGTGGGAAATTTCGGGTGTGATATCCCCCAGGAACCTAGATAAGACTGATGTGCATACGGTAAGGGGAGAGAGAGGCAGGAGCCTGGGCTAGAAAGTTGGTCTTCTCATTAAGCGGTTCCTTGCAGCTGTTAGTAGGGAGTTGAACCTTGAGTCTGAGTTGTAGGAGAAACCTGGCCTGGAGGTTGTGTTGGAGAGTGCCATGATCATATGGACATTGGCACGTGAACAGGAGGCGGGGGTGAGATGAAATGTTGGGAGGTGGGTGTAGTGATTGTAATGGTTTAGACCTTGGTGGTGGATTTAGGGAGATATTTTGGAGGTAGAGATGTTGGGACTTGTTGATAGATGAGAAGAGAGGTGTGAGAGAATGAGCGGACTCAGGGTAATTTCTGGGCTTCTTTTTTCCTCCCAGCCCCGTCAACCCTTCTAGGCTTTTTGATGGAACAAATGGGTGGATAGTAGCACTGTTTATTGAAATAGGGAAGCTGAATTAGTTAGGGCTGGGGGTGTTATTACAGTTTGGAAGTAGAAAGCAAGGCTTTCTCTTGGCTGAAAGTAGTGGACGTCTGAGAAGTCCAAGGGTCACTAGGGAGAAAGGGATCTGGAACCCAGAGGAGAGGTCAAGCTGTAGGTGTACAACGTCATCATGGGGATAAAGTTTAAAGCCTTGGGAATGGGTATTTGTTAAAAAGCACATGGGCTGGGTGCAGTGGTCCACGCCTGTAATCCCAGCACTTTGGGAGGCTGAAGTGGGAGCATCACTTAAGGCCAGAGCAGCCTGGGCAACATGACAAAATCCTATCTCTACAAAAACAAAAAACAGGGCCTCGTATGGTGGCTCACGCCTGTAATCCCAGCACTTTGGGAGACCGAGGCAGGTGGATCACCTGAGGTCAGGAGTTCTAGACCAGCCTGGCCAACATAGTGAAACTCCGTCTTTACTGAAAATACAGTAGGTGGCGGGCGCCTGTAATCCCAGCTACTCAGGAGGTTGAGGCAGGAGAATCGCTTGAACCCGGGAGGTGGAGATTGCAGTGAGCCAAGATTGCGCCATTGCACTCCAGCCTGGGCGACAAGAGTGAGACTTCCTC
>NW_012103009.1:519251-519776 GCF_000951045.1 Mandrillus leucophaeus | reverse complement strand
TGGGCGACAAGAGTGAGACTTCCTCTCAAAAAAAAAAAAAAAAAATAACTGGGCCTGGTGGTGTGCACCTATAGTCCCAGCTACTCGGACGCCGAGGTGGGAGGATCACCTGAGCCTGGGGAGGTCAAGGCTGCAGTGAGCTGTGATCACTCCACTGCACTCCAGCCTGGGCGACAGTGTGAGACCCTGTCTCAAAAAAAAAAACAATAAAACACAGACTGGGCGTGGTGACTGGTGCCTGTAATCCCAGCACTTCGGGAGGCTGAGGTGGGAGGAACACTTGAGGTCAGGAATTCTAGGCCAGCCTGAGCAACATAATGAGGCCCTATCTATGCCAAAAATAAATAAAAGCACACCCACAAAAGCAGAATGTGGCCAGGCGCAGTGGCTCACGTCTGTAATCCCAGCACTTTGGGAGGCTGAGGCAGGTGGATCACCTGAGGTCAGAAGTTCGAGACCAGCCTGGCCAACATGTTGAAATCCCGTCTTCACTAAAAATACAAAAAATTAGCCAGGCGTGGTGGC
>NW_012103009.1:511610-517971 GCF_000951045.1 Mandrillus leucophaeus | reverse complement strand
GTGTTAGCCAGGATGGTCTCGATCTCCTGACCTCGTGATCCGCCCGTCTCGGCCTCCCAAAGTGCTGGGATTATGGGCTTGAGCCACCGCGCCCGGCCTGAAATGTATTTCTTAAATTATAAGACTTGAGAGTCAGAATTACTCCTTGATCCATGGGCTGCAGTATGGAGTATGTTAGCAGGTATGACAACATTAATCTCCTTGTACATCTTTATCAGAGCTCTTGGGTGACTAGGTGCATTGTCAGCAGTAATATTTTGAAGGGAATCTTTTTCTGAGCAGTAGGTCTTAACAGTGGGTTTTTTTGTTTCTTTGTTTGTTTGTTTTAAGATGGAGTTTTGCTCTTGTTGCCCAAGCTGGAGTGCAGTGGCGCGATCTCGGCTGACCGTAACCTCTGCCTCCCAGGTTCAAGCGATTCTCCTGCCTCAGCCTCCCTAGTAGCTGAGATTACAGCTGAGATTCTCAGCTGAGATTACTGAGATTACAAAGTAATGTAATCCCAGTGCTTTGGCAAGCCGAGAGGGGCGGATCATGAGGTCAGGAGATTGAGACCATCCTGGCTAACACGGTGAAACCCCATCTTTACTAAAAATACAACCTGGGAGCCACCACGCCCAGCCACCGTTTGCTGTTTCACCTTGCATTTTATTATGCTAATAGAGTGGCTTCTTAAGCCTCATGAACCAATCTCTGCTAGCTTCCAGCTTTTCTTCTGCAGCTTTGTCATCTCTGTCATCCTTTGTAGAATTGAAGAGAGTGAGGGCCTTGCTGTAGGCTATTGGAGCCTGCTTTGGTCTTCTCTCTAAACCATTAAAACTTTCTGCAGGCGCTGGGTGTGGTGTCTGACACCTGTAATCCCAGCACGGTGTGAGGCTGAGGCAGGTGGATCACGAGGTCAGGAGCAGACCATCCTGACCAACGTGGTGAAACACCTTCTCTACTAAAAATACAAAAATTAGCTGGGTATGGTGGCGCGTGCCTGTAGTCCCAGCTACTTTGGGAAGCCGAAGCACGAGAATTGCTTGAACGGAGGAGGCAGAAGTTGCAGTGAGCCGAGATCGTGCCACTGCACTCCAGCCTGGTGACAGAGCGAGACTCTGTCCCACAAAAAAAAAAAAACAACTTTCTGCAGGCTAGGCACGGTTGCTCACACCTCTAATCCCAGCACTTTGGGAGGCTGAGTGGGGAGGATTGCTTGAGCTCGGGAGTTTGAGACCAACCTGGGTAATATAGTGAAACCTCATCTCTACAAAATATCAAATGTTTAGCTGAGTGTAGTGGTGCTACACCAGCTACTGGGGAGGCTGAGGCAGGAGGATGGCTTGAGTCTGGGACATCAGAGCTGCAGTGAGCTATGATTGTGCCACTGCATTCCAGCCTGGGCAACAGAGTGAGACCCTGTCTCCAAACAGAAAGCAACCTCCATATCAGCAGTAAAGCTGTTTTGCTTTATTATTATTTGTGTGTTCACTGGAGTAGCAGTTTTAATTTCCTTCAAGAACCTTTCTTTGGGCTTCACAACTTGGCAAACTGGTGTAGGAGGGCTAGCTTTTGACCTGTCGGCTTTTGACATGCCTTCCTCGCTAAGCTTAAGCGTTTGTAGCTTTTAATTGAAATGAGAGACATGTGACTCTTCCTTTCGTACAGGATTAATACACCTAGTTTTATTACTGTTGTGTCTCAGGGAGTAGGGAACCTTGAGGAAAGGGAGAGACTCAGGGAAATGGCCGGTCAGAGCATACGCGGCATTGGCCGGGCGCGGGGGCTCACGCTTGTAATCCCAGCACTTTGGGAGGCCGAGGCAGGCAGATCCTGAGGTCAGGAGATCGAGACCATCCTGGCTAACACGGTGAAACCCCGTCTCTACTAAAAATACAAAAAAAAATTAACCAGGCATGGTGGCGGGCACCTGTAGTCCAGCTACTCGGGAGGATGAGACGGGAGAATGGCGTGAACCCCGGAGGCGGAACTTGCAGTGAGCCAAGATCACGCCACTACAGCCTGTGCGACAGAGCAAGACTCCGTCTCAAAGAAAAAAAAAATACGCAACATTTATTAAGTTTGCCGTCCTATATGGGCACGGTTTGTAGTTCCCCAAAACAATTACAATAGTAACATCAAACATCACTGACCACAGGTCGCCGTAACAGATAAAATAATAACGAAAAATTTTCGAATATTGTGAGAATTACCAGAATGCGACACAGAGACACGAAGTAAGCACATGCTGTTGGCAAAATGGTGCCTGTAGACTTGCTCGACACAAGGTTGCGACTGACCTTTAATTTGTAAAAAACCTGTGAAGCACAATGAAGAGAAGCACGTTAGACAAAGTACACCTGTATTGTTTTGTGTTTCATAGATGAGGAAACGGAGATAACCAGCAAGTAGGTGATAGAGGCAAGATTTGTACCCCAGGTAGTTTGATTCAAAAGCCTCTCCCCCCTTTTTTTTTTTGTTAAGGAAAACGTTAACTTAAGATATTTTTTAAAAATTTTAATAGATTCCCTAGAAGAATAGAGGAAGAATAAAGAAAAGCGAATAAATTTTGGAATCATAACGATAACTGATTATGTATCAGGCATTTGTGTGTGTGTTCCTGTTTATGTTCCAACACAATTTTATTTAGAAAAGCTGACTGGGAGGCTGGGCGCGGTGGCTCACGCCTGTAATCTCAGCGCTTTGGGAGGCTAAGGTGGGCAGATCACCTGAGGTCAGGAGTTTGAGACCACCGTGGCCAACATGGTGAAACCTTGTCTCTACTGAAAGTACAGAAATTAGCGGGGCATGATGGCACGTGGCTGTAATTCCGGCTACTCAGGAGGCTGAGGCAGGGGAATCGCTTGAACCCAGAAGGCAGAGATTGTAGTGAGCCAAGATCACGCCACTGCACTCCAGCCTGGGCTACGGAGTGAGACTTTATCTCAAAATAAATAAATAATAAATAAAATAAAATACTTGGGACTAGAGGAGTTTCTGATTTCAGATTTTCTCAGATTTACCAGTGGAACATCCCAAATACGGAATCTGAAATGCTCCAGTGAGCGTGTCCTTTGAGCACCATGTAGATGCCCAACAAGTTTTGGGTTGGAGTGTTTTTTTGGTTTTGTTTTTGTTTTTGTTTGTGTTTTTGTTTTGCCTAGTCAAGTGAAACACTGGGAGTCTGGGAGTGGAGAAGCAACAAAAACATCTGTAGCCAGGCACGGTGCCTCACGCCTGTAATCCCAGCACTTTGAGAGGCTGAGGTGGGTGGATCACCTGAGGTCAGGAATTTGAGACCAGGCTGGCCAACATGGTTAAACCCCGTCTGTACTAATAATACAAAAATTAGCTGCGCATGGTGGCAGGCACCTGTGATCCCAGCTACTCGGGAGGCTGAGGTAGGAGAATCGCTTGAGCCTGGGAGGCAGGGGTTGCAGTGAGTCGAGATCATGCCACTGCACTCCAGCCTGGATGACAGTGAGACTCTCTCTCATACACATACACATACACATACCCTACAAATCTGTAACTGGTTTTGATCAATTAGTTGTAAAAGCCACTGCACCTGGATCAGCCTTTGTTTTTTTCTTTGTTTTGTTTTGTTTTTTTTTGAGATGGTCTCATTCCATGTCACCTAGGCTGAGTGCAGTGGCACAGTCACGGGTCACCACAGCCTTGACCTGCCAGGCTCCTGAGTAGCTGAGACTACAGGTGCCTGCCTCCATGCCTGGCTAATTTTTTATTTTTTGCAGAGACAGGGCCTTGCTCTGTTGCCCAGACTGATCTTGAACTCCTGGACTCAAGCGATCCTTCCACCTCAGCCTCCCAAAGTACTGGGATTACAGGCGTGAGCCACTGTGCCTGGTCCAGGATTTCAGTTTCACGGTTTTTGGATTAGAGATACTCCTTCTGTATTGGAAATCATGTTATATCCACATACAGCAAGCAGCGTTTTTTGAGACGGAGTCTCACTCTGTCGCCCAGGCTGGAGTGCAGTGACGTGATCTCGGCTCACTGCAAGCTCCGCCTGCCAGGTTCACACCATTCTCCTGCCTCAGCCTCCCGAGTAGCTGGGACTACAGGCGCCTGCCGCCATACCCAGAGACGGGGTTTCACTGTGTTAGCCAGGATGGTCTCCATCTCTTGACCTAGTGATCTGCCCTGCTTGGCCTCCCAGAGTGCTGCGAGTAGAGGCGGCAGCCACCGCCCCCCGCCCTCTTCTTTAAAATGAAAAAAAAAAAAAAAAAAAAGAACACCTTTTTAAAAAATTTTTTCTTTTTAAAAAAATATACACATAACACATAATAATTGTACATATTTATGGGGTACATAGTGGTGTTTAATACCTATAGTGTATGTCTCTCTTTTTAGCACAGAATGTACAGTCTTTCTTTTTTTTTTTTTTTTTGAGACAGGGTGTCACTCTGTCACCTACGCTGGAATGCAATGGAGTGATCATTGTTCACAGCAGTCTTAACCTTCCCAGGCTCAGGTAGTCTTCACACCTCAGCCCCCCAAGTAGCTAAGACTGCAGGCACACACCACCATGTCCAGCTAATTTTTTGGTATTTTTAGTAGAGACGAGGTTTTGTCATGTTGGCCAGGCTGGTGAAAATTCTTACATTAATACAAGTCTTTTCTGTGGACATATGTTATTTCTTTTGAGTAAATAGGAATAGAAGTGCTGGGTTATAATATAGATGTATGTTTCACTTTTTTAAGAAACTGCCAGTTTTCGGCTGGTTGTGGTGACTCACCTGTAATCCCAGCACTTTAAAGGAGGGTGGATCACAAGGTTGGGAGTTCGAGACCAGCCTGACCAACATGGTGAAACTCCGTCTCTACTAAAAATACAAAAATTAGCTGGCTGTGGTGGCCGGCACCGTAATCCCAGCTACTCCAGAGGCTGAGGCAGGAGAACTGCTTTAACCCGGGAGGCAGAGGTTGCAGTGAGCCAAGATTGCGCCACTGCACTCCAGCTCGGGCGACAGAGGGAGACTCCATCTCAAACAAAACAAAAACAAAACTTCCTGTTTTCTAAACTGGTGCCATTTTACACTCCTACCAGATGTGCGAGAGTTCCTTTTCTTCTTGTCTATGACAGCACTTAGTCTTTTTAATTTTAGCCGTTCAGGCAGTAGTGGTATCTTACTGTGGTTTTAATTTGCATTTGTCTGATGAATTATGATGGTGAACAACTTTTCAGGTGCTTACGGGCCATTTGTGTATTTTTTTGTGAAGTATTAATATCCACGCTTTTACCCACTGTTTATTGGATTGTCCTTTTATTCATTTTTAGGAGTTTACAAAAATAAATTCTGGTTACAAGTCCTTTGTGGTATGTGCATGTGTGTATGTATATACATACATAGTGAGGGGAGGAAGAGGAATGGGGTTAATTTTTTTTGTAATACGAGTTGCCTATTTATTTTCTTTTTCTTTCTCTCTCATCTCTTTTCTTCCCTCCCTCCCTCCCGCCTTTCTTTCTTCTTTTCCTTTCTTTTCTTTTTTCTCTCTGTTTCCCTCTCTCCTTCCCTCCCTCCCTCCCTCTCTTCCTCCCTTCCTTCCTTCCTTTCCTCTCTTCCTCCCTTTCTGTCTCTCTCTCTCTCTCGATGAGGTCTCACTCTGTCACCCAGGCTGGAGTGCAATAGTACAGTAATGTCATCATAGCTCACTGCAGCCTCAAACTCCTAGGATCAAGCAGTCTTCCCACCTTGGCCTCCCTGGCTAATTTTTTTTTTTTTTTTTTTTGAGACAGAGTCTCGCAGTGTCACCCAGGCTGGAGTGCAGTGGCACGATCTCCACTGTGACCTCCGCCTCCCGGGTTCAAGCGATTCTCCTGCCTCAGCCTCCCAAGTAGCTGGGATTACAGGCTCCCGGCACCACGCCCTGCTAATTTTTTTGTATTTTTAGTAGAGACGGGGTTTCACTATGTTGGCCAGGGTGGTCTTCAACTCCTGACCTTGTGATTCGTCCTCCTGGGCCTCCCAAAGTGCTGGGATTACAGGTGTGAGCCACCGTATCTGGCCCCTGGCTAATTTTTTAAATTTTAATTTTTTGAGACAGGGTCGCACTTTGTTGTCTAGACTAGAGTGCAGTGGCGTGATCATGGCTCACTGCAGCTTTGACCTCCAGAAGCAGTCCTCCCACCTCAGCCTTCCAAGTAGCTAGGACCATAGGCACAAGCCACCACACCTGGATAATTTAAAAAAAAAAAAAAAATTGCCGGGCGCGGTGGCTCACGCCTGTAATCCCAGCACTTTGGGAGGCCGAGGCAGGCGGATTACAAGGTCAGGAGATCGAGACCACGGTGAAACCCCGTCTCTACTAAAAATACAAAAAATTAGCCGGGCGTGGTGGGGGGTGCTTGTAGTCCCAG
>NW_012103009.1:503494-511130 GCF_000951045.1 Mandrillus leucophaeus | reverse complement strand
CCGGCTAATTTTTTGTATTTTTAGTAGAGACGGGGTTTCACCATGTTAGCCAGGATGGTCTCCATCTCCTGACCTTGTGATCTGCCCGTCTCGGCCTCCCAAAGTGCTGGGATTACAGGCGTGAGCCACCGCGCCCGGCCCATTTTTTCTTATTTCTTAATGGTATCTTTTGATGAACAGAGCATTTTAATTTGGATAAAGTAAAACTTTACCAATTTTTTCTGTTATGATTATTTTGTGTCTTAAGAAAATTTTGCCCGCACCAGGTTGTGTAGATGCTGCCCTGTGTTTTTTGTAGCTTTACAGCGGTAGCTTTTGTATTTAGGTCTGTCATCCATCTTTTTCTTTTTAACAGTTTTATTGAGATAAAATTAACATGATACACTATACATGCTTAAAGTATAAAATTTGATAAGTTTTGGCATATGTACACATTTGTGAAATCATCACTATAGTCAGTATAGTAAACGTATTCACTGTCCCCCAAATTTCCTCATGGGCCATTAGGGTTCTTTCCTTCCACTGTTTCCTTTCCCTCTTTCTCTGAGCAACTGCTGGTCTCTTTTCTGTATGATCCATCTTGCTTTCATTTTTGTGTGTGATGTGAGGTGGGGTCGGGATACATTTTTCTCCGTATGGATAAGCAGTTGTTCCACCATCATTTGTTGAAAGGACTCTCTTTGTTTAATTCCATTGGAACCGTTGTTACAAATTAATTAAACATGTCTATAGGCTTATTTCTGTTTTTTGTGTTCCATTGGTTTATTTTTCTATCCTGTGCCAACACCACAGTGTCTTGATTATTGTAACTTAATGGTGTATCTTGAAACCAAGTAGTGTAAAGCACCGCTCACCCCTCCTCCCCACTTTTTTTGAGCCAGAGTCTCGCTCTCTTGCCGGGCTTGAGTGCAGTGGCGCCGTCTCCGCTCACTGCAACCTCCACCAACTGGGTTCAGGCGATTTTCCTGCCTCAGCCTCTGAGTAGCTGAGATTACAGACGCCAGCCACCACACCCAGCTAATGTTTGTATTTTAGTAGAGATACGGTTTCATCCTGTTGGCCATGCTGGTCTTTTTTTTGGGGGAGGGGGGATGGAGTCTTGCTCTGTTGCCCAACCTGGAGTACAGTGGTGCTATCTCGGCTCACTGCAAGCTCCGCCTCCTGGGTTCACGTCATTCTCCTGCCTCAGCCTCCTGAGTAGCTGGGACTACAGGTGCCCGCCGCCACGCCCGGCAAATTTTTTGTATTAGTAGAGACGGGGTTCCACCATGTTAGCCAGGATGGTCTCCTGACCTCATGATCCGCCCGCCTCGGCCTCCCAAAGTGCTGGGATTACAGGCTTGAGCCACCGCGCCCGGCCAGCCTCCCAAATTTCTGGGATGACAGGCGTGAGTCACCGCACCTGGCCTGTGGAGTGTTTTTTTTTTTTTTTTTTTTTGGAGACGGAGTCTCGCTCTGTCACCAAGGCTGGAGTGCAGTGGCCGGATCTCGGCTCACTGCAAGCTCCGCCTCCTGGGTTCACGTCATTCTCCTGCCTCAGCCTCCTGAGTAGCTGGGACTACAGGTGCCCGCCGCCACGCCCGGCAAATTTTTTGTATTAGTAGAGACGGGGTTCCACCATGTTAGCCAGGATGGTCTCCTGACCTCATGATCCGCCCGCCTCGGCCTCCCAAATTTCTTTTTTTTTTTTTTTTTTTTTATCATGAAAGAGTGTTAGATTTTGTCAAATGGTTTTTCTGGTCACTTGGTTTTCGTCCTTTATCCACATGTGATATGTTAAATTAATTGATTTTCAGGTGTTAAAGCAGCCTTACATTCTTGGGATTAACTCCCCCATGGTGTGGTGTAGAATCCTTCTCTATGGTTGGATTTGGTTTGCTAGTGTTTTGTTGAAGCTTTTTACATCTGCCTTCTTAAGAAAGATTTGTGTGTGACTTTCTTTTGATGTCTTTGGTTTTGGTATCAGGGTAATACTGGGACCTGTAGAATGAGTTGGGAAATTTTTCATTTCTTTTACAGACCAGATTTCTCTCCGGGATCATTTTCCTTCAGCTTGAAGCACTTCCTTCAGGATTTCTTGCAATGTGGAAATGATGAGGACAAATTCCCTCAGCTTTTGTTTGTCTTAAAATGTTTTTATTTATATTTCTGGTTTCAAAGGATATTTTTGCTTGATATAGAATTATAGGTTAACAGCTTTTTTTCCTTTCAGCACTGTTTTTCTTTTTTTGAGACGGAGTCTCGCTCTGTCCCCAGGCTGGAGTGCAGCGGCCGGATCTCAGCTCACTGCAAGCTCCGCCTCCCGGGTTCACGCCACTCTCCTGCCTCAGCCTCCCGAGTAGCTGGGACTACAGACACCCGCCACCTCGCCCGGCTAGTTTTTTGTATTTTTTAGTAGAGACGGGGTTTCACTGTGTTAGCCAGGATGGTCTCGATTTCCTGACCTCGTGATCCGCCCGTCTCGGCCTCCCAAAGTGCTAGGATTACAGGCTTGAGCCACCGCGCCCGGCCTGTTTTTTTTTTTGAGATAGAATCTTGCTCTGTCATGGAGGCTGGAGTGCAATGGCACAATCTCGGCTCACTTCTACCTCCACCTCCCAGGTTCAAGCAATTCTGCCTCAGCCTCCCGAGTAGCTGGGACTACAGGTGCGTGTCACCACGCCCGGCTGATTTTTGTGTTTTTAGAGAGATGTGGTTTCACTATGTTGGCCAGGTTGGTCTTGATCTCTTGACCTCATGATCTGCCTGCCTTGGCCTCCTAAAGTGCCGGGATTATAGGTGTGAGCCACCATGCCTGGCCTTTTTTTTTTTTTTTTTTTTTAGGAGAGACAGGGTCTCCTCTGCCGCCCAGGTTGAAGTTCAAGTGGTAGGAACACATGATCATAGCTCACTGCAATGTTGAACTCTCAGGCATAAGAGACCCTCCTGCCTTAGTTTCCTGAATAGCTAGGACTCCAGGTACACGCTACCGCACCTGGCTAATTTTAAAAAAGGTTTTTAGAGATGGGGTGTCTCTGTGTTGCCCAGGCTGGTCTTGAACTCCTGGCTTCAAGCAGTCCTCCTGCCTGGGCCTCCCAAAGCACGGGGATTATAGGTGTGAGCCACCATGCCTGCCCTGTTTTAACCCCTGTTCACCAAGGAGCTGCAGAGAAGCTGGCAGTTAGCTGCATTGTTAGAACTCGCCTGACACCTGTTGGGTGTGAACCAGGGAGCTGACCTGTGCTTGTGCCCACTGCTGCCGCTCATGCCAGTCTCTCTCAGGTCCGGCACTGTGTGGAGTCCGTCAGTGTCTGTGCCAGGGAGCTGACCTGTGCTGCTGCCCACTGCTGCTGCTCACGCCAGTCTTTCTCAGGTCCGGCACGGTGTGAAGTCGATCAGTGTCTGTCTTCTCTGCTAGACGTCAGCTTCCTTGGGGCATGACTAGGTTTGTCCCACTATTAGCTACATTTGTTGCTGAATGAACTGACTGATGCCCAGTGTCCTCTCTCTCGGCTACTATGGACAATCAAACCTTTAGGAGTGCTTCAGGAATTTGACTGTCACTCATCCTGTTGACTGCTCCACTTCAAAGACTTCTCTCTCCTCGTGATCCCACCGTCTCTAAGCCTATGGAACTCTGCTCTGACCCTTTCTTAGCTCTTGGCTGTGATGTCCTTCCTGGACTAGTTCGGTCGTGGGTGGTGCCTTCCTGTCATCACCCTCAATCTTGGTCATTCCTTTTGGATTTCCTTTGATAACTCCTTTTTTTCTTCATTGACTCAGCCAGAATCTGGTTATCATATGGAGACTGAGAACAGGGACTTTGCTGTCATCCAAACCTGGGTTCAAGTTCTAGAACGGATACTTACTAGCCCATGACGTTGGGCTAGTCATGTAACTATTGAGACCTCTGCTTTTTGCTTGTGAACTGAGGTTGGTGGGAAACTTATCTGCTGCATTAGGCTTTGAGCTTTAGGTGTGCGGACGAAGCCAGCTACTGCCACTCTCTTCCTGTGGCTGCTGGAATCCTAAAGGCAGTTTCTAGGCTCTTGGTTCTTCTGTGCGTCTTGTTTGGACTTGAGCTTTGTTCACTGCCCCAGTTTCCTCCCTGCTGCTTTTTGGTGCTGTTTTCTGCTTGTTTGACAATGCTTTTTATCTAGCTTGTCTTCAGCTATTTTTCCTTCAAGAGTCTCAGCCCAGAGTATGCCCTGCCCGTCTGCCCTTGACCCAGTGACTGTTTGTTCTGGTTCATGTTTTCCCAGGAGTATATTATTGACAACAAATATAACACAGGCAGTCTGTCTGTCTGTTGTGATGCGGATAGGCGCAGACTAGGGTCTTGCTATGGTTTCCTGCAGTTGATTGTTTTTCTCTCTAGGCCCCTTGGAGGCATCTGGTATTAGCCACTGTCCTAGGGCAGTGGTGGCAGTCATGAGTGCTGTCTTGGAGTCACACTTTTACCTGCAGTGTACATGCAGCAGGCACTTGCCCAAGGTTCCAGAGCTGCTCAGTGATGGAAACTGGACGTTATGCCCGGACCTTTGTGGTTGGGGAGTGTCCTGGTGTGGCCAGGGCTGCCTGTCTCAAGAGGTTCTCTGGCTGCTTGTGGGGAGGGTCTGCGTTGAGCTCCAGGAAGGGGAGGAGTGGGGGCCGGGGCCCTTAGCACTGGTGATGAGGAAGGTGCATCCTCAGAATGCTGGCCATCTCTGTCCTTAACTGGGAGAGCTGCCATGGTTGCTAGTGGTGAGCAGATGGAGGTTTTCAGTTTTCACCGCAGCCTTCATCCTCTGTAACAGCCAGGAGGATACTCTTCTGAATGCCAGGAGACGCTGAGAGCCTGGCGTGGGCCTGACAGCCGTCTGGTGGGGCTGTGTGTTAAAGTCACCTTTCTGAGACTTTGGTGGGAGACCAGCTGGGCCTCCACTGCTGGGAGGAGAATTGCTACCTTGGGAGCTTGAAGACTCTTGGAATGTGCAGCGACATAAGCAGGCTGTTCTCGGCCCGTCGCTGGGTCCTCACTGTGTTCCTGGTGCAGAGCACATGCTCTACGTGGAGGCCTCATCCCGTGCTCAGTTACTGGAAGGGCTCAAAGGCAGACAGGGTGCTGTGGACTGAATTGTGTCGTGTCCACCCCACATTCCTGTGTTGAAACCCTAACTTCCATTTAGTGGTATTTGGAGGGAGGCCTTTAGGAGATGATTAGGTTCCGTGAGGTCGCCAGGTGAGGCTCTCAAGATGGGACTGGCACCCTCATACAGAGATACACCCGAGAGCGTGCTCTCACCCTCCCTGCTGTGAGGACACGGGGAGAAGGCAGTGGTCTGCAAGTGGGGAAGACGGGCTTCCTCAGAAACCTCACGGGCCAGCACCTTGACCTTGGACTTCTAGGCCCCAGAACTGTGAGAAATAATTGTCTGCTGTTTAAGGTGTTGTGTTCTGGCCACCTAAGCATAGGAAGACACCGGGTCAGTGGAGGGCGAGAAGGCGGCTGGCTCTCTGGCAGAGCAGTCATTGCAGACTGGCTCCTCAGCCACTGGTGGCTTGAGGATGTATTTGGCTTGTCCTGCATAGTATTGGCTCACATAGTGTTAAAAAGTTAAATTAATTATAAACGTGAAGATTTGGGATTTACAAAAAAATTAGGATTTTTGTCATTTCTTGTAGAAGCAGACGTGTCCTGGTGCCCTGTGTCCTTGCACAGCTGTGATTGCTGGGGTGGGCCTGTCTCTGCTCCCTTCAGCGGGCACATCCCCGCTGGTGCTGCAGCTTTCACTCGCTGCTGTCTTTTCAGCCAGCTTCCTTCCTTACGCTTAGTGTCTTGCCGTGTTCTGCAGGCCTTTAAGTTGCAATCTGTGCTTTAGGATGTAGCAGTAGAATCAGCAGTCGGGTGACTGGGCACCTCTCCATTGCCTCAGTTAAGAAAGGCCTTTACTTCAGAGGTATAATGCTTTAGTATGTTCATCTCTGAGTAGAGCAAGCTTCCTTTTTTCCCTTTCATATTCCTGGTGTCTGGAATTAGCCTAGGCCTGAGTGCTTCCAGTGCTCATGCAAAGCTTTTTCCTGAGGAAGATTCTCCACCTTTTCACTGCGTTTCTTGGCTCTTCTTCTTGAGGGCATATGGTAGAGTCAGGAGCTGGCAACCTGCAGAATGGAGAAGCTAGCTCCACTGTCCACAGCTGCTGCTCATGAGCCTGTCGATCTCTCTCCTGCTTCTGTTCTTGCAGAAGGACCTGGAGCCCTGCTAGAGCTGGGCTCATCTGACCATTCAGCGTGCTCCACGGGAGCCAGACTCAGGGAAGGAACCCGACCATTCAGCTCCACGGGAACTTGTTTCAGGATCCAGTCTCTGCTGTTTCCTCATCAGTTTGGTTCCATTTACTTACTTTACTAGAAAATTTTAAAGGGTGAAGAATAACCAAGACAAGTGTGAAAAAGAATAAGAAGGAAGTTGACATAACAGATTTTCAAACTTTTTTTGTTTTTTTTTTTTTTGAGACGGAGTTTTTGCTCTTGTTGCCCAGGCTGGAGTGCAGTGGCGTAATCTTGGCCCACTGCAACCTTTGCAACCTTTGCCTCCCGGGTTCAGGTGATTCTCCTGCCTAAGCCTCCTGAGTAGCTGGGATTACAGGCATGTGCCACCACTTCTGGCTAATTTTTTTGTATTTTTAGTAGAGACGGGGTTGCACCATGTTAACCAGGCTGATTTCAAACTCCTGACCTCAGGTGATCTGCCCACCTCGGCCTCCCAAAGTGCTGGGATTGGAGGCATGAGTCACCGTGCCTGGCCCAGATTTTCAAACTTATTGTGAGGCCAGTGGAATGGATGACCTGGAAAAGGACCCTGTATAAATGGGAACTTGATATATGAGAGAAGTATCGTACTTGAAATATGTATTTAAAGCAATGTGCCTTTTTTGGGAATATAAGTCGTAAAATAATGAAATTATGGATACTGCAAGTTAGTGATTGTCTCTGAAGAAGGGGATTGCTTGAGTTGCTGGGTACCTCAGTGTCCTAGAAACATTAAGAAAGAGGCACATACAAACAAATGTTAGTGTTTGTTAAGTCTCATCACATGGATATTATGCCCTTCTCTAGACTTCAATGTATTTAAAAAATTTCATAATTAAAAATAAAAATATTTAAAACTGAGTTATTTTAATTCTCTAGAAGGTATAAGTAGTCTTGTGAGAGCACTGAGGAGGGACTCAGAAAGTTGACAAAGGTAGATGTAGATGAACTTCAGATAGGAAGATGAGGCACAAGTTTGTCAAATAGAGAAAGTGGGAAGAGGGCATTCCAGTCAGAGGGACTGTGTGTGCCAGGGTGTGAGCTGGGAGGGACACTCAGCCTATTTAGATGGTGGGTTTTGGTTACAGAATCGAGTAGGGATGAGGAAGGAGTACCAGAGTTACACTGTGTGGAGGTCCTGTGTAGTTGTCGTCGTGTGGAGGCTTACAGGAGAAGTACAGTGTATTCTTTGTTTCCTGTTTGTCTTTTTCTACCTTCTTTTGGATTAAGAATGTTTTTATGTGTGATGGTATTAGAAGGTGGTGCATAAAAAGAAAAAGCATCTTCTGTGATTCTCTTTAGGTCTTTGTATATCTTCCATGTCTCTACTTAATCTTTCCTTTAGGTTTTTGAACATATGAGATAC